>NC_137129.1:11036853-11417747 GCF_949319135.1 Squalius cephalus
TGAACTTTCCAAGCACTGTCACTCAAAATGCACACGGTACTTTTAAATACAGTGATCATAAAGTGTTTTGAAGTGATTTGTCCCATTACGACAGAAGACATGTCAGTGCTTTATAGTGGAACACAAATGATGAGAGACAAAACATGATTCCAAAGAGGCCATCCAGTTAAATAAAGGAGTCCTGTCGTTCTTTGCGGGTAAACAATCCGAGAGTGATGTCGCCAGTGTGAGTGTGGATCTTGGAACAATCCTAACATGAGTTGCATGACAGATGATGTTTGCCAGTCAGACATTAACTCATTTGATCAACCTGATTTACTGGAAGATCTGAACATATAAGCCCTTCCAACTTTTGATTTCTAGTGGAAATTTGGCTCAGGGACGGGAGAAGGTTTCTGGATGCTGTGCTTGTCTGTTGCTTGAGAACAGCAAGAACCATTTCTGGCATTGCAATCATTTGACATCATTAACAAATATGGGGCAATGATGTCTTTGAGAACTGGACGTGTTTTTATCTTGTATGTTTGAAGAAACAGATGTTCAGATTGCTCCTTCATGCTCAGAAATCAAGTGCTCCCCTAAGTGAGATAAGTGTCATCCTGAGTGTCCAACTTTGGAATAATGTGACATATTTTATGATGCATAGTATGCATCTGAATTTTACCTCACTGCCCCTGCTGATAGAGAGAAGGAACCGTTATAGTCATCTTCACTGGATTGTTTGTTTTACTTCAGGGGGAAATGAGGGACTGTAAAAATTAGACCACCGTGTGTCTCTTGTATTCACAGAGCTCTGAAACCAAGCACAACGGTCAGTCTCACTGTTTCATTTAGGCTCTCTGTAATGAAATAAAACAATACTTGTGATAAAAACACATTAAGCTACAGTGAAAATAGAGCAAGGCGATTCAAAATAAAGTGTAGGGAAGTAACTGAAAAAAAGGTCATTTTTCTATTATGAGACTTGTGAGAAAAGATGAGAATAAGTCTTATTGTTTAGAAAGTATCGAGGCAAGTAGCAAAAATTTGCTCAAGCACTGAAATGGCAGAATGCACATCACATTAAGCAAGACCCAAAGAATGTACTGAGGACATGAAGCACATTTATCATGATCAAACCAACAACCTTCCTTACCAGCTCAGATCTTTAGCCACACAAAATCTAGTAAAAATAAATAAACACAACAACATAAAAAAGCATTTTAAAGAGATCTGTATCTGTTCCATTAAAAAAATAAAAAATAATAGGGATTTGATACGTCTTAGTAGGATTTTTATACCAATAGGTGGCGCTGTCACCAAACTCTACAGGTACAGTCTCAGATCAGTTTGATAATGACACAAACACGAAGTTTCAATATTCCAAAACATTGTCACGATACTGCAAGTCCTCGTGGTCAATTATGTGTGTGAGTTTTGAAAATCAAAAATCCAGATGGTCAGTTATGTGCAGCATAGTCTGAAGATCATCTGAGCAAAATTTGGTCAAGATCGAACAAACTCTGTAGGAGTAAAAAAAAAAAAGCTTTCATCACACTTTAAGATGGCAGACAGCAGACATTTCTGTGCATTATAATGATCAGATGAAGTGTTTAAGGTGGCACATCGCTCTCTGATGTGTGTGTGTGTGTGTGTGTGTGAGGGGTTAAGGAGGCGGCTGGGATCCGGAGGCTCGGAGCAGCTGCACTCGTGACTGAAATGAAAACAGGACTGAACGAGGCTGTCAGGCCTCTGATGTACGACTTGTAATGGGATGTTTCCAAACCTCCTTTCTCCATATGGCTGCCGACACAATCAGAAACACCCACCGCCTACAGAGCCGGGGACTCTCAGAGCACTACATCTGGTACACAGACACTCACACTTACACACATGCCAAACAAACACACTGATTCACTGTCTCTTACTGTGTTGACCTGTTTAATATAAAACCTCCACCTTTAGTTTAACAATCAGATGTTCATAGAGGAGCATTAAGGCTAAACATCGCTAACAACATCTGAACTCAAGTTCAGGTAACTCCATGATTTGCCCAATTCACAAGCCTTCAGGCCTCACCCTCGCACTAAACCTGCCCATCATCCTCCCATCTGCATCAAACATGTCACTCCAGCGGCCATGTTCAGACATTTCATTCTTCCCACACTCACTGTTCGCGGCTTAACCCAATCGAGTTCTCCTACATCTGTTTGTCTGTCAGCTCTCCAACGTTTTGCGAAATCTCAGCCTGTCTGTTTTTGTTTGCTCCGTCCTGTGCGGCGACTCGGAAGCGCTACTCTAAGTAATGTCAGTTTGAATTTATCAGAAGCCGAACTGTTATAAAAACATCATGACTTTCTGAGACCCCAATGCTTTCCTGAGTCGTGCTCACCGAAAAACCACAGAAGGAGACATCGCCGTGTCTCACGAACTCATCCAAGCCGGTCTGTTACTCACAATGTTCTGGCCGTGGGAAAAAAACGTTTTATCCGCACCTGAAAAACCCACAACAGGAAGTATCATCCGTTCACTCTCTGACCTCTTCTAAAGAGGTGGACGCACTCGGCTGTCCTCTCAGGTGAACTGCCCTCACGTTGAGACCCAAGAGCCTTTGATGACTGGAAAATAAACTCTCCATGCAGTTAGGTCAAGTGAGTGACATTCATAACCTGCCTTGAATTATTGTGATAGGCTAAGATAAACTAAAAATCTAGAAATGTAGAAGACTGTGAGACTAAAGATGTAATTTGCATTTCAAATCTCCGCCTTTATCAGATCAGCGCATGTTCAAAGTGATCTACAATCACATTATGCTTTGTGCAAATCCACCCACTGATTCAATCACTGAAAAAATAAATGTTTTTAACTTATGAATTAAAATTAATTTTGATATTTTCTAGAGGCATGCCTGAAAAACTGTCCTGATGTCATTGTCATAATGAAAACATTTCATTATATGCAATTCTTGAAAAGAAAACATAAGTAGCTTTGCAAAAAACTTCTATTTTATTTATTTTTATTAGAAACTATTTTTCTTTAACAACGCAGGAAATTATATCATAGACAGGACCCCTGCAGATGTTTTATGATCAATAGGTCTCTTAAAATATATGACAAGTTAAGTTCAGGTTGTAAAATGTCACTCCCCAAAAACCCAATGATAATGTTATTTCTTTTTACTTGGTTTACATGACACTTTCATAGTTAAATTAAAGCTTTTTCTAAAGGATTTGAAACCAACATGAATACAAAGTGTGCATTTTTAAGAACTTAGCATGTGTATTAAACTAGATTTTTATCATGGACCCTCATAAGACTCCAATCATTATGTATCTTAGAATCAGGTTAAGATTTGGTTAGCGGGGCTTGATAAAGCAACTATTGCTCATATTTAAAGTTAAAAAAGATATTATTTACATTCTATTATAATATTTATTAATATTTTAATTTCATTTTCATTTAAATTTCATTTTAAAATGGTCAAGTATTTGTCATTTTTATAAGTTTTTGGCCTTTTTAAAATATTTCTATTTAGCTTAGCTTTAGCTTAGCTAATATTAGTTTCAGTAATATCATTACTTCGACATAAACGTATTTCAGTTAGCTGTCGAGGCACTTGTAAAAAGTTTAGGTGTACCATCTAAAATATATATTTTATTTCAGCTTCATTTAAATGATTTTTTAAATAGTTTTAGTTAAGAACAACACTGAACAGACATCTTAGCCACCATCAAAAACATAGAGGCAGCCAGTTTCGCACGTAATGTAAAACCCTACTTAATGATTAAAGTAGCATTTTTATTTCATACATGTAGTTCTGTCAAAGTGCACTTCTTCATCTTCAAACAGGCTCAGAGGCCATTTCAAGTTTTAGCGAGTTAAATTACACCCTCTGATCAAAACTGTGCAGCCGTGAATAGAGCAGACTGCTGTAGCCAGAGAGGGCGGGTTTGAAAATCAGAACCAGTTTCCTCACAATTATGAAGCAGTTCAGTATCCCAGTCAGACTGCGGACTGCCAGGCAGGTGGGTTTTTATTGGCTTTTGTCTGAAAAGGCTTTAAATGACTTCACTGGTGGGTCAGGGCCAGCCTCCATCAGTGCTAATGTTGAATAGGTAATTATTGAGGGAAATACCATGAACTGCCATCAAAACCACCCAGCCAGGGCCAAGTGTTACATCATTAGAGCGCAAACACACACACACATCCAGACATGCATTCCCCCTCTCTCATGCTCATGTGAAGGTAAAACCAGAGCATAGCACAGCAGATGACCGTCACCTAAGTTTATGGTCCAGGCCTGGTGGTATTTTAGAAAAAAACTCCCCAGCCTGCCTATAGCGACACCACAGTCATATATCACACAGGTCTGGCTTTAACACACTGCCGTTTCCACACACTCTTTAACTTGCACTCCTTCAAAACCAGCGCAATTAAATGCTGTCCCACTCCGGCACTCCGAGTCCTTGGTCTTAGCCACAGTTAATCGACTGGCACGACTTCAAAACAGAATCCTTGAGAATCAAGCCTTGGCCATTCACATCAAGAGACCTACTATTATATTGTTAACATATTATTTCAGTCTAAATAATGGGTTCCCACTGCTGTCTACTAAAAATCATTACTGCCACGGAGGAGGTGCGTTCGAGACAAGCCACTGACGTACCTAACAGGAAAAGTACTCATTAGGTTTTAAGATTGAAGGAGAACATAAATGATGTTGCCTACGCCCAACTATAGAAACACCATATGGACCGTCCATGTAACATGTACTGACTTACACTGAACGTGTAGATTCTATACACTGAAAGACAAACTTATAAAATCATTGAATATCTAATAAATGCCAAAGCCATCTGCTGTTTTCATGTTTTACCAGTGGTGGACAGTAGCAAACAGTATTTTTATTACTGAAAACTTTTACTTCCCTACATTTCAATTAATAATATCTTTCTTTTTGCTCCACTACGTTTCATAAAAGCATATCTTTCCTTGTTTTTTCGAAGTGAGGAACTAAAAATCAGGTCAAAGGAATAATGATATTTGGATTCTTTTCAATAACCCTGTTAAACTCATTCTGAAATTGCATAGAATGATTCATTCTAAAGTAATGTCCAATTCATGCTTTTCAACAAACCTGTTTGCATTCAACAATTCATTTGAATAATTCATTTAGATAAAGCGATATCTGATTTGTGATGAATCATTCGTTTAAACTGATTCATTTCAAATAATCTGTTGAATTGGTTTATAAATTGCATTCATTCTGATGAATGTTGTCTCGGTCCTAATCCTAAACCATTCTTTTGAGCTGATTCTTTTCAATTAACTGAACTGAAATGGCATTGAAAAAAAAGAACAACATTCTCATTATAGATCCGTATTAAGTATATATTGTATACTGTCCACCACTGCATTTACATATGTGTGCATGGGACTTTGACACAACAATAAAATGGAATAATTGCTACATATTATGCAGTCATTATTTCAAGCTGACACTAATTTCAAGAAGAAATGTCTGAAAATGTAGCTTTTAATTGTGCTGATGGTCCAAATGAAAGATTGTCTAATGAAAATATGGGCATCGCTGTCACACAAACACTCAAGGAAGGAGGTCCCCGTTGGGATTTACCACCTCGGTCATAGCGAGCAACAGATGGGCCGTAACAATAAAAGACGCATCACGGACTCACGTGTGAATCACATCAGCACACTCTCTCTCGTTAGCACCAGACATGTCTAATTGATTCCAGATGCAGGTTGACAGGAGAGGAAGTCGAGTAATGAGGGGTCGCCTGCGATCCGCCGCTGCCACACATCCTCAGTGACGGACTGCAATTTTATGGTCAATTGGACCCTACAGCTGGAGGGAAACTTCACATGCAGAAGGAACGTGTGAATCTCGGGCGGATTTTATAGATTTGCAGAAAGGCATCATATATACGCGCAAAATAAGGTTCACTAAAGAATTGTCCCTGAGAAGGAGTGTCTTTTCATCTCAGGTTCTATTCTTTAGTTTTGCCACAAAGAGAGTCACACCACACTCCTGTCAAAAGTGAGCGCAGACTCAAGAGAACCAATTACTGTCTGGAAACAGTGCTCTCATTTCATACCTCTAAAGGCTTCAGTGACAGTCATAATGCACTGAGCTATTTGCAGTTTGCAGGACATCTCAAATGGTATGGAAAACAGTAATCTATAGCTGACAGCTTTCGCAAGTATTCCCTTTTCTGCATTATCATTTTTACTCTGTGTTCTGCTGTTACCTCTGGTGAGAAGCACTGCTTAATAGGGATGAGGCCAAATTCGGATGCCTTATTTGGAAAAGCAAAAATAATAACTTCAAAATTAATAATAAATTCTACCGAATAATAGAACATATATTCACTTCGGAGTAAATGGTGATTTCAAGATGATATTTGATGACCATGCTAAAGTTTAATGTCTAAGAAATCCAAAATTGTCAGGATACTTTATCATACATGACTTTTTTTGGGACGTCTATGTTAATATTTTAAACATATTATATGTTTATGTGTCTCAAGCATGCTGCACGCATATGTTATTTGACATATACTACTGGTCAAAAGTTTGGTGTCAGTAATATTTTTTTCATATATAAATTAACTTATAAGGATCATGTGACACTGAATGTAATGACACTGAAGACACTGAAGAGTAATGATGCTGAAAATTCAGCTTTGCTGATTTATTTCCAAATTTATTTCAGGAAAAATTACATTTTAAAATATATTCAGATAGAAAATTTTAAATTGTTTACAATATTACTGAATTTACTATATTTTATATCAAATAAATGCAGCCTTGGTGAGCATGCATTACTTTCTTTATGAATTATACAAGTCATATTTGCTTATGAATACTATACATAGTTACATGTAAATGGTCTTTTCATTTAGTACACTTTTGGTTTACGCCATGGCTTATACTATATATATTCAGAAACATCATTTTATCCTTGCAGCAGATACATATACATAAAATGGCTTTGCTGTACTCCCTGCTGGATCCTACCGGCCATATAGGCCAATGTTCAGTACTGAGCAATTCCAAACGCGTTCTCCATTTCACTTCAAATCCATTTTCATTAGTGACAAATGTCTGTGTTGGGATAAGGAAATACATACCTGTCGGCCATGTTTGTGACCAATAAAACGTTCCCTCGTTAAGTTTAGTCAAAATAAATGTGACAGTTGAAATGAGCTCAAACGTCATTCAATGCCAAATATGAGACCGTTTCATTTGAAGAGGATTAGACTGGAAAATCACTTCAGCTCTTTCAAGAAGGCTGTGCCTCTTTTTCAATTACCTTAATACCGTGACAGCAGAGAACTGCTGCTATGATGTCACGTAAATAATATAGGCGCAATTACTTTACATATGTATCTTTTCATAGCATGCTGCCACAAAACTTTAGGCACGTATAATTTATGTCAAAGACCACCAAAAAGCCATAAACCCCTTTAAGCATATGCAAAAGTCATGCATCCTAAACCTAGATCCATTCTGACTGGATAGCCCCAGTGATTGATGAATTTCTAAATCAGACAGGAAATAAGCAATGCTACCACACAAATATTTTCCACAGACCACCGACTTACACTCCCAAGAGGCTCCAACAGAATCTTTGGAGAAAGAAAAAAAGATGCAAGAGAAAAGACGCAATACTTGTACTGCAGTATCAACAACATGGCAAAATACAAAAGATGTGGCTTTTCTTAGAAACCACACAAAGGAAACTTAAATGACAAAACATCAATCCAACATAAAAGCGATGGGGCCATACTGTTACAAGACTTCAACGGTGTGCCAAAAATATCCACAGAGGGCTCCAAAACGACCCATAATTAGAAATTTCATACCCAAACCCAACGAGTTCCTTTTAGATATTCAATTTGCAGGCGTTCCAAAATCCTTAATGTTAATTCGCCTAGTTCGTTCACTTTTCAAAAGTTGCAAAAAATCAAATGAAAATATTAGCGAGAAAAAGTTTGACTTCTTTAGACACAAGAGATCAGTTAAACCATAAAACTAGAGGGATGGTCTACTCTTATTGATAACATTACAACTAAACAGCTCAGCTTCCAAATCAACGGGAAGTCATAAATTAAATGTAACTAACCCGCTTGGCTCTAGCAGTTCTGATTATTTTGATGAAAAATTTCCTGCGAGATAAACCCTGAGGCTGTAAATTTTAACTCATTCCCTGGGCCCCGAAGTAAACGGCAAAAGCAGACACTTATAATACACACACACACCCACTTTAAGTGAAAGAGTACACTTACGCAACCCCCAGCAACAATAAAGGCTTATTGTCTGGGTTTGAAGAGCAGACACGGGTCTGACTGTATCCCTGTGGTCATTAAGACTCCTTCAGAGCTCATAATAGGGATCTCAGCTCCTCTCTACAGAATTTAAGTCCTGTCTTGCTGAGGGCAGAATGTCTGCTGGACATCAGGCGCTTTATAATGGCTTGGAAGGGATTTTCAACCCAAAGCAATAATTCTCTTCTAAATATATCGCTTGACACCACAAATCATCCGGGAGGTTGGGAGTCATGCTTTTTTTATATTTGGGTGCAAAAATATCATTATTTTGTGTTTGAGAGGTGTAATCATTCGCACTGACAAAGCTGACAGACATCTGCACTATATTATATACAAAATAAATGCAAGGAGGTTTTTGCTTTTAATGCATTCACACTAAACATTGAAGGCTAGTAGAACATTGAAAGCTAACATATGTAAAAAAAACAATACAAGTCCTCGCATTGTTACATTTATTAAATTGCCCCTATTATGCTATGTTAAAGATTGCTAATTTTGCTTTGGAGGTCACCTATTGGTTTACGTCAGTCCAAGTACCAAAAACTTACATTGCAGCATCACATCTTATCTCATAGTGTCTGAAACGGTTTAATCAATTTTGGTCTTTCTAAACCCCTTCTTTCTGAAATTATACTCTCTGATTGGTCAGATGGCCCAGTCTGTTGTGATTGGTCTACTCCCTACAAACGGAGGACGTCCGCACTGTGCATTTGCATTATGCACGTTATTGTGCCATAGAGTCTATGAGTTAGAGTAAGACACTTGTTACCGCTAGCTGTAGCACATTAAGCCTAACGTTCCACAGTTTGTTTTTTCAGTTGATGAACTATCATCGGGGTACTTGTAGTGCACTACACCTTGCTGCATTTTTCAATGTTAACACACTACTCACTGTGCGGAATAGTGCAGAAGTATGTGAAATGAGACTCACCTCTCGACTTTTTTTCAGACAGGATTCCTGAACACACCCTCATCTGCCATTGGTCAACCAACAGATAGTCCCGCCCCAAACTCGCACCACCGGTTAAACTGACGGGGAAAAGAACAAGCAACAACAAACCTTAATAGCCTAATATGATGCTTAAATATTATATTTATATGATGCATTATATCTATTAGATATAAAATATCATATAAGATACAAGATATCATATAAGATAGCCTGCTGATTAAGAATAAGTTTTTTGTCTGTACTTTTACAAAACTTTTGAGGCCCTGTTTAACACTACAACACTGGTTATTAGTCACACAAAAGTATAATATTTTGATATATTTTGACCCTACCATTTTGCATCAAATAATAATTCTGTATTAATTTTTATTTCTCTATCAACAACTCACTTTCTTTGTCTAATCTCTTAATCTCCTCATTAGCTGTGCTGAGGAGTAATATATGTATTTTTGCACAGTCTAGTGAAGGTGAAGCTATGCTTGTATAAAGTGGCTGGTTTTATAGACTGCTTCTTATTTGGACTGAGTTTTATGGCCTTTTAGAATAATGGGATTATTGTAGAGCGAGCGTTACGTCTACAGCTGGGCCACAGACAGTCCATGGCACGAGGTTAACTTCCTCTCTCATCACATGCTGTGAAAGATGCATTACCTTGGCATCTCATTAAGTTCTTGGGACTAATTACATGCCTGTTAGGTTCACCGGTCTGCAGACCTAATAGCGGACCACCCATCCTCTTAAGCCTAGGCGCTTTGGCCCACTGACCTACACCGGCCACCACGAAGCAGGTCTACAATTTCATCCAAACCACATACTAGGTAATCTGAATCAAAAAACAACCAAATGTACCCATGGACAGCTGCTTTTGGTGATCCAAATAGGCTTAGAATTGCTTAAAGCTCTGCAATATAAAACATATAGCTTATGTCACGGATATAACAATAATTTAAGTTCTGAAACAGAATATTTCACCATTTTTACAAGACCCAAAACATAAGCCAAATAACTCTCAAAAAACTGAAAGGAAAAACAAGAATATCAGAACATTTCATGAAAAGGATCAATGTTGTGAGAGATAAACAACCCCCCAATGTGTTTACATCTGCTGGCAGGCACGAAAAGTGCCAGAGGCCAAAACCTCAGGCGCTGTTATTATATTCCCTCATTGATCTATTACACTTTTTTAGTAGTTGGGGCATCATGGAAGGTCTCAATCCATCATCTGGGCCTCAGAAATCAGTGTTTTCAAACAGTTCCCCAAGTTAGCCAGCACTTATAAATAACACAGCCTCTGAGCTGCAAACATCCATGGCAGACAGCTGAACCTATTGTTGATGCTCTACTGAGTTCCCCCTCCTCTCTGCATGGGGATGTGGTGGAAGATTGATGCGAGATGTCACTGGAGGGAAGTAGGAGTGGCCGGGCTTCAGTGTACCGCGTGTCCCTGCTCTCCAGCGCAGCAGGCAGCTGCATAGTCTGGCGGCCAGCGTTCCTGCGTGCAGTCATGGAGGGATCTCGGGGAACGCAGCAGAAACCATCCCACCAAATGTGGTATGCTGAGGCCTGCAGATCTATAATACCTAGTCGGGGATGCTGGACAAAGGCCACATCAAACAATGCGGAGGTCAAAAGAAGTGGGTTTTATCAGTAATTATACTGTATAGAAGTGTCTCAAATCAACACTGTAGGCCAAAAAAAAAGGGGAAATGGTAGAGTACTGAAGCATGTAAAGAAAGTATTCCCTGTGTAGTCACCAGTGGTGTGAAATGAGGCATTGATTTGCAATCTGCTGAGTAACAGGACGCCTTGTCAGTCAGGTTATCAATGGGGTGTAAAGGCTTTTGGTATTTGGCACATAAGCCTCCTCACGCTGGGTGCCACTGCCAACTTAAACAGCAGTTTAAACCCCACGACGCAGGACAAACCATTCTCTGTCATCGCAATACTTCACGCTGTCTCCACTACTTCACTGCCAGAACTTCAGAATGAGCATTTTCTAGGGAGGTCTGAATGGTAGAAAGACACTTTAAACCGGTGTTTTTGGTCAAAATGTAACAGGGGAGATTTACTTTATTAATACATAGGCTAACACCACATTAATACTCATACATAGATTTGGAAATAAGCAAAGACCAGCATTTGGATATATGGTAGCTATTGATGACGAAAGCACTGCGGAGTTCACACAATTGTTTTGTACACAATAAAAATCAATATAGCCTACATGAGAACAATGTTTCAACCAAAAGCACATTTACTAGTGTGGTATTGTTGCTGACATAAACAAGAACTAAATATGAAGTAACTTACATATTAGAGTTTAGACCAAATATTGTCGGTTTCTTTGCCTATGCTCCGCGAACGAAATCCAAACGGAGCCACGATAGATTTCAACGTTGACTCACCTTGACACATGAGTGGCGGATCACTCTGAATGATTCACTGACTCACTCATTTCGTTCCCGAATGAATCAGTCGCTGAGAGTAGGCCTAGGGTGCTTCTTAATTCTTATTTGTGCATCCTCGTTTCCTTTCCTCGCGTCTGAGCTCCACCCCCTGTAGGATGCGAGGGAAGGCTGCAAGGAAAGAAAATGAGGACGGAGGAATATAGATTGGAATACTTTGATCACTCCAGCGTCACTTCAGCGTCATCAGCTATACGCTCATTGGATCTGCCCTTATGTTGTATTAGTTTGGTTATTTAAGAAATTCATAATAAATAATAATTAAGCAAGATACACTGTTGAAATATGTGAGATGTGTGGTTTATATAAACTGCAAAGGTAAAGTATAAATTAAATATTATTGTGACCGATGTGAAGGGGGAGGAGAATTTATGTGTGTAACGTTTAATCGATAAAACTCTTCCGCAAAGACACACCTGTGTATCCTTGCTCATAACTCCTCAGGAAGCCTCCTCACTCCTCGATCCTCGCGGTGCAATAAGAGAATTGAGATGTCCTTCAAGATGGCTGAGTTCTGTCGGTTTCAGTTTTAGGAAACGTTTTTGAATGAATGAATGAATGAATCATGAAAACAGTTGTCTCCACCTATGTTCCTTAAGTAACTTGCCAGTGTTGTTATTAAAAGACTCAAACTAAACTTAGAAATGTTGCTTTGACAGTTGAAGTACTAAAATTGCTAAAACTAAAACATGAAAATAAATTAAAGCTTAATAAATACCAAGAGAATTTTTTTTTTTTTTTTTTTTTTTTACAATTTTTTTAAAACTAAAATTACCTACATTTTAAAACAAAACTGAAAATATAAAAATAAAAACTAATTCAAAATAGTATTTTATACTAAATAATACATAAATAACACTGAACAATGCAACCTGCAGAAAGAGTCACAGAAATGGTTCTGATTGGACATAGGGAAAAATACTGTTTAACCCTTAAATGCATCAATGTTTCGCCAATCATTATAACAAATTAGGGTCTTTAGCGACCCGGATCTATGTCTAACACCGATGGATCTCTACCTGTCGCGATAATAGAAAATCCCCTTGACCCTACCAATTACAGAAGAATAAAATAAATCATATTTTGTTACCTTTTAGAGCTTGGAAGGGTTCAGTTTGCACAGATGTTTTATACCATCATCACTGTCCTCGCCAGAGCTCATTTCCCAGTACATTCAGCATCTGGCTCATATTTGCGATCTCAAATTCTCAAAACAATCATTTTCAACATCTTTGAAATCAATATTTTGATCGCTGAGAGCTTCTTCAGCAGATCCACCAAGTGACTGTGACACTAATATTTGATTGCGTTCAGTAAATCGCTGAGCCATTTCAAGTTTTGCTGAAACGACATCTTGGGTCGTTAGTGACCCTATACAATTTTTACAAAAATGTTATGGGAAATTAGGCATTCTTTTATATATATATATATATATATATATATATATATATATATATATTTATATATATATATATATATATATATATATATATATATATATATATATATATACATATATACATATAAATAATTTGTTATATTGTTCATAATTAATTTATTGAGGAATACTAAGAAGGTTGATGTCTTTAAAAAATGAATGAGGAGGGTATGAATGACGTCATGGATCACTAAAGACCAGAGCTATGCGTTTAAGGGTTAAAAATTAAATGCAACTGTATCATTTTTGCATAGTTATTATTGCAAACTATAGACTCATCAACTTTTAAAAGGAATGCTTCCCACATTTTTGTTATTAATGTCGAATACTATAAATCACACTTCTGTTTATGCATTAACAGAATGATCAGATTTTTTATTCAGCTTATGTTTATGTTAATAATTTTGCATATTGTTGGACCTGTGCTGTTCAATGTTTGGACATTTTTTTGGTTTCTTCTTTTGTACGATAAGCCATTTTTGTTTGTTTTGGGTATAATGTAAAATGTGTGTCCTGAATCAAATCCAGTAGAGACCCACGGATCCACAGTGATGAGATTTTGATAAGTGATCTGGAAGAGTGTTAGACTGAGGCAGTAAATGAAGAACAACTAGCGCACCTTGCCAAAGCCAGAGCCTGCAATCTGTTATCAATCTGAGAACTGGCGATACATTACAAACAGAACAGTTTTATGTCTTTAAATAAAGTTTTATTTCTTTAAAAACTGTAGAATCCATAAAGGCATATCGAAATAATTAAACTACCGTCTTAATCTACTTGAAGCACGTTCCAAATCTGCATTCAAAATGTTTAACTTGGTGAGATGAAAGGAATATGATTACAATAATACATCTTTTTGAGTGACACTTAAAAGTCATTTTACAGCAGCAAAATAAACTGCAACTGCAAAACTAATAACTGTTTTCAAACAGGTTTCCCGAACACTTCCCTGTCAGTCAAACAGTTAGTCCCACCCCAAGCTCATGCATAGTTGGAATAGGGATTTAACATGTTCATGTAAATCCAGTAAAATATTCGAACACACTCAAACACATACGCAGACGTTGGCTGACCCCTATGAGCTTATGCCGTGCACAGGGTCTGGGTCACTGTTGATGTTATTTCACGGCCCCTCAGGCTCTTCACATCCTGAGCACTCGGCTACTTTTGTCCTTCATCCAACCTGCACAGCTAGGGACTTCCAGTCAGGGTCCAGATTTATGAGGTCCTTCTCTACTGGGGACTCACCCCACTACAGCAGCAACAGACTCGCTCTTCAAACAATAACATCCAACTGAGCGGGAAAGTCGGTGCACTTTCCTTTTTCACTCTTACTTTCTTACCTTCACTAAGTGGGATGATCTTTGCCATTTAATTTTAAATAAATGTAAGTAAAAACTCTTGCGGCCTTTATCTCTTGTATGTTAGATAATTGTAAACTTGACCACAAATAATGTTTTTTCTCTCTTTTGAATGACTACTGTGATTAAAATAAGCTAATGAGTGCTTAGTACCTGCCCACTTTTTCAGCAGCATTGGATCCATAAGTATTTTTCCCATACATTTTTCCCATGGGTGTCCAGTGAAAGTGCAGTTCTGACTCTCTGCCCATTCATTTAGATAGGAGCCTGGTCTTGTTAGTCCGAAATAGCTGCCCGGAGGCGTTGCCAAGATGGCGGCCGAGTGGCACGACTTGCCTAAAAGGACTTTGCTTTAAATCAAATTACAATTTTACGTCCACGTCCAAACCACGTGACTACTGACGTCATCAAGCTTGGGTCGAGAATTTTCTGTTCGGCCGCCATCTTGTTTTGCTGTATGAAGACCGTTGCGGATCCACAGTATTGGTGAGTAATCCTAAAATAGGGATGTCCCGATCAGGTTTTTTTGCCCCCGAGTCCGAGTCCGAGTCATTTGATTTTGAGTATCTGCCGATACCGAGTCCCGATCCGATACTTAATACATAAAAAAAGAATAAAGAAGAGCGAAAAAACAGATCCAGGATGTTCCTTATTTTTTATTTAATTCACCTTATTTTAACATTCAACAACTCTGTTAACAAACAGAGCACTTCTGTGAGGTAGCTTGAACAATCAAGTAATAAATCAATTCTTCACTTTTGGACTTTAGTGCAACAGTAAATATAAAAAAGTCTAATATATAAACAAATAGCACCTCAACTTAAAATACCCGGCAGGCATGTGAACAAATAAAAAATAAAAGTGCTACAGTGTTTGCAAAGCCAGTAATGTGCTTTTAGGAACTGCACTCCTAACTCTTACACCGGTTTCACACTGCAATGTTAGCAGAGCGTGCAGTGCGTATTTTTTTCGCCGCCCATGTTACCAGATTAAACCAGGCTTTAGCATTCACACCGCGCGCAGAGGCGGCGCGGCAGTGCGTAGCAGAGCAGAAGCAGCAGTGCCGCGATCGTTTCGGCGCCGAGTCTATTTTTGCTGCGCCACTTTTGCTGAATTAAAGTGACAATACATTGATCATGGCCAAAATACACCGCAGTTTTATCCAAAAAGTGCATTGATGATATCTATTGTGTTTTAAACAGTCAATCAAATGACCAACAGCAATTTAAAAAGAAAACAAATGTCCAAAAACAAACTTGTTGCCAGAACAATAAAAACAAAGATGAACAAAAAGTTATATGAAATTATTAATAAAATAAGCTTCTTGACAAGTCTTTTCTCTTAAATGTATTTGAAAACGAAAAAAAGCAATGCCAACTTATCCATTATAGAGTAGCCTACTCTGTCTGTAGCCTGCCCTACACAACCCGCGGTTCCGCCGCGCGTGTCAAACGCTGCCAGTGTGAAAGCAAAACGCGCGTGTCCTGCCCCTGCTCACCATACGCACTGCTCCTGCGCTGCTTACACTCTGCTAACGCGTGCAGTGTGAAACCGGCATAACTCTGTGCCACCGCATAACTATAGATGTGTTAAAAAATAATGAGAATATATAAACATATATATCCGAGTCCTGATCGGGAGGTAACGTCCGATTCCGATCGAGTCTGAAAACACGTGATCGGGCCCGATTTCCGATCACGTGATCGGATCGGGACATCCCTATCCTAAAATAAGTTTTCATTAAGTTTTATCGCCGTTAATATACATTTCTATAATATTAAAGTAGAATTCAATGCATTCATGCATGTGTTTGGTTGAATATCTGTTTTATTTTGGTCAGAGTCATCTGATATTTCAAGTGTACAGTTAATGTTAGCTATAACGTTAACTGTTAGGCCTAGTAACGATGGATAGCCATTAATAGATACTTAAGTAACGTCAGTAACGTTAGATAATTTGTGGACTTTTAATTACATTATTTATTTGGGTTTTTCCTGCATTGAGAATTACAAGGCGACCGCCTCCCGCCTCCGTCAAATGGCGTTCCCGATCCGGCTGTCCTCAAAACTCAGACAGGCTCAGATTAGGCCTGTCGCGATAAATAATCAGAAATATTGTCACTCAATCATTCACAAATTCTAATATAATGATTTAAGTGGTGTAAAGCCATTTCATATCTTCTTGTGAGGGACAGAAGAAATTTTACATCGTTAAATTAAAGTTTGCGCAAACTCGTCTAACCTCCGTTGCAGCTGTCAATCATTTGATCCATTCAGCATTCAAACAGCGCGTCGCGGTAAAACTCCTCGTCTACCAAATTTAATAATCGTGACAGCCCAAGTTCAGATACCTATTTTCCAAGCAGGATTTTACCACCTTCAACTCATTTTGATACAGGAAAAACCTTAAAATAGTATATAATTGTTACTATCGGTAGAGATTGTAATGTTATAATACATTGCGTGTATACATTTCGTTCATTGAGTGGATTGCATAAGTTTCTGACATTTGATTGATGTAGAAACATTGGTGAATGAGAAAAATAAAGTAGCAAGAGTGGTTAATACTTTAAAATGAGTCAAGCAACAGTTAAGTTGGTGTGATTATGCTTCAAATCAAATGACAAGTTTGCATTCTGTTTAAGCCACGTGAGTGACCACGGACGACCACGCACGGACAAAATTCTTCTCGACCATCATCTTCTTTTGCTGCAGGGTAACCTCATGGTGGACCCAAAATTACATATGGTGAGTAATGTTACAAATTAAATTACGTTTGTTTCTATCATACATTTATTAATCACATGAGGATCAGTTAACTGATTAATGCAAACGTGTTTTATCAAATAATTCAAAGTTTGAATTCAAAGTGGACATCAGAGAATTTACACTTTATCAATATATTGCACAGCACTGAATTGAGTTCTTTTTAGTGTCATATGGCGTTTGAATGGTCATAGATATTTTATTTTAATTGAAAATGTCTACCTTGCCAAGTATTCACTTTAACACATTTGGTTTTGTCTTAAACATTTGCCAAAAAATCGAGTTTGTCTTTGTTGGTATGTGTGTTAATTCTTAAAGTGACAGTAGCCTCATATATACATACTACTGTATAACCTTAAAAGAATAAATATATGGTAAATACTTGATTGATCAATTACGTTGTTGACGTTTTAACACACTGCAGTAGGTTCCGATTACGTCATAAAAGTTTAAACATGCATACACGCAGGCAATGACCTATTACATAATACGTTACACAAAATACATTATTTTATGAAATCTGTATGAAATTACATCTTTGCAACTTTGAAAATAATTATTGATAAACGTTCAAATTACACCAACTTATTTAACGTATTATTTATAAATATCTAAACTTGCACAATTTTTGGCTCTTAGGTGCAAAAGCATATCCATGGATTTTAATTTTCTTTATGAAAGTTGGTGATTGCTGTGTTTGTCTTTTTTAAGATACAGATGTTGAAAGACAACAGTTTGGAGTCATTGTAGTCCAGTCAGAAGATAACGGTAAGTAATTGGTCTCTTTTTGGTAAGAAGAGTTGAATTTATGAATTAGCTCTCGGAGTAAGAATTGTTTCCTTTTTTTTTATTTTTTTTTTTTATTGTGTGTCTTTCAGATTGGCCAGAAAGATGAAGCACAGAGAGAACTTGGACAGTTTTTGTGCTCTATGAAAGTGATGGTCTAAGCACTCCCCTGGACATCAGCATTGTCATTGATGGTACTGAGGTTTTACATGAGTTGTCCTCAGTTGCATCTGCTTGTGCCATGATGTTTGGAATCACGTACTGAGAACTTTAGGTATCCTGAAGTACCTAAATATGCCTTTCAAAAAATTGTCATGGACATAGCGAAGATGCAAATGGATTTTAAAAGGTTAATTCATCCAAAAATGAAAATTCTGTCGGTATTTACTCACTCATCGTGAGCGTCATCTTCTCAGTTCTCGTGCTTGTGTCGTGGCGCTCTCGGGAACTCACTCAAGACCCAAACTCAAGAAAATTAGTAGTTGAATAAAGTGGAAGGTTTTTTTTTTTTTTTTTTTTTGTGCACAAAAAATATTCTCGTCGCTTGATAAACTTAAGGTTGATCCACTGTAGTCACTTGGACTATTTTAACAATGTCTTTACTAACTTGTCTTGGCCGGCAGAATGAAATTACATAGCAACCTATGAAGGAGTAAAACAGCTCTCAGATCTCATTAAAAATATTTTAATTTGGTGAACTAACCCTTTAAATGTTCCTGCATGTCATGTCTTTTAAGGAGCTTTCAATGTTTCAATGGGGTTTTTTTTTCTTTTCTTTTTTTCAATGAATTGATGTTACACTGGATGATTTATCAATGCCATATTAAGGGCTTTTCAATGTTTTCTGTTACATTCCTAAATTTAATGCAAGATAATCTGAAATGTCAAGTGACAATTTTACTGTAGCAAATGGAATTGATGTATACATTTATTGATGGATGATTTTTTTTGTTGTTGTACAAAATTATATTGTTGACGGTTTTATTATTGAATTTTTTTTTATTTTTATTAAGTCATGCACTAAAACGGTTTCAGAATTGACTTTTGTAAATCAAATGAATTCTTCATGTTTTAACAAGTGGAAATTCTGGGCCCGTATCCCTAAAGAATTTTTGTGCAAAAAGTGGCTCCTAGCGGCCAAATTCTAAGAAAATTCTCAGAGTCATGACGTTTTCTTAGAATTTCCCCTAAAAGTGACACGAAAATCCCAGTTAATATAAAAGCTATTCCTCAAGATTCCTAGCGCTTAAAAGGGCTCCTAAGGCGAGATCTGCTAAGAGCAGGGAAGAGGACTTTTAGTGGCTTAGGAGTTCCCCTAAGCAGCTGCACAAAATGGCCAACAGAGGATTTTTCTCCATTTTCTGTGTTTGTAGGATATTTGTTAACAAGCCTTCATAAATAGACCAGCCAGCAATCACAGACATTGATAAAAGCTGAGCCGTGTTACCCTCGTTAAGACCACACTGAGTTGTAACGTTGCAATTTCTACTTCATTAAGGACAGCCCCTTGAGATAGGCCATCTTGTTTTCAATGGGGTCCATATGGGAGTGAAAGTACAAAATATGCCAGCTAGGATATTAATATGAGCAAATAAGACACAAATCATTATTTGAACAGGGTGTAATGAGCTTAAGTTTTCACATATTTTAGATTCTAATGTTAGGCTATAACCCCTACAGATTACTATTCATTTTCCAGATATTTTCTTGAATGTGAAATATTATTTACAATTACAGTCTGCATAAGATTAGAGTGTATAATTATGTTTATTGATTTGAGGGTACATCCTTTGCTCATTATCACCAAAAGTTCATTTTCATCAAACTTGTAGGATCAACCAATCACGGCTTTTGAAATGATGACTCATACCTAGCAACGGGGTCAACCACACCTCCTCACTAAGATAGGATTTTCCATCCATTCCTTGCTCAGAGTTCACTGAAAATGTTCTGGAATCACTTCTAAGCTAAAACTCCTGGCAAGGAATTTTTAGGTTAAGTTAGGAGCTCTCTGAGAGGATTCTCAGAATCTTTAGGGATACGGGCCCTGGTTTTTTGTGAGTTTGTTGGAAGATTGCACTAAATAAACGGTTAAATGTTGATTTCAGAGTGTAAAAGGCTTATTTTTTCAGACAAAAATTCGGTGATATTTCATGTTTGTAATTTGATTTTGTATTCATTTTGATATTTAATATATAAAAATGTTAAAAATTAAGTTAATCCAAATTATAATTTATAATTTAATGCTAATTAAACAAATCTCTTTGGTTGAAAGAGTATTTTTACTTTAAGTTGACTATGGAAATGTGATTTGAGTAAATGAATTTTTTTAAGTTGAGATAAAGTAAACCGATTACTTGTAACAAGTTGAAGTAATTTTTTTACTTTGATCCAACGACTCATTTTTTTCAGTGTACAGAGGAAAATGCATGTATAGACGGATGACTATGTATTCAAGCTACTCATTTGAAAAGTTTCTAGCTACAGTATACACAACAAATGAATAACAACAAATTAATAAATAATACAATGAGGAGCAGGGAGTATTAAACTTGAACCGACATATATTTACCTTTTTTTTTACAGTCTATGATATTTACACCAAATACAACAAAAAAGAACTATTACTGACTACTTTTTTGAATGGATTGCGGTGGCTATACTGTGCAAACACACACACACACACATCATTTTTTTTAAGTTTAATCATTTCATATTTTATTTTATTTTATTATTTTATTTAATGAAAACGCTTTTTTTTTTTTTTAGTTTTAGGTAACAATAACAACACTGCCAAAGTAATTCAACGTCTTTTAATGATCTTCATTTGTGGGCTTTTCTTAATTATTAATAGCCACATTATGTCATACATTTGTTAATTTTTTTATAAAATGTATTTAATTAAGAAGGTCTAAAATGCAGTATATAGCAGTAATATTTTTTAATGATTCAGCTAATGTTACCCTCAGTTACTTCCCAACACTGTTTCCAATCAATTTTGAGTTATGGATGATGCAAGTAAAGCTGGTTTCCTTATTTCTCACTCAGACCCTCTTCCCACCTCCCACTCTTCCTGGCCCGTTGTTAGTCTCCTTCTCCCACTTTCTTTCTCTTACGTTCCGGACAGTTTAACGCATGCCAGACCTCGGCAGAAACGTGTGGGGGAAGCGAGGGTGATGAAAGACCAGTCAAAATGCGTGTGAGGAACTGCCATTAGCACATGTGGCTTTCGCATGAATCTAATAACGTGAGTGGACGCCTTTGCGGGCAATAAAGGTGGATGAGCTGTATTCATTGGTGTGATAATTTACAATGAAAAGGATCAACACTGAAGGAGGCCCAGGTGTGAGGACCCACGCTGAGATGCTATGGAGGGTTTTTCGGATGACGGTTTGATTTGTTACCACAAACTTTAGGTCGTGGGGTTAAGGGTCACTTGTCCTTTCACACAGGAAGATGTGTTACAGGATTATTACAAGAGTGAATGAGAGCACTGTATGAGACACTGCCTGACCTTACACTTATGGGGCCGAAACTCCCTTGTGCTTGCTTAATCGCCACTTTTGCAAGGACAAAGTGTCAAGTGTTCTCAGCGGACAGGAAAAGTGAGACACCTTTGTGTGAACTCTATGGAGGGCGGAGGCTAGCATGGGTTTGCTTGTTTTCTACAGGTCATTTGTGTCTCAACACAGTTTAATAACACAATCCACTGAACAAAATGCATTAAACTGATATATAGTCAACGTGCTTGTTTTTTATTTAAACACACTGGACTGGAGGACTGGATTGTCTTCACCTTAAGGGCTCTTCTCACAATGGATGACAAATGTGGAGGTCCAACAGCCGTTCTTTCTCTCTGGTGGGCCATTAAGATGCAGGTGAAACTGCATGATGAAAGAGGTGGTCACTTATTTTATATCTCCCATGGACTTTTTTACTTCACTGAAGTATATACACTCTCAGAAAAAAAGGTATAAAAGCTGTTACTGGGGCAGAACCCTTTCAAATAGCACCTCTGTACCTTATTTACCCCTAAAGGGTGCATATAGTACCTTAAAGGTACCTTTTGAAAGGGTACCACCACCCCAGTGACAGCTTTTGTGCCTTTTTTTGGTGAGTCACAAACAGGAGTTAAACTAGTTTGCGTGACATTCCCTCATCCTCAAAATCCATCAACAAAACTACACAAGTAAAAGAAAATACGCCTCAGACTGCACTTAGCATGGGTTCATTTGCACTGAGGTTAAACATGGTTTGTGCCGACCACAATGCGTTTTGTAGGAAGAATTATTGGCTGCTGAGAGCATGAAACCATTGAAATAAAATTTTGTACAGTAAACAATTTTGGTACTGTATTGGGTCGCCACTTAAGCCCAATGTAAAATCTGGATCCAGAACCACTGCTCTAATCCTCTGTTTGTTGTATTTGCGACCACACCTGCGGTCAGCCTTGAAAAATGTTCCTCTCTCTGCTTTCTAGTCCTCTTCCATCAGTCCACTTCAGTTTAAATCTCTGTTTCCAGGTTGTTGAGTTTTGGTAAATTCCTCAGCTGGACCTCCTGAAAAGTCTCATTACTGTTACTGGTATAACTATTTCTTTAAGTGGAAGTATGCTTAGTAGTATGTTTTCAGTATGTTGAGGAAATTATGTAAGTGAAGGATTGTGGCGAATCACCTAATTTCCACAATTTCTAAATAAAGACTATTATTAAAAGGAAACCTGAACGAGGAGCACCCATTACCTTTTCCTATTTGCTGGTAGAAAAAGGCCCTTGTGACCTTTACTGACGTACAGTCAGAGTCTAAAGCTTGGAAAAAGCCAGATGGCCAAGGACACAATGTCAGTCATCATGAAGGAAATGAACAGGGCATAATGTATTGATGACTGAAAAACTGAGCTGGAAAGAGAAACAAAGACTGCCGAAGAGGGAGAAATAACCTGGATGATCCATGGGTTTGATTTAGATATGTTTTCATTACACTATGTCAGAATTTGGTGCAAATCCTTTTTAGCTCAAAGCCCTTTTATCAAAAAAATTAAAGACGTTTCACATTAAACACAAAGGAGACTGAAGTCTATTTATTATCTAACATAGTTTCTGAAAGCTTTCAAAGAGAAAATCTGAGACTTTTGAAGATTTGTGAAGAGATCTGTTCATTTGTGAAGATTATCATGATAAACAAGATGTGTAAGAATCATAAACTTTTGTTGGTCACAGCAATATTTTCTGCAATATCCATAAGCCAATAGAGAAATCCTATTGGGTTTTTGCAGATGGAAAACCATAGTTATGCCAACAAAAATCACTGCAGAACTCTATACAGGTAAGGTTACAAAACATATTCATAAAATGCAGAGAAACCATTATGGAAATTAACCACGGTTTTACTTAAAAAACAAACTAGTTAGTTAAACCATGGTAACAAATTAAGCATGGTTTTATACACTAATCAAAGTTTAAACATGGTATTTGTAGTAAAGCTTGGTAATCAATCCACCAAAAACATGCTTACTACACTTTAACTACTACAAGTTGGTCATTATTGTACACTGAACATGAATTATTATATTTAGACTGCTGTAAAGCATTTGTTCACTCTCAAAGCAAAAGGAGTTACATTTGTCACCAGTTTTCTCACTAAGAGTGATGCACAACCCTGATGGTGTTAAAATTATATCACTCTACAGAATGAATTGAACTGTAATTGAGTCTAAAAAGGAGTAATGGTCCTCTTATCAAATTGACAATTATACCTGTCTAAGGTAGACTGTATAAACATGAAGAAACATAACTTGGAGTTCACTTCAGTTCTTTGAGTGTTATTGTAACTTATCTTCATCCATGCTGTAAGAAGTATGCCTTCAGTTTTCTTTCTTTGGGAGAGAAAAAACGGGGGTTTCCAGCCAAATTGGCCCCTACTGTACATCCAAAACTGTAGCCCCCAAGAAACTAATAGAAGTCAACAGTGTTTCTTTTGGCATAGAGTTTTACTGTATAAAATACTAAGGCCACAGTAAGAAACTTTTCAAAACTGGTAGCTTATTGTGCAGACGCTTTCTCAGGCATTTCTGAACAACAATTAAAGTGATAGTTTATCCAAAATACTAGGTTTATTTCATTATATTTAATCAATTATATCAATTGAACATGTTCAATATTTCAAGTGTACATCACTTTACCCCAGCCTATCATTTTTGAAAAAAAAAATGAAAAAAAAAGGTTGAGTGCGTTCTATATAGAAGCCTAGGGATCTTGTTTAAATTTTAAAGAACGTTTTTATGACAAAAAGATTCAATATAAGGAGAAATGTCTTAAATGATTGCATAATACTTCCATGTTCCATGAGTCATTTCTAGTGATAAAATGTGTGTATGAGCTGTTTAATTCACAACATTTAATAAAAAATGAGTTAAAAGAAAATTAAAGAATTAAAATTTAATCTATAAAATTATGTAATGATGGGAAGCCCAAAAAGTTTCTATATCCAGTATGACCCTCCTGAAAGAAGCCTTTAAGGTTCTACATAAACCTTTTCTTTACAACTTTAAAACTTTGCAGAATTAAAACGAATGACAATTCTGATTGTAATCATTTTAAACATTAACATTTTATTTTGTTTGCAGTGAAACTTTTATGTTGCTTTTGTGTTCATTTTTGGTCACTATTCATTGTAGTTGCATGTAAAAGATCATCCAGTACATTGTTCAAAATGTATCCTGTTGTGTTCCCTGAACTCAGGTTTTGAACAATTAGGGTGAGTAAACGATGACCGAATTTTCATATTTAGCTAATGTAAAAGTGTATTTATTCAGCGTATAACATCTTTGTTTCTCCCAGATGCTGCAGTATCGTGAACTTCATTAGAGGACACTAGTTGTCTACAAGGTCCAAAAAAGGATACCCATAGCTGTCATATTAGGTAATTTATAGATTGACTTAAATTCCATTGTATCACAGCAGGGAAGATGCATGCATCACACACAAAAACTGTGGTCGGGTACATGTTCTCAAAGTGGAGCAAATCTGACCCAAACTCTACAATAGATCAAAGAGGATATATATCTCGCTCTTACTGTTGGAGCCAGATGCTTGTAAGGATGAAGGGAAATGGATCTTACACGAAAGCCTTATTAAGCAGCACATCACAACTCTGCTCTCTCCCAGAGTCTCCAGAATTCTCCCAATTCTCCACTGCAGGTGTTCCTCCCGGCACAAAGCCCAGAACCTAAGCGTTTACCCACGGATCCTTCCGGACAAAGACCTAGAAGGGATAAGCTGATGTTCCTTGATTCAGGTCCATAGAAATATCTGGGCACTCCTTTAACTCTTGGACCAAGAAGGAGTGTCATTGCCCAGTTGATTTCCAATTTGGAAAATTTGCAGCCATGGGTCTTATTACTGCATCGGTGCATTCAGCATGTGGATGTTTTTGTCTTTTGGGAGAGGGGGGAGTTTTTTTGGATTGATGACTGTCCACGCACAACTTAAACCAGATCTTCCCTATCCACACAAATTTCCTCGCCTGCGGAGCGATGGGAGTTGGGCCTGTTGTTTTTTCTCATTGCGTGGTAACTTATCTTTGCTGTAGTGTTCACAGTAGCCACAGCTGTTTGACTTGGACCTGGACGGCAGGTTAGATGAACTGAGTTCAGAATAAGTGAAGATGTATCAGGTTCCCATGTGCCGGTCTGATGCGAGGAAACGCAGGGTGGACCGACCTATCATCACTGTGCGTGGGATCTCTGCCACACGATGACTGATTCGACGGTCTGATCCAAACTCTGAATATTAACCTTAAATAACCTTCTGCTCCATCGTAAATCAAAGCAATTAACTGAGAACTGCCAACAGTTTGATGCTTATGGCATATCAGTGGTGAAACATAGTGGAGAACACAAAATGTTATTTTTTTTAAATTGTTAAATTATAGTAATAAAAAAAGGCTGATTTAATTTTTTGCTATAGGCTACAACTTATGTTGGAAAAATGCTTAAGGAATTAGATATTTCAAGGTTAATTGTGTAACTTCTGCATCATACAAAATAGTAACATGATCAGCATGACTGGTTTCAAACAGGTTGTCTTATTTTGACCATGTTTTGACAGCGCCACAGTCTTTTCTAGGGGATTAATTCATGAATGTCAACTTACTATTTATAGATAAATAAATAGTTTAATTTAATAATTTATATTATGTATAATATTTTATAATATTTATGTATATATGTGATTAGGATATACATATAAAAATAAGTTCTGAGTAATGTGCGATCATGTAAATTTAGTTGGGGTTCATTGTGTACACACTAAAAGTGAATGTCAAAATGTTTTAGCTAAAATTATATTACCTCACAGGACATTTCATGCGATTTTAATTTGCTATACTAATTTGTTAAGTAAAAAGTAAAACATTCCATGTAATTTACATTTAAAATCTATGCTATATTAATGGGAAAAGCAAGCTGAATATCTAGATAGCGCAGTGAAATACCTTAACCATGTTCAGTGTTTTGTTCTTCCCTCATGCAATAGCATGTAGCTAGTAGTTGCTATTTAATTCATAAAGTGTTTAGATGCAAACTCTTCATTTAAACGATGTTGAACAGGATCAGCATGTGGAATGACGATGGTAATGGTACAAGGTAACAAGCAAATATGAAACTAAATGAAACAAGCAGAATGAAATGAATCAAAATGAAAAGGTCAACAGAAAGTGAGAACTACTCACATATACCCTCATCACTCTACACCGGAATCTCTCAAGTAAATAGGTCTAAACTAAATGACTAAATGTTGAAAAAAACCTTTCCTGCACCTACACCTCATATTTTCCTCATATCTTGATGGTTTAATCTTGTAGGGTCATTAAAAACAAATATCCCCTTCAGACATCACTTTTGGCCACTACCCCATGCAAACACTTAAAGGTGCTCTAAGCGATATCACGTGTTTTTTAGGCCAATTTTTTTTTTTGTCACATCCAGCAAACATCTCCTCACTATCCGCTAGCTGCCTGTCCCCTGAACACACTTTAAAAAAACGCGGTCTCTGAAGACAGCCCAGGCTCCACAAACGGCAAGAAAAACAAACTGGCCCAGCCTGGACCACGAAACATAACAAACAGTGTTCCAGCCAATAACCGAGAGGAATGATTTTGGGGTGGGGGTTGGGGGGTTAGTGCGCGTGCACATGAAGGGGGGGGGGGGTGCTGGAGAGAGAAGCATGAAGAGGGAAGTTAGCTAGAGGAGAGATGTCCTAACGTTAAAATTGTATATTCTTGAGAATTTTGATATGGCCGACACACGACCAAAGAGACGACATTCCGATGAACAAAGAATAGGGAAAAGGAGAAGGAACGCAAAGTCCCGAATTTACATCGGAAAATTGTTCAAAAGGTGGCGAGAATTCCGCCGGCAGTAGGGCTTCCAATCCGACATTCAGGTGGCTCTGTTTTTGCTGGACAGATGGGTAAATCCAGTTTATTTTTTCTAAATGGTTCATGACTGTTTCAGGAAGCACGGAAGGGAGGGGGAGGGGACGGGATGAGGAGGAGGGAGGGTCGAGCTAGCCTCCGTTTTGTTTGACAATACTTCGAACGTCAACAAGAAGTGATGTCACCCAACATCGCTTAGAGCACCTTTAAAGGTGCAGTATGTGAGATTGACAGCTAGCGGTTGAAATGGTTACTGCAGTCCAAATTCAAAATATTAGAGAGAGTTGTTTCCCCCGCCCCCTCCTGCTCAGGCTTGAGGCTCACGCGGGTTGCCAGATTGAGGACACGCAACAGGAACGAGCGCAATTGACAATGGAAGGCGAGGAGACTTGTAAGTTGATGGGTTGATTTATTGAATTATGATGAGTTGATATCACGTTTTAATATGCTCCCATTCATTTTTAGATGGATACCGAGGCTTTTTAGGTCGGGTAGAATCTGCAATATCTGACCCAGTTTGTTCGCTGGCTTCCATGGCTGCAATATGCTGTGTTTCCCTGTGGTGTCGAAATACTATTGAGTAAATTGGCAATGTGCGTATCACCAAAACAAAAACAAACATTCCGACATGGAACGCACATTTCAAAGTAAAATAACTGGCTGTAGCATTGTTTTTCCAGAGAAACGAGTGTGTGAACTCAACATGTTTCCTAAATAGCTGCAAACATATTATGGTATTTTTATGCTTTAGTACAGTCAAAAACTTACATACAGAACCTTTTATACAGCAACTAACACTATTCATCCATATTAAATTAACATATTGATTCTAGTTTTTTGGGGGGGATATTGGGTTTTACTTGTTTCAATCAGATGGAACCACTGTTATATTCAGCCTATCCATCTGTTTTTATGAAGTAGAGAAAGAATGAATGAATTCCTAAATGAACTGAATACATGTGCTTGACTCTAGAGTTTGGAGTAGTGCAGGTGGTCCTCCAGTGGAGGCAGGGAGTGTTTGGGAGTGCCTTGGAATGACTGGAATGTCATGGAGTGTGTATACAGGTGGGCTGGGATACAAGGAGAGATTGGATCAGACAGTTAATTGGGAAACCAAGTCCCCGACAGTAAACCAACAGCTGCACTTTGCATTCTGCTCGAAGGCTTAATCAGTGAGAACAGGCAGTGGAAGGTTCTGGAAATAATCTGCCTGGGTCTGTGTATCGCCACCATTTGGACAAACTTGATAACAGTCATTTCCCCCTCTCAGTGTTCTACTGCAAACCTGCTGCCAAGGAACATTTCTGGAGGTTGCTTTCTCCACTTCTAAAGATTAATGAGCGTGCTTCGCCACAAATACATGATGTAGTCCTCTCAAGATAAATCAATAAAATTATGATAAGCTGTCCTCTTGAATCCCAAACATTAAACACTCAGCTGGTGCCAAACTGTTAAACTAATGCGCTATCACTTCTCACTTGCAAATCTTGGATTGGGGTCCTGAATGGAAAATCGCATTCGTGGTGCACGTTTGTGTGTGTGTTTTTTGTTTTGTTTTTTGTCAAAGGGAACTTTCTGCCAACTTTGTGCATGATGTGAGAATTGTTTTTTGAGAGTGAAAAATATTAAATTAAATCAAATTAAATCTACTCTGTTTTGTCTAAAATGTGTTTCTAATTAAACTACATTTGGAGGAGTTCCCTCTTTTATACAAGCAGAAAAATAAGTGTTAACTGTATTGCATGACATTGCCTCTGGGTACCAAACCCAGTTTCTTTGCAAGCACATGACAGCATGTAAGTTAAATGATTTATAATGAAAAGGTTACTTAGAATTTGTCGAGGTCACGCTTTTTGTATGATGCACCTTGTGGAGGCAGCACATTTTTACATTATTAAATTTTTACAGCCCTCAGAAACCCTCTCTCTCTCTCTCTCTCTCTCTCTCTCTCTGTTGTGTGTGACAAAACGAATATGAATGCAGTGGAGGGAGCTTCTATACACAATATTACAATTCAATAATTTTAAGTAAAATGTTGTCTTACAGTATATTCTGTCATGAAGCATTTGGGTTTTTCAAAACATGTCTATGTCTGTTTTTCACATTTTTAATAGTATTCTAACAACAGTAAAAAATCGCTACAAATATTTAGATTAATAATAATTAAAGGGTTAGTTCACCCAAAAATGAAAATTCTGTCAGTAATTACTCACCCTCATATTGTTCCAACCCCGTAAGACCTTCGTTCATCTTCGGAACACAAATTAAGATATTTTTGATGAAATCTGAGTGCTGTCTCACTCTCACTAGGCTTCTAAGGGACTGAAACTTGCTGGCCCAGAAAATGTATTAAAGAGATCGTTAATATAGTCCAAGTGACTACAGTGGCTCAATCTTAATCAAGCGACGAGAATACTTTTTGTGCGCAAAAAGCACACAAAAATAAGGACTTTATTCCACTATTCATTTCATTCTCTCTCTGTGCCTCGAGTTGGTTCACGTAGTGTTTTTGCGCAGTGCGTCTGTGTTGCACGTCACCACGTAGGCTCACTATTGGCCGACGCCGGTCATGTGTGTGATGCGTGTGACGTACAACACTGACGCGCTGTGCAAAAACACTACGTGAACCAATTCGAGGCACAGAGAGAATGAAATGAATAGTGGAATAAAGTCGTTATTTTTGTTGTTTTTTTGCGCACAAAAAGTATTCTCGCCGCTTGATAAACTTAAGATTGAGCCACTGGAGTCACTTGGACTATATTAACTATCTCTTTAATAACTTTTCTGGGCCAGCAAGTTTCAGTCCCTTAGAAGCCTATGGAGAAGTGATCCAGCTGTCAGATTTCATCAAAAATATCTTAATTTGTGTTCCGAAGATGAACGAAGGTCTTACGGGGTTGGAACAACATGAGGGTGAGTAATTACTGACAGAATTGTCATTTTTGGGTGAACTAACCCTTTAATAAATAGCAATTGTTAAAAATGAAGTTATTTTCCAAAACATGTTTTTGATTTTAGTTATGAGGTCTATTCTAGAAAAGTTTTTTTGTTCTACCTCTTGTTGTCCCATTGTCCCGTGAACATTATACGCATAACATGCATATACAATCACCGGCCACTTAATTAGTACACCCTGCTAGTCCTGGGTTGGACCCCCTCAGAACCGCATTCATTCTTTGTGGCATCCTATATAATGTACTGGAAACATTCCTCAGAGATGTTGAAATTGAGACTCATCAGACCTAGTCTCGCATAGCCAGACCTTTAGACTGACGGCAGAAGGTCTGGACTCTATCGTAGCTTTCATTGGCCAAGGGCCGCCCAAGAGGATGTTTGACTGATGTAACGCAACCAATCACAGTTCGTTTTGTTCTGCGTCATGTTTAGGGGCGTGAAAATATAATGTCGATGTCCCTACAATAACAGACCGGTGTGCATCTAATACAGGGTTCACCAATCTCGGTCCTGGAGGGCCGCTGTCCTGCAGAGTTTAGCTCCAACCAGCTCCAACACACCTGTTTGAAAGTTTCTAGTATGCCTAGTGAGACCTTGATTAGCTGGTTCAGGTGTGTTTAATTGGGGTTGGAGCTAAACTCTGCAGGACACCGGCCCTCCAGGACCGAGATTGGTGAACCCTGATCTAATAAATTATTCATTCAAGAACATTGTGCAAGTTTACTGCAACAATGGAGCCGCAAACCACATACTTTTGAAAATCCAGCATTTAGTTGATCCCGGTAAGCACTTATTGTCACAGCTGTAAACACTACGGCGTTCTTCTTCCACTCGGGGGTTTGGCGTCATAGGCATTTGTTTCCAGGCGGACCATTAAAGAACGCGAGACACATACGTCTCCCGGACATCCTGTAGAATTCAACCAATCAGATTACGACTTTGAAACTCCTGAAGTGTTTCCAGAAAAGTGTACCATTTGCATCAGACCGTGGGCGTGACGTCTGAGGCTGAGACTACATCAGGCCAGGCAACGTTTTTCCAATCTTCTATTGTCTAATTTTGTTGAGGGTGAATTGTAGCCTCAGAACTGTCGGACCATTCTCTGTAAACCCTAGAGGTGGTTGTGCATGAAAATCCCAGTAGAACAGCAGTTACTGAAAAACTCAGACCAGCCCGTCTGGCACCAACAACCATGGCACATTCAAAGTCACGTAAATCACTTTTCTTTCCCCTTCGGATGTTCAGTTTGAACTTCAGCAGATTGTCTAGACCAGTGGTTCCCAAACCTGTCCTGGAGTACCCCCAACACTGCATGTTTTCTTTGTCTCCCTAATCAAACACACCTGATTCAACTCATTAGCTCATTAACCCATGTGATAATGAGCTGATGAGTTGAATCAGGTGTGTTTGATTAATAGGGAGACAAAGAAAACGTGCAGTGTTGGGGGTACTCCAGGACAGGTTTGGGAACCACTGGTCTAGACCATGTCTAAATGTCTAAATGTATTGAGTTGCTGCCATGTGATTGGCTGATTAGATATTTTCGTTAACGAGCAGTTGAACAGGTGTACTAATAAAGTGGTCGGTGAGTGTAGTCACAAACAATTTTTTGCCTACTATGTAGTAGGGAAGTGCACGATTTTGGATGCAAGAATGTTGCTTGTCGTTATCATTTTGTATTTACTGCAATTAAAAAAATAAAATAAAGTTAACCTAATGAATTTAAATTAATTACAAATTAATTCAGTGTATATGGCTTGGTCTTGAGTTTGAAGGAATAGTTCAACACTTCAAAATGAAAATTCTGTCATCATTTACTCATCCTCAAGTTGTTCCAAACCTGTATGAATTTCTTTCTTCTGCTGAACACAAAAGAAGATATTTTGAAGAATGTCGGTAACCAGACAGTTGATGGGCCCCATTAACTTACATTAGGAAAAAAAATACTATGGAAATCAATGAGGTCCATCAACTGCTTGTTTACTGACATTCTTCAAAATATCTTCTTTTGTGTTCAACAGAAGAAAGAAATTCATAGGGTGAGTAAATGACGACAGAATTGTCATTTTTAAGTGAACTATTCCTTTAATTTTACCCCATCAAAAAAGCCATTTAACCATTTTGACCTAAATGGCAGTTGTCATTTAAAGTGAATGTTACAGGATAAAAAGTAAAATTATAATATTTCCGTGCTTTTATTCATAATTCCATAATTATCGGAGTTCTTCTCCTGTCTGTTCTGAGGATTATATTCTTGACTTGTGGTTTTAATGCTCCAGGTGTGAAGTCACATTTTACGCTGTTAGTTTCAGTTCTTGGCCCAGTTCTTCTGTAGTAAAAGTGACTGTTGTGCCAATAAATAAGATTCTAAATGGCTAAAACAGCCGTCAGTCATGGTCCCCTGCCAGTTTATTGGAGGGTTTGTGGTTTCCTGCATTTCGTCATCCTGTAGTCTCCGGCCATATTCTTAAGATTCAGAAGAGTTTCCTGAGCCTCAGCCGAATAGAGAATATGTGATATTATGATAAAACCACATCACTGGATTGCTCTGAACTGCTATTATTAAATCTGTCTCACTGCATAATTCTCATTATTCAAGCAGGTTAAAAAAATACATTGGAATAAAAGAATGTAAAAGAAAAGGTTAAAAATAAAGGTTTCAAACACTGTTAAAAAAGAAAAACACTTACCTTACATTTTTAAGTACAATCAACTTGACTGTCATTTCAAATTAAATTACATTGAGTTGTGTATGAGTTGAATCTCGTATAACTTAAGGAATATAGTTTAAAGGGCTTAACTTATTTTGATGAGTTGAAGTAATGTAAAAACATATGTTGTAACGACTTATTGATCATGTCATTTTTTAGTGATGCCATTGAAGAACCATTTTTGGTTCCCCAAAGAATCTTTCAGTGATCAGTTCTCAAAAGAACCATATTTTCTTAGTGTGAAGAACATTTTTCCACTATAAAGAACCTTTTGTGAAATGAAAAGATTCCATGGATGTTTAAGGTTCTTCTTGGAACCATCAATGCCAATGAAGAATCTTTAAGAGTGTACATTACATTTTTAATATTTAAACGATTGTAATCTCAATAGATATTCTCAAAATTCTGGTAAATACAGAATATGTGATGTGGTTTTAATTCCAAGTTGTTTCTAATTACTTAAATAAACATGTAACAGTTGTAGATTTTTCACAGATGGCCTTTTTTAACGTGTCCCAGATGCATCGTGACCTGGCCTTGACCTAAACGGTTTGTAGAAACTGACAAATTCAGAGCAGGCGTATCCGTAGTCATTTTACTCTCTAGACGTGTCTTTCACCGACGCAGAGTCTCTAAATGCCAACGTTTCATTACCGTTTCTTTTGTTCCTTGATGAAAGACAAAGAAAAGATTGGGCACGTTCAGCCATTACAAGGAAAATAACAACAGTCATGTGGTATACGGAGGATTGTACCTCAGTGAACATCATTCGTCAACACCTACAGTTGCACTGAAAATTATCCTAAATCACTTTTTGGAAGGAGGCTGAGCAGACACTCAGACCCTGTGTGGAAAACTCTTCAGTTGGCCATGTTGTTCTTGGCATGGCATGGAGAAATGACAACATTACCCTTCCTGTTAAAGGAAAGTTGTTCCCTGTGGGGTCAAGGTAGAAGGTTCATTCAGGATCAAAAAGTAACAGGCCAGAGGTATTCCAAAACAACTGCATTTCTAAATGCTCAAGAGAACAATGTAAACCTAGTTATTTGAATGCAAGAAAGAAATGGGATTATCTTGCACTCTGTGCAAATAAAACTGTGCCTGAAGCTTATTGCTTCAAGATAATTGCTCTGGGTTACATTTGTCAGTAACAACAAGAACTAAACTCTCTGAATTAAAGGGACAGTTCACCCAAAATTTAAAAATCATTGTATGGAAACAGTTCTTTTGTGTTCCACAGTAGAAAGAAAGTCATACAGGCTTGTAATAACATGAGGGTGAGTAAATAATTTTGGGTGAAAGGTCCCTTAAATTCTATCCTTTACTCACCCTCATGTCATTCTGGACACAAAAGAAGACATTGTGAAGAATGTTGGTAACCAAACATTTTTGGTTCTCATTGACTTCCATATGTATGGTCAAAAAATATAATGGAAGTCAATGGGAACCGAAACATTCTTCGAAATATCTTCTTTTGTGTTCGGCAGAAGAGAGAAAGTCATACGTGAGGGTAATTATGTTTGGATGGACTATCCCTTTTAGGATCCTACTTCTTTACAGTATTCAAAGCGGTTGCAGAGATAGAAAAATCACACCAACAGCAAATCAACAAAGTCTTACGAAAGTCAGGTTTGTTTGGAAAGACAAGCAGGAAAAAAGCCTTGCTTGTTTACCTACGTTTGTTTTTGCTCAACTTTGTTTGTGGTCCGTGATGTATTTTTCATACCTAAGTCATGTTTGTCTTGATTTGTGTTTATTTGCTCGTGTTTTTATTGATTTGTCTGTTTGGGACCGCTTCTGACGGGCCATATTCATCATGTGTTGTTTAGACGCGGCTGTGATCAGTGCAGCTGGGTGCTTGGCAGGGTTTGAGGGGTCATAAATATATTTCCCATTCATTTCGTAAAGCCACGAATTGTTTCCCCAAGGGGATCGTTCTTCGTCTCACTTTGATCACAGTATATCATACACAAACATCTAAATCGGACGGCTAATCAAAAACGTCTTCCACAGAGAGAAAATGCATGGCTGGCTTTGACCACAACTGAAAACAAATCCACTTAGCCTGGGTTTTGCCTATGTGTCGGGGGAACGGCAAAGCCACAAATCAAACCAGTCCAAACTTCTACAGCTATCGAATCACCAGCTGCTCTCATATGAGCAACGACGTTCAAGAAGTTGGCCGACCCGATAAAGTGCCAGTCCAGAAATTTGAATGCTCACTCACGTGGTCTTCACAGAAACGCCAAACGCCAAACAAATAATATTAGTTATTCAACATGGCTTTCCATAACATTTACATCACATAATCCTCTTAACGTTTGGGAAGATTTCCTTCATAAAATGCCTTTCAAATGAGTTTTTTTTTATGTTTATGAAATTTATTAATTTTTTTCATGAAAAAAAGTTGAAATCAAAATACCTAACATTTTTTTATTTACAAGGTAAATAAAAGATATGAACTATATCATAAACCTGAACAACAAAAGAAAATGTTCCATTTGTAATGTTGCCTTCATATGAACACTACCATTCAAAAGTTTGGGGGCAGTAAGATTTTTTTTAAAGAAATGCAATGATTTATTAAATTGATCACATAAATGACAGTAAAGACTTTTATAATGTTACAAATGATTTCTATTTTTAAAATAAATGCTGTTCTTTTTAACTTTCTATTTACCGTAAAGAATCCTGAAAAAAAAATTGGTTTCCACAAAAATATTAAGCAGCACATGCATCTTGACATTGATGCTGAAAATTCAGCTTTGCCATCACAGGAATAAATTACATTTTAAAATATAGAAAACAGTTATTTTGAATAGTAATAATATTTCACAAAATGTCTGTTTTACTGTATTTTGGATCCAATGAATGCAGTCTTGGTGAGCATAAGAGACTTTTGGTGAGCAACCCCAAACTTTTGAACTGTAGTGTATTTTTTTGTAATGACTCCTTCAGTGATCATGGAAAATTATTTGCAGTCCTCAAGTACACACGCCTTAGGAAAGGCAAGTAAAAATGATCCTTTAATTATCCTTCTAAATTAAAAGATTATCACTATGCTGCATATGTCACTTTCAGTCCATTTGATTATCCAAACGCACCCATAATTGTGGAGGGAAAAAAAACATGGACATTTGTCAGTTTAAAAACTACTTTTTCATTCTAATTAATCAATTAATCAACAAATGGTCATTAATGGCATCTTTTTTCCCCTTTACAAATGGACTAAAATAATTCTTATTCTGTGCTGTCACAGATTATGTAGATCTATTTTGTAATCAATGATATTTTTATCAAAATCTGCGAAAATACAGTAGCAATCAGTTAGGCAAAAACTTAAAACAGTGCAAAAATCCTCCCCAAGGCACTTGTGTGGAATGTTTACAACATTCAAACTTATACATTTATTTACAATGTCAATCTTAAAATTCGAAGGTGGATGAATGCATAGTCTCTTGAAAAGGGTGGCCACCTTTAAACCCCTTTGACGTTTATTTAGACTAATCTTCAAAGTTTGGTGCCATTGGGGGCTGAGCTCTGGTTTGCAACCCAGTGAGCATCTGTTTCACAGACCAAGAACAAACCCTAACCACTCAGAGTGAAATAACAAAGCATGGCCCAGTACTAGTTGTTAACAGCCTTCGGAGTACCAACATAGTTGATTCCTGAGGAAATTGCCAGGTTGTGACTGGGTGGAGTCCGGGCATCATAAATGTGCGTGCTCGGAGCTCTGGTCACTGTCGTGACTGTCGTCCTCATTGCTAGGAGAACCGATGGGATGGTGTAGTCCGACCATTGGGGAAAACTCGGAGGGCAAGAGAGTTCCTTTCTTTACATTCACCAGTTCTTTCTCGCGCGCAGCGGCCCCTTGCTGACCTCCCTTCACTCGCTTCCATTTCATCCTTCGGTTCTGGAACCACACCTTTACCTGCAGGAAAGAAAAATGATGTTCAAGTAGTCATAGAAAACAAACAGAGTGCAGAATTTTAGTTCAAGTAGTTAGTCAAAGAAATACATACAAATACTGTTAGTGTAATTTTTAATAGTACATTTTATCTCTCCATATGAATTGCCCATAAACATGTTATCATATTTTATATACTAGTATAGTTTTTGTTAATACTTGAAGTTAGATTTTATATATATATAGTTTTGGTCTTTAATTTTTGACACTTTTTCTTACATTTGTGACAGAGAGATAAGCCCTGCTTCTGAAATCGCAATATTTGGTGTGACCCCTGCTGGGATGGCGATATCTGGTGCACAATCGGACGCCATTGCGTTTTCATCTCTATTTGCCAGACGTCTTATTTTGCACAATTGGAAGTCAGATATGCCTCCCACACACAGGCGCTGGGTTGAGGATGTAATGGCACACTTGAAACTTGAGAAGTTGAAACACGCGATCAGGGGTTCAACCCAGAGATTTTATACGGTCTGGCAGCCATTTATGGATTATTTTAACTTACAATTTCCTGCTGGAAACACTGGGACATAATTGATTCACAGGCTCTGTAACTCTGTAACGTGTCAGTTTATCTATTTTCTATTTTTATTTTATTTCTATTTTATTTTTTGGTTATTGTCATTTATTATTGTGTATGTTGGGGTTGCTGTATGGGGACTTGTTAATTGTTTTATAAGTGTTTACAATTCAAAACCCAATAAAAATATTTGAATATAGATTTTATATATATATATTTGTTTCATTGTAAAAACTTATGTGTGAATATCTTTGAATTGTACATCAGTAAAGTTCCTGTAAAACGTCCTGTGGCCGATTCAAAATGAAATTCACACTCACACATTTCACAAAAAAATTCACACATTTTTTTACCAACCCTGTATTTTAGTAAGTAGACTCGTAAGAATAATTAAGAATAGATCAAAACAATATAATAAAGGTTTAGTTCACCCACAAATTAATATTTTATCATTAATTACTCACCCTCATTTTGTTCCAAACCTGCAAGTCTTTTGTTCATCTTCGAAACACAAATGAAGATCTTTTTGATGAAATCTGAGAGATTTCTGTCCGTCCATTGACAGCTATGCAACTACTTTGACAAAAAGTTCATAAAGAGATCGTAAAACTAATCCATATGAATCGAGCGGTTTAGTCCAAATTTTATGAAAATTTTATGAAAAGACATGATCACTTTATATGATGAACAGATTGAATTTAGGCTTTTATTCACATAAAAATATTTATCAACTCACACATCAGTTGTGGTAAACGGAAGCTCAAGCATGTTTATTTTCGTGTGTTACGCCAGGTTACTTCCTCAAGAACCAATGAGGTTCTTTCTTGAGCGTCAAGCAGGTTCGGTTGAGCTTCTGTTTACAGTATGTTCGCTGATCAATGTTTATATGTAAACAAAAGCCTAAATTAAATCCGTTCATCATATACAGCGATCGAGTCTCTTTGAAAAATTTGGACTAAACCGCTCGATTCACATGGATTAGTTTTACGATCTGTTTATTAACTTCTTGAAGCGTAAAAAAGTGGAATTTGCGTTGATGTCAATGGAGGGACAGAAAGCTCTCAGTTTTCATCAGAAGATCTTCATTTGTGTTTAGAAGATGAACGAAAGTCTTACGGGTTTGGAACATTTTCGGGTGAACTAACACTTTAAGGTAAACAAATGAATAAATAAGTGTTGTTTGCTCATTAGCAAACATTTTTGGCAAAGCTATTATACAGTAGTCAATTACACACAATGTTTATAAGGCGTTATTGGTGTCTTAGCAACACAGGCGCCCAAGATCTGCATCAGGGAAACTCAACGCCACTTAGTGGGAACGTGTGTTAGGGTGTGTGTTATGGCACTTTCCAGAAAGAGTTGTTTTGGCATGTAGACCCCCACTCTAAAACCACCATCATGCTCTCTGTATCAGAACCCCCTTCATACTATGCCCGTGTATCAGATTGGATGAGCGACAGATTTCAAGCTTTCTGCCAACACAGCACTCAGATCCCACACGTATAGACCACATACATAAACCAAGCAAAACACCTAATTTCATGCGCTTTGCGGATAGATTCGAAGGGTCCTTCATATCTGCTTTTAATCTTTAAACTTTCTCAAAGTCACAGCGGATCTGCTCGTGTTTTTCTTTTGGAGCCGACTTCTGGGAAGTTTGGAGGAGCAGCGATATGATTGGCTCTCATGGGGACTAGGATTGGTTAGGCTATTTCCACCTGGTCAGTTATGTGCTGATGCAAAACTCATGGTCGCCCGTTGACCCATGTTCCAGGTCCTGACTTGACACTTTTCTCTGTATTTGCGTCTCCACTGTGATGATCAAGCTGCTGCCTAAAACGGGTCGATCAGATCTGGACCGAGTTGCAGCGCCTCACCCCCCACCTCAGGCTTGACAGGGGACTATTTAAGGCTGAGAAGGTTATTTTAGGAAGAGCATCGCAGGTATTTTAGAGTGAGCTCTTAAATGAGTCGGCAGATTTCCTTACACGACAAAAAATTTAAGTTGAAGTGTGAGAATGAGAACTCTTTTGCAACTACTGGTTTTATGGAACTGCGCTCCCTTATTTCACAATATTATGCATTATGTTTTTTTTGTGTGTGTTTGTGTGTGTGTGTGTGTGTGTGTGTGTGTGTGACACATAAATTGTTAATATAAATCCAATACATTGAAGGTGCACAGAAAGGGCTGATTTTTTCAAGACTTTGTTGTTTAAGATCTGAGATCAACCCACGTCTACAGATTTCTTTGGATCTGTGCTGAGAGTCACTGGATAGGAAGCAATTGTGGAGGAGTAGGAAGGAGAAATGGGAATGAAACACAAAAAGGCAAATCCTAGGTGATTTGCTTCTAGTGCTTCTTTTTAGGGCCAAGAATCAGCTGGAATGATCCTAAACTATGGAGTGGGTGTGTGGGATGTGTGGGACATTTTGAAGAAAGCAGTTGTACAGTGAACTTCACCACTGTCTAATTATAAATATATTTCAAGATTAATATGCATGACTGGAGCTAGTTTTTACTCCAGTGAATATTTCTTGGTATTTGGAATATAGTTCCATAGTATATTTTTGAGTTTATAAAAAAAGATCTAAAAAAAAATGCACACACACACACTACCATAGTGGTAAATATAAATATAAAAGGGATAGTTCAATTTTTCAATAAAAAAGTGCTCATGGTCCCCTGGTACAAGTCCAGCCTGGATCATGTCCCTCTCCTGTTGTCCCTTCTGTCTTTTCTAATAAAAGCCATTAGAAAAAATATACGTGTTTACATAAAAAAACTTGAGGTTTAACATCATGGCTACATTTGACAGTTTGTCAGACTCAGATTAAAAAAAAAAAAAAGAAGTGGGAATACCTCCCTCAAGCCAAATGAGTAGGCTATATCATAGGGAACTGGATTTGTATTTCTAACATAAAACATATTTTTAGAGAGCTCATACTGAAATACTTTGAGATTTATATCAGTAAATGAGGGCATACAATTTAATTTGTTGAGAATTGCTAACATTTAACATTGCGTTAATCACTTTATACGACTTGATCACTTTAAATGGAGTCAGCCTTTAAGCAAAGTTTTTCTTTTTTACCCATCAATCAATCTAAGAAATATTTTCAAAGCCAATGGAAGTGCCATTGTTATGTCTCCTGGTAACATGTGAAAACAGGCTCAGCGTTGAACGTACTTGTCTCTCTGTGAGGTCAAGGTTGACAGCAATTTCGTAACGTCTAAGCCGTGTCAGATAGTTGTGGTGAGCGAATTCTGATTCCAGCTCTCGAATCTGTTCCTTGGTGAACGCTGTGCGCTCCTTCCTAGGTTTACTGCTCACGTCTGACTTATAGCTCCCATCCTGGGAATCTGAAATGAAAAACAGATCACTTTCCAGCCGCTGTAAACGCACAGAAAAAGAAAAAGAAAAAAAAAAACATAAGAGAAAGCAAAAAGGGTGAAATAATAAGATGGTGTGATAAACTGCAGGGCTCTGAAATAAAATAAACGAACAAAAATAAAAATGAAAGCGGAACAATTTGGCCTGCCAATCACCTTTTATTATGGCGATATGGCTCTGGTGTTTTTAGCAGGCGGAGAATGGCAAGAGAACGAAGCACATGCTCTCAAATCTGGCCTGAATCAACAGCGCTTCGTTCACACTCTCCAACAATCAGATCAATTTACTCTTCATTTTCCACACACTTCTCTTTTAACAGAATGCATGAAACTCTCTCAAGGAACATTTCTGATTGGTCCAAAAATGATCAAATTCAACCGTAACTGTGTAACTTGTTAATATATTACAGTTATATATATAAAGTTTTTATTATTCAGGTGCACGGGAACATATATAGGAGGGTTTAGAATCACAGAGTTGGATCCATTCATTTATTAGTTTCATTTTAAATAATTCATTTAAAAAGAAAAAGTGCAAAATAGAACATTTAGTCTGGTGCTGTCTGAACCATTTCTTTAAAAGTAACAATGGAACTGAACCGTTTATCAGTGAGCAAAGTATATCAATTCCAGAGCAAAGAACTAGTTGGGTTTTCATTTTAGCACGATAGATGAACATTTTCTAAGTTAGAATAAAAATAAGTTAAAGCAATTGCTGTTAGAAAATAAACTAAAAAAAAAATCCATTATGTGGTAACCTCTAAATTATTTAATTTGACTCAAATAAAAAATATTGACTCAACCTAAATACAGTAGGTTACTCCAAAAAAAATAGTTTTAGGGGATTGATAAGGTAGAAAAAGTTTTTAAACGGTAACAATCACAGGTTACCACATCAGAGTATGTGAAAAGCATCTAATATGATTCTCATTATTATACAATTCCTTATAATTGTACATTTTCTATGAAAAATCTATGATCTAAAACTTTTTTATCACACAGCCTTTTCTTTGCTCTACTTATTTTCAAATCTCTCTCTCACTCTTTTTTTATTTTATTTTTTTACTTTTTATATAATGTGACTAACAGAGTAAAGCAAATCACTAATCATCTGAGTTAATAGACTGGGAGAGCCCAATACAAATCAATTTGTTTAAAAAAAAGAAAGAAAATCTTTAAAAGGAAAATATGTTTGCAATGAATATTTATAAGCTTGCCTTTCAAAGACGAGTATGATGTCGAATTCTTGGATCCTTTGAAAGCGGCAGAGAAATACAACTGCTCTAGAAATCCAAGGTTTTTATAGTACACAAGATTATGAGCTTTGAAAATCGTATTTCATATGCAACATCACTTTTCCGAATAATCTATAATCTGTTCAGGCTATCGCTGCAACATCTCGACATATGACACGGCTTTAAATGGAAACCACACTGCCTTTGATAACTGCCAACAGACTGGAGGAAATTAGATTTGGTATAAAGGCACAGCAAGTGCCAACAGGAGCCTTCTGGAAATTTCTACCACCATTGGGCCTATCCATCAGTATGCCATCAAGCCATAAATTACAGGCACCAGGATGAAAAGCTATAGCATCATGACATGAAAAAAAAAGTACAGTATAAGATGGAGTAATTCAGTTCAACTAACTGTAAAGGTGACAAAATCCTTGAGTTCAATCTCAGAAACTTTAGTCTTTATAATTTTACACACAACAGTGATATTTTTCTGAAGACATTCACAATTATTATTTTTTTCTGCACCTCTGTTTTTAAAGTCTATACGTCAATGTCAAACCACTTAGATCAACAGGTGTGACATTTTCTATTGTTCTTGAAATTTAAGGGTCACATTTTATATAAAAACTGTCCAGCTGCAGCTCTAACGGTTTTCCCCAGCCGTAAATGGTGCGTATGCATTTGGGGGGTATCAAAAGCGCAGCTGCGGGCAGTGTGAGCATTTAAAGCGGCTTTCACCTGTGGTCTATTAAAGACCTGAGGGTAAATGCCAGAGTGACTTACACCTCTGAGACTGATGAGAGAAAGAAACAGGGCAGCCTCACAGCACCAGGCCCTGCCATTAAAACACTACTGTGCCGTGTCCAGCCCGTTCCGGATTCCGTTCCTTTTGTTTTATTACCTCGGATTCATTCTTATTTTAAGAAGCATTTTCTCTAAAATACTAGACATATCTCTAAACATATCAAGCTGCTTTTGAGCATATTTATACAACTGCTCAGTTTGATATATTTGTAAAGCTTGCACGCTCCTCTATATGGTTCATGGATGGATTAGAACGATTCATGTGTGTGAATCTGATCTGAATGTCAAATGTGTAAACTGTTAGATTTTCTCTTAAACTGCAGTGAGTTTGATTATCTAAAACTACTATGAGTTTGATTATCACATAGCCTTTTCTTTTCTCTGGTGCTAGTTTGATATTTTCATCAGTTTGATTGTCTGCTTACGTCTTTTCTAACATAGGGCAGTTGTATTGAATTATCGCATGTTAAATACTGCAGAAATAAAATAAAATCCATTTACTACATATAGCACCCTTTTGTTAAAGCTGTCTTGATATGGACCAATTTCTATAAACTAATAATAATAATAATTCTAAAATAAATGTCTTTAATTTTTTCCCTATTTTAAATCATTTTATGACAGAAGGTACTCTAATTTTTAAATTCTACATTTTTAATACTTAAATCACCACAAAATATTGCAAAATAAACAAGATTTTCTGAAGTTATATTAAACGTATAATTTGGTGCATTTATGCATTTCCCTTAATATTTATATAAAATTATATATATTAGCAAAATTTAATTTCATTTCAAATTCATAGTGTCTTGAAAAAATGTGGTGCTCAATTCAAATTCTAATTCCAAACACCCAATCTCTATTCCAAGGCCAGATTACAGAAAATAGGTAATACAGAAAATATAAAATATGATGAAATCCTGTATTACTGACCAAAGTCAGTAAGTCCTTTACTTAAACTATTCTTAATAAATCTGATGAGTAATAAAACTCAGTCTCCAGTCATGACAAGCACTTGAATTATTTATATTGTAGTAATAATGCAATTTGATTGATCATTTCCAATTTAATTATTCCAAAAAAATATTTATTAGAAATAAAATTCAATGATTATTATACGGTATGCATAAGAACACGAAAAAAAAAAAAAAAAAAACATACCTGAGCTGTCACTCTTTCCTTTGCTACTGCGTCTCTCCGGCTCAGCGGGTGACATGTTCTGTCTCCCGTATTCTCCAGGCACACATGACACCCTAGAAGGGTCACTACCAGTGAGCGTTGGGTTACCCGCGCACAAGCCCTGTGAACCCGCTTCACACAGTTCTGGAGCCGAAGAGTCATGGTGCGGCAGACAGAGATTGAGGCGCTCGCCGTCGATCGCCGGCATCTGCGGGACGTGCCAGGAGGACTGATGCTGCGAGAGGTGTGGATGCTGCGGAGTGGGGTGAACCCTGTGATGAGGTCCTCCGAAGCTGCCCTCCTCCCCAGCGTAGCTGCAGGGCGGCGAGGGTCCTGGGAGGTCGGGGTAGGAGACGTGGTCGGAACGACCGTGCAGGGCCAGGGAGGACTGGGTGAACGCCGGGTGCAGGGCTTGAGATGGGGCGTGTGGGCTCCGGAGGCATCCGAACAGAGAGTGATCCATGTTCTCTTAGTGTCGACGGTTCCACTTAACTCCAGACTCTTCGAGAAAGCAGGGAAGCCGAAAAGCCCCAAAAACACAGCCTCGCACCCGTTTCCACCGTAGTCCAGGAGTCAACGGCGAAAGGAAGAGGGAGCGGGCGGCGATGAAAGGCAAGGCCTCCGGTAATCCTGAGCATGCAGCCCCCGTTGCCAGGCCGAAAAAGAGGGTAAACACACACAGCCTGCAAGAGGAAGCTCGGGTGACAGATGGGAGAGAGAGAGAGAGAGAGAAGAGAGGGAGAGGGAAAGACAGAGCCGTCTGGGCCCGAGTGGATACAGCGCTTCTGGAGAAGTGGTGTTGGAGCGAGGGAACGTGGGAGGGGGGGGTTGAACGGAGGTGCTGGAGGAATGGATGTTATATATAGGGCGTAACATGAGAGGGAGGCTGGGTCGCAGGCTCCTCGCTACTGACCACATGCATACGATCTTCCTCCAGAACGACAAGGTACAATAAATCTGAGGCCAGCCAACAAGTTCTGGGCTCATGAAAACGGGGGTACGATATTTTGGACTCGGGCTATCTGATCCCACGGACACTTTTTCTAAGAAACGAGTTGCGTAAGCTGCCAAAGAGTGAGCGTGGAATGGTTATGGGGGTCTAAAGGGTGGGACGGAAGATTGGGGTGAGGGGATTTGGGGTGCTAGCTTGTCTTTATCTGTCTGTGCATTTACCCGAAATCATCTTGATTGTCAGCATCATCTTGTAAAGTCCTGGAATTCTTTCGGACTGTGAAAAGGATAATTTTCCACCAACATGTCTGTATAAAAAAAAAAAGCAAATACAACAATATTTGACTTAATAAAAGTCAATAAAATTGTTTTTGTTTTCAGAAACTTATTCATTAAAATATGTAATTTGCCTGTACTGCATGTCAACTCAGGTCATAAAATGAGTTTTCATCCCTTGCTCAAAGCAAAATAAATTTTTGACAAGCAAAAAAGCTCTTTTAAGTTTTTAGTTTCACTGAGCTTTCTGGGAGAGAAACATGGCTTTCCATCTGAGAAATACATACGAGAATGAACAACATCTGTCTTCTCAAGGATTTTTGTGTGTGTGTGTGTGTGTGTGTGCAAATGACCAGTGTATCTATTTCTAGACAGATTTATAGAAATCTGCATATTGTTTTACGTCTCCAACAGCAAGTCCAGCTTGTCATTTGCAGGGTAGACAGACTGTCAGTATCATATTTTATTAGTTGTTAATGAATTTAATTTAAAATACAAAGACACTTTTATATGATTGTCCTTATATTTAATTGCAATTTTTTAGCAATATTATTATTATTCTGTCTCATGCAGACTGGAAGCGGTTAAGTTTTGATACTGCAAAAATTCAGAACAATCAAATGAATGTTATGGGTTGGGGGAGCAATTCATTTTTTACACCGTTTTAATTTCACTTTATAGATTTCAACCACAATGAAATAACAACTCTAGCAATGCAGAGATCATAAAGGATCTCATTTTTTTATGTGGTGGAAACTTGCTGAAGAAAGTGTTGCTCATGAATGCATTGCAATTACAAAAAAGCTGGCAAAATGGAAAGTAAAAGTGTTTAATCTGCTTTCAATGTCTAATAAAGTTATTAAAATATAGTCTTGCGGCAAGTTCATAGTTTTATCATTTCAGAATATTTTTTTGCAACTCTTGTCCATGATTACTTAGCTGTACATTTAATTAAAAATGAAAAAGGCCTTGGAATTCTCCATTGGACAAAAAAATATATATTTTTATCCCAGTTTTATTGAATCCAGAACTCGCTTGGACTGGTAATTTAGCACTTTTATGATTGGTGTAGCGCAGCTGGTGTAAAAATATAATAATAAATCAAATAAAACGTTGTTGTGGACTTTCCACCAAGCTGCATTAGCTTGAAAAGCCATCCTTATATTACAAAACAGCATTTTACACAATTACCAATTCTTTTTTCAACCCAAACTTGTGCATTTCAGAAATATTGACCGCTGTCGGTCTTGTCCACACATCCTTTACATTGAGCACTATCTCTGCATTTAGATGACTGTGGTGAACCAAACACGCATGAGCCTGAACCCAGAGAGGAAATTAGGTTCGTTTTGAGGGGAAATGACTTTAGCAGACCGCCAAAACCCGATGTGGGTGTCGCTGCTCGGTTCAGAGTGACTGCTGTGTCCAGTGGTCCTGTATTAAGCTTCAAAAGAAAATATAGTGTTTATTCAACAAATTAGGCCAATTAGTCGTTATGTAAAGTAATCTCCGAGAACGGCCCCCGGGTGCGTATTAATGTTCATATGGTTTCGGTTTTGCCTCAGACCCTGCGCCATGTCATTGCCCCAGGCCTCTGAGCGGTTATGCGAGTCTCCTGACTTTCCTTCCTCATTCTACGGGTCCAAGGCCTAAGCCTCCGTAATAGCTAACTGCTAATTTGACAGGTCCCTGGGGAGAAGGGATTTTCTGCAGGTGAGTCCTCTCACCTGGTGGCCAATTTTTGGAATGTGTGTGTGACAGGCTAATGCTTATTAGATTTGGTTGGATTTTGAAGAGCCTGTCGGAGTCAATCAGACATGTACAAGAGTAAAACCAGACAGATGATGGTTAAAATAGAGCGGCGGTGCTTTCCGGGATTTTAGTTTTGCCGTTTTGGAAGATAATTGGAAGTTTGACGGATATTATGAAACTTTTCGTGATTAGTGTCAAGCATTTCATATTTGTAGTCTTTTAGATTGTATCAATTTGTCATTTTATGCATTGTAATTTTAGTTTCATTCTGTTTCGGTTCATATTAAAACACATTCTATTTTTAAAAGGCCCCGTGACGCTCATTAGCTGAGTGGAAAAGGAGCTCGGAGACGAAACCACTAACTCTGGTATCTGTTAATGCCAGACCTCAGACAGACATTTCCAATAGGATACCCGAAGCGGGTTTAGTGTAATGTGCACTGCTTTGTAATGAGAGGATGAAAGGAGTCAAAGGAGGAGGAAGTGATGCGTTTCATATTAACACACAAAGACTGAGAAAATATAGAGTCCTCAGAAATCTCTGCTATGCTTGAGTCAATTTATAGGAGACTGTGTAGGAACTATACAGCTATTAAAAAATCAAAAATGTTGTCACATGATCCGACAAAATCCATTTTTTGAACACTTTGATGCTCTTTGATGAAGTTATTGTTGTACTTAAATCAACATTTTAGTATGACAATAATTTAATTTCTAAATGATAAAGCTAGAAAGATCATTCAAATCAAATACATAAACCTTCTATTTGCAGATGCAGAATTGATAATTTGCCAAAAGATATCAAATACATATGTAATTGAAATGTTTTTTTAAAGTTTATTGAATTGATGATTTAAACGATTTAAAAATAAAATGAAAAATACTTTATATTGTTTTTTTCTTTCGGTATGTTGCAACATACTTATTGTATTTTTATATTTTATTTTATTTTTATCTTTTTTGTTGTTCGAAATAAAAAATAACTTCAATATTTAGATTTTTTTTTATATACTTTTAAAATATCAGTAATATTCACTACTTTTGTGCAAGTTTTTTTTCCCCTGACATTTATGCTATGTAACAGTTCATGTTTTAATTTCTTGTCTATTCTTTTTTTTATTTACTAATACTTCCACCAACCCATTTATTAAATCATTAGTTGTGATTTACAGTGTAGTTACCAAAGTTGTTGCTGATGCGCTTGCAATGCACTACAAAAATTGAAATCTGAAATAAAAATGAAACATGAAAAACCCCTTTTCACAAAGTATAATCGGAGTTGATCTGAAGCACAGTGTTTTAAAGAGCCTGAAATGTGCATGAGGGTATGTGTTTTCCCCAGCCAGAGTATCTGATTGAGCCTGTAAAGTCAATCCGTCTGCGCTCTTGACATGAGCTGAGACTAATGTATTCCATGCAGAGCCTACACTTCGTCAATGTCTTTTAAAACCAAATTTGTTTCTGGTGGAATACTGGCATATGTTAGAGACTAAAAATAAAAACAAGTTCCCGGCCTATTCCAACTTTGCTCTCTACCTCCAATGTGACATGTTGTTCTAATATTAGAAATAATTCTGAAAAGTAAAGATGACATCTTGTGATTTAATGGCTTCCCTTCTCCTATTAAATTTCTAATGCAACAGGCCAGATCTAAAAACTAGATTTTACTTTGCCTATGGTTTTGTATTACTACAACATTTTTTTTTTTTTTTTTTTTATCTCCAAAAGTTTTAGCCACAGAACTGATGCTAATGATTTTCATACATATGATTTTAACAGACAATTCCTTGCTGCGGATTCAGCTGCCAAGACATCAATCTCAAATCAAGGTTATGTGCCTTAATCATTCTTGTTCATTACAGAAATACAGCCACCAGGACCCACATACCAAACCATGAAGGACACATTACCTCATGGCTCGTCTATGGAGGAGGTTTACAGATTTAGGATTTTCTTGCTAAAAAAATACTTTTAAGTCATAATGCGACAAATGAAAAGATATTTTAAGGCACCTTTTTAGGTTCTTCAGACTGCCGGGGTGGAGAATCTAGGCAACCTTTGAAGGAGCCTCAAATATCCTATTATTTACATTTACATTTAGTCATTTAGCAGACGCTTTTATCCAAAGCGACTTACAAATTAGGACTAAATTAAGCGAGTCATCATGAAGAGGCAAAAACAACAACAACGCAAGGAGTGCTCAAGATACGAAGTTCAGGCATTATTCAGAGTAGCATAAGCCTGATAAGTGATGTTTCAAAGGGAAAGGATTTTTTTTTTTTTTTTTTTTTTTTTCATGAGGTTAAGTGCTCACGGAAGAGATGGGTTTTTAGCTGTGCTTTGAATGTTGTCAGGGATTCTGCATTCCGGATGAGGGTGGGGAGAGCGTTCCACCAGCACGGAACTGTGAATGAGAATGTTCTGGAAAGTGATTTTGTGGCTCTCTGTGATGGAACCACAAGTAGTCGCTCTTTGACCGATCGTAGGCGTCTGGTAGGGATGTAGACTCGTAGGAGTGAGTGAAATTAGGAGGGAGCTGAGCGTGTGACAGATCTGTAAGCAAGCGTCAATGCCTTGAACTTGATGCGAGCAGCGAGAGGTAGCCAGTGCAGAGAGATGAACAGAGGAGTGACGTGGGCCCTCTTGGGCTCGTTGAAGACAAGACGAGCTGCAGCATTCTGGATCAACTGTAGGGGTTTGGTTGCACATGCTGAAAAGAACTCCAATATATACACTACCATTAAAAAGTTTGGTATGATTTTCTCTGTTTTTATGCTCACCAAGGCTGTATTTATTTGAAATAAATAATAAAAACAGTAATATTGTGAAATATTATTACAATTTAAAATAGCCATTTGCCATTTGAATATATTTTACAATTTTATTAATTTCTGTGATATCAAATCGGAATTTGCAGCAGCCATTACTCCAGTCTTGTTTAATAATTTTGCGGAAAGCATTATACATTTTTCTAGTCAGGATTCTTTAATGAATATATATATATTTGAAATAATAATCTGTAACAATGTAAAAGTCTTTGTCACTTTTGATCAATATATTGCATCCCTCCTGAATAAAAGTATTAATTTCTTCAGAAAAAAAAAATTCTTACCGTCTACAAACATTTGAATGGTAGTGTATTACAAGTGTCTTGTAAACCTTTCCTTTTCTCGGGTTCCAAATGGAAGAACCGTTAACAAGGACTTCTCAGAGAATCTCATTTTTTGGGAACCAAGAAGCTCAAATGGGTCCACACTGCAAAAAAAAAAAAGAAAAGATACTTGAGGCACATGTAAATTAATGGGGAAACATTTAGGTCTTTAGCCCCCTTTTACAGCCTTAGAAAATGCTTCAGTCTAAAACAAATTTCTAGTCAAACTTTGATTTGTAAATATTTAACAAAAACAAACTGCGTTTAAATATTTAAAACCAGAGCAAAATATCTCCCATGAAAATTGCTAATCTATTTGACACATCAACAAACTGATCATGTATGCGGTGAAAGAAAACTAGCTGAAGATAATGACAGATGCTTTCCTCATCCAGCAACAAGTGTTTACACGTTAAAGTTTCGCAAATCATTCTTTTTCAAACAGTGTACCAACTTCGGCTGAACGCTTCATTCGTCCTGCTAATGACTGCTTGCATTTTGTTGCCACATGTTCAGTTGTTCTGTAATCAGGCCGTAATTTACTATTTTAGCCCTCTGAGCACTAATTCTGTTAGAAGATTAAGTGTAAACATTATTTGCGGCTGGCACCATCCCGCTGCACCGATGCTGAGGCCTGTAAATATGTGAGCTCTTAACAGAAAGCCACAATCACATTGCTCTGAATACACCATTTTCTTTGCTAATGAGCCGTGTCACACCACCATGCCATGTTTACGTGGAAAAGGGTTCACCTCTTCTGGGCGCTGATTAATCTGGAAGAAGAAGAAGGGAAAAAAAGAGGAAAGAGCAAACCACACGTGTAACACACACTCTATCTCTGTCTTTTCTAGACTGTATACAAACAGTCTCTATCTGCCAATGCCTTCTCCATACACTCTTTGTAAGAGTCTGTCAACTCAAATACAATCAGTTACAGACACAAACACACATACTTACACAGGATAAAGCTGATGATGTTTACATGACATAAATCTCAATCATTCAATAGGAGAAAATTTACATAACGTTACCTAATATGCTATATCACGCATGTTTTATTTTCCTTTTCATTTTTTTGTCTGTTATGTTTTAAAGCTTCCATAAACATTGCATGCAGGTTTCATAAGTGAACTGCTGTTTTAGAACAATTTTTTTTGCTTTTTTTTTGCTTTGTTGATATTTTCAGAAAGAACATTTAATCATTCTGCAGTCTCTTGGTAGATTTGTACTCACACATTTTAATAAGGATATTTATTGAAATAAATAAATAAATATCATGACTTCTTTCAGTCATTAACAACTCAGTGTTTTGTGTGTGTGTGTGTGTGTGTGTGTGTGTGTTTTTTAAACTAATTGGTCGACTGAATGATTCAAGGACTCACATTCAGTTTGGTTTCAGTTTAGTTTTTCTGGACTCTAAAATCGAATACTTCCCTACAATAGAAAAACAGTATGGCAACATCCGAATACTAGTATTCGAAAAAAGTAGTCGAAAAGTTCACGGATACTACTTCCTCCGAGATTCTGAAGTGCGCATACACTAGACACTTTACTATCCGACGCAACTGACCCTGGTACTGTAGACAGTGGCAATATGGCGGATGCAGAACCCCCTAATTTCATTCATACCACTAATATTCATACTATAGCCTATAGAACATACTTTTTAATAGTACCAAAGAAAGTTTTAAACCAAATGTAGTACCTGCCTAATTGTCTGCTATTTTGTAGGCAGTTAGTTTGTAACTCATTGTTTCCTGTGTTTCCTTTTTACTTCCAGGGTTTCTAGAATGTTCAAAAAAAATGTTTTGTCATAGTGACTCATTGTTTGATTGATTTGAATCACCTGTTCCTTGTTTAGCTCTTCAGTTACTCTGTAGTTGTGTCCCAAATGACACACTATACAATATGCACCTATACACTATGTACGTATGCACTCAACCGTGTAGTGTACGAATTAAAGGTTATGAATGAAGGTTATTTTGTCCTTCAACATTTTGCCCCTCCCACTCTGCGACAGTTTAGTGCATGAAGTGTCCAACATTCCAGACTTTGTTTTTTTCGGTTAATTGAGTACATCATCCGGGTATTTAAACGCACTACTCCCATCATCCGGGTATTTAAACGCACTACTCCCACTTTTTATACTAAAAAAAGTCATAGAATAGTGCATAAGTATCAAATTGGTGATTTATGGCTCTTAGTTTGAGTCATTCTTTGTCCGTTCTCATCTAAGATAAGTTGGTTGTAATTGTCTTGCGTTCCTTTATCCTCCTGAGCTCCTGCGTGTTTGTTGTTTTACTTATTTTTTTAATTAAAGTGACTGATGCGTATAGATCCTGCCTCAACTTCTCTTCCTTACTGCAGCCAACTGAGACGAACATCATACTGTACATCACTTGTCACTATATCTACTGGCATTAACGTAATCTATAAAAGGGCCAGTAAATGAAAATGAACAAATCGTTTTGGTGAATGAATTCAAGAGAATCGAGTCGCTGAGATGAATCAAATCCACACTAGCATTTATTTTATATACAATAGCTTAATTTTACATATAGTCTGTAAAGAAAAGGAAAAATAAATAATTTGATCAATTTTTGCAATATGGAAACTAAGAAATGGAATAGAGTTAGCTCTGTTTTCATGCTGTTTTGACTCATCCAGTTTAAGCCCTTCCAGATAATTTCACCATTTGCAACAAATACAGATACAGTACATACTGGCTTTGTGATAAGCAAATATCATGCTTGATATGTTTCTTTTTCTTCACATTGAAAAATAAACAGCCCAAGCATATAAATGGAAATACAGAAAAGAATATCTCAATGATTCAGAAACCCCTCGTCGGCCCCTCCATGTCAGAACATGTTTTTCATGCAGAGACTGAGGGCTAGATTTTATTACACATTAAATGAGACATTTGATTCATATGCAATGAGGGAAGTACAGCTGTCCTTAGCCTTTCTGTCTCAAATATTCCCCAAAAATATGTTTATAATTATGAATAAGGTTTCCTTTAATATTATACATCATAAATGTTCTGAATTGATTGAGCTCTAGAACTGCACCCAGCTTCATGAATGACATGATGCCTTAATAAAAACACAGAACAACAAAGCAGTTAGTCGTTGATAACGTATGAGGAGAGCAGGGACAAGGCAATGTGATTTTCCCCATAATTAAGCCCATGTCTACAAATAAATCTTTGTATGTATTGTATCTGTATTTGGCTGTATTTGTTGAGCAGTAACGAACCATTTGTAAACCGTTAAATGCAGGACCAACATATCATTTGTTGAACAATTATATACAATTTGCACAGAATTTCCTTCCATAGAGATATAATTAAACCCATGAGCGATGTGATGAAAAACACTCAAAGCTGCAGGGTTTGGGTTTAGTCTAGCAATCAGCACTGCTTCTTTTTTTGACATTTACAGCTGGAGCAAATATCAGAACACATCAACCTCAGCAGGCCCAATGATATATCTACAGTTCAATCTCACTCCATCCCACAATCCCTCTTTCTGGTCCATGGATGGTGGAAGCATAAAAATATTCGGACTACAGCTCTTGCTAAATACTACTGTAGTGCTATTATTTGCCTCCTAGAAACCCCATAGTCAGTGGACTGTCATGATTGAACACAATTTATTCATTTAAGATGAATAAACACTACAAAATACTTGAACACTTCTAACAATTGATATGAAGCCTTAAACAAGTGATACTACACAACAACAACAAAAACCCTTTGAAAACTGACTATAAAGTAACTTTGCTCATGCCTCAGTATAAAGGCCTGTTCTGGATGCTCGGTTGAAGTGGTTGATGCAGCAGACTATAGAGAGCCCAAGTCCCTCCCCTCCGCTTTCGGCTCATGGGACCTTATTTCGGAAAAAATATGTATGGTAGTCAATGGCGAGAGACAACTTATCTTTTTATTCTGTCTGAACTGTGCCCTGAATTGCACATATGATGTTTGTTAATTTAAAAGATAATTCTGAAAGTCAAGAAAGTCGCAGTTTGTCATAAAACAGAAGAGAAACATTTAGTGTAACATTTATCTCGCACTATGTACGTCACCAACATGGCTGTCACCTTAGCGCGTTTCATCTCGTTCTTCCAGAACAAGGAAAAAAGTATTAAAAGACTATAGAAAAAATTACGTTAGCTTCAGTAAAGTTAGCTTCATTCATTGAGAGAAAAGGTATGACGTCACATGTGCGCCTTTTGGGTTTGTAGTCTTTGTAATTACGTATTTTCACAGTCTTATACCTCAACAGTTTTACATCAAACTGAGACTTTCTTGACTTTAAAATGTATCTTTTAAATTGACAAACATCATGTGTGTAATTCAGGGCACAATTCAAACGAGATCAAAATATTTGTTGTCTCTCGCCATTGACTACCATACAATATTTTTCCGAAATAAGGTCCCATGGTGGTCCACCGGAAGGGGAGGGACTTAGGCTCTCTATAAAGATCTGAAGTACTTTATTGTGGTTCAGGCACCTGAACAGCTCTTTAAAATGTTGAGAGTGCACTCGACTACATCGTATGCTAGAAATTGGTCTACTTTTTACCTTGTTCATCATATGATCATCTAAAAAAAAAAAAAAAAAAAAAAAAATATATATATATACTAATGGCATCACTGCGAATATCTAATTTTGAAACCTTTATTTGTAGGTCAAAAATCATAATTTGCACAGAAAGGAAGTGTGTTTGCACTTTGCACTGAAAAGAATTACAGCTTAACCAATTCAAACAAGCATCTGGTTAAACTATGTTTTGGATAGTTAGTGAATAAGACCCAGGATTTGTGCTGAAATACTATCCTGTAAAAATGTGTAAAAAGTGAATTCGTCCTTCTACGATTTAAATGCAAAATTTGCTTTTATGCTCATTCAAACCATTTGGTTGGCAGGCGTGTTGATTCGATGGTGCTGAATCCTGTGACATGATCAGAATAGACTCACACACTAATACACTCCTTCTTTCCGCCTACATGTCCTTAAATTTCTCCACAGCTTTCTTTCTTGGCTCCTCTCTCTCTCTGTCTATTTCTCACTTTTCTTGCTGTGGTAAATCTGGGAGACCTTAGGCCTACTAGAAGCTTACTTATGTCCCTCAACGGGCCTCTTTACCCAGTCTGTAATTAGACCTGGCCATACACACACACACACACACACACACACACACACACACACACAAGCCAACTTCATATATCTAAATGTACCTCAAACCAGGATATGACATCAGTGTCGGTTAGAAAAAAATGCCCCAACCAAACAAAGCATAGGCTGGCATTTCTGTGATGTAGATGAGAAGTAATTTTGAGCCTATAGATTTATTGCACACTTCCCATCCCAGACATCTGTGGTGGAGCACACAGCCTTGACCAGTTGCCTACTGGCACCACAAGGTCAACCTACCATTAGTCAACACTGCGGACCAGCAGTTAGACATCCATTACCTATACAGTGCATCATAATCCAGTAGCTTGGTCAAGGTCAGGTTTGCGGGTATAATTAGTGTGATTCATTGTGAATTGGGTTAGAAAGGTGAACATGGACAGATGAAATTATATAACATGTAATAAAGGTGTTTTACAGCTGATCGATCTAAATTATAACATGGACAGTGAAACATCTAGCAACAGTGTAATCCGCTCATGGAATGCCATTTATCTTACCATAGTTGCTCCAAAGCCATAATTATGATGCTTGGATTTGCACTATATTTTTTATTAAGTGATAAATGACAGTTATTATGATAGTTATGTTATGATAGTTGTTTTGACCATTTAATCTCATATTCCTCAGCATATTGATGTAGGAAAATATAAGAAAAAAAATAGAGTAAAGAGACAATCTCTCTTTACTGTCAGTAATTGCTTGTATGCAAAATTTAAAAGTAAAAAAAAAAAAATGTTTTAATTAATAATAGAAAAGAGTAATATAAAAAAAGTAAAACAAAAAATATAAAATAAGTGTAATAAATTGGATATTATAGGGCTGGGCGATATATCGATATAAAAAAATATATCGATATATTTTTAAATGCGATATGAAATTAGACCATATCGCATATATCGATATAGTTCAAATTTGCGCTCTGCTCCCCGCATCTATGCTCCTCCTTTTCCACTTTGCGTGCGTGTTTAGAGCATGTTATGTTACGAGAGGCGAATCATGACTACTTCAGAAAACCCAGCACAATAGGAACTACCAGGCAGTGACATAAGTGTACGCTGAAATAAAGTGTTTCACCTCAGAAAAACGGACTTTCTTGTCCTGTTATCCTGTGCTCGGAGCGCACACTCAATTGCACGCGCAAATGCGGCGGCGCGCGCGCGCTGTGTATCGCCTCACTGCTCAAGTGCAAAAGAAACTACGAGCATGCAACGCCGTTACGTTGTAAATTACACGAAATAAAAGTAATGCAGGTATGATTTTCATTCTATTCACCAGGAGCAGTTTCCATGTTTCATTAACAGTTATTGTTAATATTGTGTATTCACCATGGCAACTGTCGTTTCCATATTAACCCCAAAATGCCACTATTTTACTTTGTGTTTTTTTTTATTTTTTTTTTTTATATTTTTAAATGACTGTAGTGGCTCATACCAACATTGTATTAACAAAAACTAGTTTGGGACTACTATTTAATATCTTTAGCATAGGCCTAATGTTTATTTATTAGTAGGCCTACTAGTCTTTACTATTAGTCATATTCTTACAATTCATGTTAAGTAAAGGGAAAAAAAATATCGCGATATATATCTTATATCGATATTCAGCCTAAATATATCGGGATATGACTTTTGGTCCATATCGCCCAGCCCTACGATATTATATATTTTATATTAAATATGCTTATGCTAAGTATAAAATTCAGTGAATGCAAAAGTAAATATAGTTGTGCCATATACCAAACAGTATTGTTTTGACACATTAATATTATTTTGAAAGCGTTAATATTTTTAATTAATTTCAATTAAATACTAAAATGACAATATGAACTACACCATTTAAACAATGGAATTTTACAATTTCATACAACTGAAATCATGATTTTTCTTTTATGTCTGAGATATGTCATAGATGTGCCACTCTGATCTGTAAAAGACTCTATTGTGTATGTTTAGATTGCCACCTGCTTGTTTAAACAGTGCACTGCACAAGGCTGAAATTCATTGCAATAACCAAGTAATACGCCAGGTGTCACCCTTATGACATGTCTGAAATACACAGGCCACCTTAGCAGACTTTAACTCAAAACACATTACAAAAAATCATACTGAAGATAAAGAAACATGTGGAAAACTTAAGTTGGAGCTATAGCAGTGGATCATACAACACGTTAGAACGGTGTCCTCCTGGGTTTGAATTTGGCTTGCATATGACCTGATTCCATAAATAGCAAAAAGCCAGAAAATAAAACATAAGATTAGTCTGCACAATAATACTCTTCCACAGATGAGTTTAGAGCTATTTTAATTTAAAGTAATTTCCTCTGTTCCAACTGAACTGAACATAATACCCCCTCACACAGAGCAAATCAGTTGCAAATCGGTCTGCCAACATCTATAAATCCTTTGATTAAAATCCCTAAATGTGCAGCACATTGTGGCCACTGATTGGTTCAAATGACAAATTAACTAATAGTCCCTGGATTAAAACATCTCTGATGTTCATTAATACATCGATTCCCAGCTAGGGCTTATGCATTTGGGTCCTTAAGCAGATGCCAGATAGATTTTTATTTTAAACAATCTAAAATAATTCCAGCCATGACAACTCTTGGGATAGTTTATAAAACATTTTATCAATCTTGGCAGACTAGATCTGCTTTGCTGCTGCTGGAGCTATGGTTGCTGCTGCTGCAGTGCAAGTACGAATTGCTTCTGCTAAATGCTAAGAAAATAAAATGAAGGGAAACATGCTGCTAGACGGAGGGAGACCCCTGTAGCAGACCTAGGCAGGAGGTGCTGGGGAGGCGGAGGTCTAGAATAAGAATTTGCATAGCGCACAGAGTTACGCCTGCTACAGACTGTGCGATTTCGCCAATCCTATAAATCACAGTGTACGGCATGGATCTAATCAACTTGGGTACGACATATATGTAGACTGTACGATGATGACACCTATTGAATCATAGGCTACGATGCAAGTTAGTATAGAAGAATAAAACGTAATCAGCATGCGCGGCTAGTGCATGGTAGCCAAATAGAGCAAGATAAGCACTTCTGCAATTGTGGTTTTTAATTTGCGCCGAAAAAACGATTAGGAAGCGAAAGAGGAGAATATGGAAGTGGTCATGGCTAGGGAAGAGAGGCCAATTTGGCATGCCAATTTTGCAAATGGAGCTTGAGGTAAGTAGTTAAAAATTTTAGCACCATGTCGCTTTGATCAATACACCATTTCATGTTGCAGTTTTATTGGCTGGTCAGTAGACGTAGGTCGTAGCAGCAAACACACTGTAAGATGATCATTCATGACACTTTCAGAAATTTATTGCAGGCTATCTTTGTTCGCAAGACTGTGACAACGACCATCTTTCTCACAGTACGACATAGGACCAACGTTTAGGAGCCACAACCACAGATATCACCACGATTGGTCATCTTTCGTATGGGACAGCCCAAAATCGTACATTGTGTACCGGGCATTAGTGTATTCGTAGATATGTTGTGGTTATAAAGGGAAGTAGTAATGGACACATGAAATTGATTGGCTGTGGAAGTTACATTGAAACAACCAGGCCTGGGGTGGGTAATCGGGAGAATCGGGAGAATTCCCGGTGGGCTGCTTCACTTTTGGGCCGGTCGAGGATTTTTTTGTTGTTTTTTTTTCCACATTTATCACATTAGTTACAGTAGGCTACACACGTTCCGCATTCTGACACCGCAGCACGCAGCCTCTGCATGGGTTGTACCATGTGAGGGAGTTCTCCCCTCCCCTCCCATAGAGTTGGTTGGGTCCATAGCCCGTTTTTTCCAAAATGTTTTCTCAGGTAGACTACCGCGGCCGCGGCACCGCCGGCGCCTACCGATAGCTGGGCCGGCCCTACCGTAACGGTACGCGTCAGGGAGGATGGATGGGAGGAAGAGGCCAGGAGGTATGGAAGCTTGTTTCCACCACAGAATAAAACATTTTAAAAGATAATTGCGACTTTTTATCTCACAATTGCGAGTTTACACGCAATTCTGACTTTATATCTCGCAATTCTGAGAAATAAAGTCAGAATTGCAAGATATAAAGTCAGAATTGTGTGAAATAAAGTCGCAATTGCGTGTTATAAAGTCAGAATTGCGAGATATAAAGTCAGAATTGCGAGATATAAAGTCAGAATTGCGTGAAATAAAGTCGCAATTGCGTGAAATAAAATCAGAATTGCGAGATATCGAGTCAGAATTGTGTGATATAAAGTCGCAATTGCGTGTTATAAAGTCAGAATTGCAAGATATAAAGTCAGAATTGCGTGAAATAAAGTCGCAATTGCATGAAATAAAGTCCGAATTGCGAGATATAGAGTCAGAATTGTGTGATATAAAGTCGCAATTGCGTGTTATAAAGTCAGAATTGCGAGATATAAAGTCAGAATTATGTGAAATAAAGTCGCAATTGCTTCTTATAAAGTCTAAGTGAATTATTTAACCTTTACATTATTTGTTGAACCATGGTATTAATACAAACTACAAAATAGTAAGAGCTGAACTGTTCATTTATCCAATTTGGAAAAAGTGCTAATTTGGAATTCCACCATGGAAAAAGTGGGCCGGTCTTGGGCCTGAAACTCCCGGGCTGAAAAGTGGCCCCACTCCGGCCCTGGAAACAAAAAATGAGAATACGAAGAGAGTTTCTTGGCTTAACCATTCATTTCATGTGCAATATCTTGATCAGTCTATTTTGCATCCGTATTGATAAAAAAAAAAAAAATTATATTAGTCACTTTAGTAACATTAATGATAATGTAGAAGAATACCCAGCATTATATGAATAAAAATATCTGATTTGGTGTTCATGAAGGATCACTTGATCCTTCCTTACTGATGGGACTGTGAGGAAACACTGTTTTGTATTATTCAGTTATCAGATCATCACTTGTTTAGGTCATTATTACACAAACCTACTTTTCCAGGGAATTTAAATAGCCCTGGTAAACAACGCTAAAACCCATCCAATGACTGCAGAAACACCCAGGGTGCTCCCCTGTTATTCCTCGCACTAGTGAAATTATTCCAAATGTTTGTGCAAAATGGTCTTTAGTTGCTAGGAGACATGTTTACCTAATTGCATTAATTACATAGCAACGCACAATCTTTCCGCAGTTCTGCTTTGATTTGACTGATGGCACATATGAAAATATCAGCACAGAATAGAGATATCAAACATATCATTTGTATGGCAATTAGTGTTGGCTTCCATTTATGAGCAAATTTTAAATGGATGGGAAACTTACCAGCAGACTAAGTACTGCATGTATTTATATACTCTTTATCCATCTATGACCTTTCAGACAACTTAAAAACTCACCAGGGCCTAAGTACTATCTATAATACAATTAGTATTATTAATACTACAAATAAGGATTAAATAGTGATATAATCTTTGGCTTCGATCAGGGGGCAGTTAAGGCCACACAACAGAACTGGAAATGTACATGAATGTTTATTAAATTTCTCCATCACACTTTGAGTTGTTGACAGTAACCATGAAGGTGTTAAGGGCATGAAATATAGTCTGTCTGGCAATGACTGCATTGCCTTTTCATTTTATATAGCCTAACATATAAGGATTGGAAGTGGATCTGCTTCTGACGCGACCTTTGATTGTAGTCACTGAGGTTGGACAGAGCTGGCATACTTTTTATTTTTGCGTCATTGTGTCTTTACACAGAATTTGGAGAGCCCGGCTGTATAAAGACGCCTTGAGCAATAAACAAAGTGGGACTACCACACACAAACACGCTCGGGTACATAGGCACAGTGCAATACAAGTATGTATACTTTACTTTGCCAGAACGTTTTACCAATTTATTTTGGAAAGAGAGCATATGCATTTCTTTTCAGCAAAACAATGGAAAACACAATCAACAATAATCAGCTGACTGGATTAGATAAACAGACTTTAGCAATACATACACACAATGTTCCATGCTATGAATACAGGAATGGTCCTCACAAAAAAAGCAACAAGCTCTGACCAAGTCTAGCAATTATCAAACAACCAACCATCTCCATCTTTATCCTGGCATCAGGACTGAGCATGCTCAGAAACCACTGGCAAATTCAATGGCTTTGAACTTCAAGCACACCATGAAGATCTAAAAGACAGATAATTATAACATGCTCTGGTTTAATGTCAGAGATTTATTTCTTTTCCTCTAACTGTATCTGAAAAGACACGGACATGCTTGTTTTGATTATGAGGTGTTATTTTAGTCAATTTGATTGGTTGCTCTGAGCAATACATTTAAAAATAATAAATAAATAAAAATGGAAAAAGGCTGGTTTGACTTGTAAAGGACTACCGTAATTATTGTATTACATAAATAAAACTAAACATGAATAAACGTGACAGCTGATGTTTTGTTTTGTTTAGAAGACCTTACCCTTGTGAAAAAGAAAAAACTTTAGCATACTTTTTAAAAGAGTATGGAAATAATAATATACTTCAGTGCAAACTGACTGTGATGTTTTCAGACACTTAATTGCATGTTAATTAAATGAAAATATATTATTTTTGTACATTAAATGTAGTTTAAATTTATATTGAATGCAATAAGCTTAACTTATTGAACAAGAACTGTGTTTTTTTAACCCAGTCAAATAGGCCTTAAGTACTTTTAAGTAATTAAGTAATCTTTACATGACAGTGGCAAGCATTTATGGTACGTTATAAACTAAAATATTACTGTAATGTTGAATGTTGTCGTTTTGCTACAACCACCCACACAATGTTACAGAATACTGGACCCTCAAATTGAGTATTAAAAGATGAACTTACCGGCAATCCAGCTGCTTTGCCTGGAGCAGGAGCAGCAATGCCTCAAGACCAGAAAATGAAAACAAAGATATTGGATGGTAAAGTTCTTTGGCGCAGGCCCCGTCCGTAGTTCACATTCGGAGGGTAGTGGACTCTGCATATCCTGCCTGAAGATGAAGGCAGGGGCGCAGCCGACCCCCTGGGAGGTATGGGAAGGGACCATCCTGGTGGTGGTGGGGAGGATGGAGGTGAAAGCGTCAGCATCTGCGAACTCAGACATGTGTAAGTACCGATCTTTTATACTACAAGTATTAGAACACGATTGGATAAATGAGAAGGCAATAAGTGACGTAACAACTGAGTCTTCCCGGCAGAACTTTTGCTAAAGCTTTCATTTCTCAGGAGAGATCAGCGTGAGGGTCAGAGAAGCCCCATAGATTGAGAGTAAGAGGACATAAAAGACAGCTGATCTCTAAATGAAATGCATGTTTTAAACGTTAAAAGTTGTTTGTGGGTTCTACATCTGTACAAAGACAGGCATAGTCAGTAAATGGGTTCATAATTGCTTCAGTTAGCTTTAAATAGTTTAGAATCTATTTACAAATAACATTAATTCCTAATTCTTGTTATTGCACTCTCGTCCTGTAATACTTGTTCTTGTGTTGCTGGGACATTGTTGCACTACTCTACCAAACAGTCCCACTACTCACAGCTTGGCATCAGTGCAGTTCCTCCAGTTCACAGCTGTACTGAAACGGAGCAGAGTTGGCACAGACCTAGAACAATGGTTAAGATAAAAGAATAAGTGCTAAATTGACTGCTGTACTGTAATCCAGTATTCAAAATTTTGCTGTATTAATTGTTTGTAATAGTACTGTATTTTTCTAGGGTGTCAAGCCAGGTCCTGTCAATATAATGGTTCTGTCTGCAAGATCCAAAGAGAGTAAGCTTGCTGAGGGGTTAAGGTACAACACAAAAATTCTTCAATGTAGTATTTTACGTCAATTTTACGAATTTACACTTTACAAAAGACCTATCAGGCTTATTCCACTGTCATTTTCTATGTAAGGGATAAAGTACATCCTACTAGTTGTTATTACAGAATAAGCCTATAAGAATAATTGTTCAATAACAACTGGCTGGATGTATGTTATCCTGATTTTTACTTGGCTACTTCTCACATAAGTAAATATTTGGACACAAATGTCTGATTTTTTTGTTCAAATATTTAATTAGAATATAAGATTGTAACAGCACCCTTTCTCAGCAAGCTATGCGGGTCGATGGCTCAATCAGATCATCACTTTTAAAGTGACGACTGGGAATCCCCTATCTGAGAGTGTTTCTTCGTCCACAGGAAAAGTGTGGAAACTCAGTATAGAGTTGAGGAGGCCTCACATAACGGGACACAACAATGTTCAGCCAAAATACTGTCTTCCCACTCTGGAAGCCATTACTACAATGCTTAACTATATAATACTATATATAAAACTTAAATTATAAATCGCTGTCAAGTGAATCTTATGAAAGAGTTTTGCCACTAGTACACTTCGCTATAGAAGGCGTTATGCGGAAATAAAGATGCTGGCTGAGATTCTACTGGAAATACGTCAGCAGCGTTTGTGCATAGAGCCTATTAAGTACACTTCCTATTCACAAGGCAGCGTTTACCATGGGCAATATACAACATGCAGGAAAATGTGCCAAAAAAATTCAAGTGAAATTACTTTATTTTCTTTTTACTCTGTCTCTGTAATGGTCTCAACATCAATAGGTCGTAATTATGAAAATTTCAAGAAAAAAATAAAGGATGCCTTTTTGTTTGAGTAGCTAACAACATAGCACTTCTAGAATGAATGCTCTTTGACATGATGAACATTTGAAAATGATCAATATGATTTACATTTTTTTAGTGCGAAATGATTTAATGTTCTCAAAGAGAAATCATCAATGAGATCATTGACACGTCAAGAAAAAAAAAAAAAAAAAAGATCAGCCAACGTGTCCTCGCCAATCTCTTCTCATCTGCTTCCAGGAGAGCAGTGGACCAAGACACAGAAATCCTATCCATGACCTCTGTGGGTGGCCACAGCGCTTGACAAGACGAGATACAGCCAGGTGATCCCAAAGTGATCACAAAGTGTGTACTGAACACACACAAACAGTTTTGTGACATCTGGAGTTCATTTACTACTCAGAATGACACATTCATACTAAAAAAATGATCCAACTAGTCTCACTGTAATATCTATTGTATTATTTACAAGATGTTCAAAGTAAAGCACACTTTAAAAGCATGGCTTAATTCAGTGTTATATTACATAAATGTATTGCAAAACCAAGCAGAAATGACTCAAACTTTAATTGGCCAAGTTAGCTAAATAGTTACTTATTTTCTTTGTTAATTTTACTTAACTTAGTTGAGTAGATTTTACTTTATTCCATATATGTAATTTATGCAAAAGAAAAATAAAGTAAATTTTACTTATTGTTTTTGTTTTTTTGTGTGTAGGCCAGATCTGATTCCATATAGCCCATGGTGGTTTTTGGCTTTTAATCACAAAAAAACAAAACAAAAAAAAACTACTGTGAATATTTGAATCCATTCCCAACCCTTACAAAACACTCTAATGAGGTGTTAGGCTTTGTAAACAGGAGAGGTCATTGGGGGAGCTTTAGATTCTGTCTGGGTCTTTTCATGAATATCAATATGGATAGCAAGGTTGGGCGAGTTGACCTCAGATCCATCTGTAACCAGAGACTCTTCTAACAGATCAGGTTTGAGGTGTTTTATCTTAACCGTTTGACCAGCTGAAAGTGTCTGGCATGTAAACATCACAGCTTTTCACTTCATGGTTCAACAAGTTCAACAACTCTTCAAAAAGGCCTTGTTTACACCTGGTATATAGATCTGTGGTCAGCCAAGACACATCACTGTTTACACCTGGTAGTAACATGCATTTTAAATGCATGTCCTGTTACCACTTTTGAACAGAATTTTAGAGAACGGTCTCTAGTTTAGACTACATCACTCACTGTCTCACTTCACTCATTATATATTGCACTTTAAAGCAGAAAAAAAGGGTAAAGAAAGCAAACATGGAAAAAAAAATCAATGCATAATTCATGCCAAATTTACTTGAATCAAGGTGTTCTAGCATAATTCTTGAATATTTTAATGGAATATCTAACATATATATATATATATATATATATATATATATATATATATATATATATATATATATATTAGTGGTCTGTTCATTTTAATTCTGGACCTTTGTCCATTTAGCACATATTTACATAGAAAAACAATGGCATAACAGTGCAGTGGAATGTAAAAAAACAAAAACAAAAAAACCACAGTATGTGTGGACAGGTTCTAAGTCAGACTTGTTTAAAGTGAAGTAATCCCATTGTAAGCAATCAACAAATCACAAGACTCACAGAAAAGCCCTCTTTTCTGTGTTTAATGCATTCACCTAAACACGGTCAGGAAGAAAATCTCTTGTGCTGTTCATGCTCCAATTACATAGTGTGTTTCTGTTTACGCATTTATATTATGCAACGCGAGAAGGCCGTGGCAAAGATTTCACTCACTAGGTACAAAATGAACAATTTGATTAATCTGACAATCAGAAATTACATCTTAATCATTCATCAAGGAATACATTTTGACTGGATAAACTTTTCTCCAATACTAATTTGTAAACAGATAATGTCTTCGTATGGGCCGATTCAGGAAAAGAAGTGATCTAAAATACATCAGTAAAGCAAAATAAAAAAAATATGTATTGATTTAATCTGTGACCTGTTACACCAGGTATTGCAGGCCCTGAGAGTTCGCCACTAACATTCAGAATGTTCCCCTAACAATTCCTAACATGCAAAGGAATGTTTCGGTTTAGTATTATTTAACATAACTAACTTTCTATTAAAATACATAAATAAATAACCCAATACTTTCTGATCTCTCCCCAATCTCATTTATTTTAAAGCTGAATCTGCTTTGGTGGTTCGTAGCCTACAGTAGCCTATGATAGACTGACAGCTGTGTGTAAAAGGATATTGGACTTACAGTCGCCAAAACCCCAGGATGGATTAGCATGTACAGTACCAATGCAATGTGGTCATGTCATGTGCACTTTCAACCATCTCCAAATGTAGTTAGTGTGAGATCAGATCACAAATAATTTTGGACCCTGTAAACATCTTAATGTCAGGTGTAAATGGGGACTGACCACCCGCCAAAATCCTGTCATTATGACTATAAGACTAAAATCACAACTGTCAAGCCACAAGATGTATTTACGTAAAGGAGGAAGATAGATGGATTGGTTCTCACAGTTCTACAGAGCAAGTATGACAAAGTTATATACACATTTTTATCAACCAAAAAAAAAAAAAAAAACCTGCGAGAGAGAAAAGATCCACAGTCTCATTGTGCCATGATCCCATTCAGGCAGGTTTCAGAGTGTGATGCAATACAGATAACTAAAGAAAGGCATGGCTCCACACATGAGGTCACAGGGCGAGGAACAGTGGTATCATGTGGTTCTATACACACAGCGCTGACACATAATACTGAGGAACAAATAGTGCTGTTTTTTTAACTGCATTTCCTCTCTTTCTGGATCAAATGTCCCCACCAACAAAAACAGTCTCGTGTATTTGCCGTGATGAGTAGTCTCATCATTACCCAAGATACAGAGGATCAGTGGATTCGCAGCACTTAAAAGCGGGCCCACAAAGCAGCCTATAGACTTCAGCAATGACTGTGGGGCAAGAGTGCAATCTTTCAAACAGATGTGCTACTTAATGCCCATGGTTTAGTTCCCCCTCCTCCACTCCCTCTTTTAAGAATTTGCATAAAAATGAATGAATATTAACACATACCTCAATGTCTCAAATTACAGGATTATCATTTTAAGAGTTTCAGGATTTTTTATACTTTATCTGTGCTCATATTTGACATGAGAGCTGCAGTGGAGGTAAAACATTATGCATCGATATTCTCTTACAGGTTTGAAGTAAAATGGGTCAATAAATTAAATAATGTTTAAGTGAACTATTTTCCATGAAAATTAACTGTATAGCAACACATGTTTCTATTAAAGGGTTAGTTCACCCAAAAATAAAAAAAATTGTCATCAATCGCTCACCCTCATATCGTTCCAAACCAGTAAGACCGCCAAGTGAAATGACTTGCCTTTCTATCTAAAGGGACTTTCTATCTATGCTGCCTTCAAAAATCAATCAGATGAAGGTGTCTCAGGAGACAGGAAGTAAAGATAGCATTGGATTCGGACGTGCCTTTATGCCTTCCTACCTTGGAATGCATCCTCCAAAGGCAAAATTTTTAAGCTTTCGAACACAGCCATGGTCAAGATGATCTGCTGAAGTTTAAACTGAGCATCAGAATGGGGTAAATGGTTACTTTGAGTGTGGTATGGTTGTTGGTGACAGACGGGCTGGTCTGAGTATTTCAGAAACCACTGATCTACTGGGATTTTCCCGCACAACCACCTCTAGGATTTACAGAGAATGGTCAGAAAAAGAGAAAATATCCAGTCAGCGGCAGCTCTGTGGGTGAAAATGCCTTGTTGATGCCAGAGGTCAGAGGAGAATGGCCAGACTGGTTTGAGCTGATAGAAAGGCAACAGTAACTCTAATAACCACTCATTGCAATCGAGGCATGCAGAAGAGGATCTCTGAACACACAACATGTCGGACCTTGAAGCAGATGGGCTACAGCAGCAGAAAACACACCGGGTGCCACTCCTGTCAGCTAAGAACAGCAAACTGAGGCTACAATATACACAGGCTCAACAAAATTTGACAGTAGAAGATTGGAAAATGTTGCCTGGTCTGATTCCTGGTCTGAGTCTCAATTTCTGTTGCAAGTTGCAACAATCAGATGGTAGGGTCAGAATTTTGCATTAATAACATGAAAGCATGGATCCATCCTGCTTTGAATCAACAGTGTAATGGTGTTGGGGATACTTTCTTGGCAGACTTTTGGCCCCTTAGTACCTGAGCTGACCAATGCCCATCCTTTTATGACCACAGTGTGATGGCTACTTCTAATATGATAACGCGCCATGACACAAAGCTCAAATCATCTCAAACCAGTTTCTTGAACATGACAATGAGTTCACTATACTCAATGGCCTCCACAGTCACTAGATCTCAATCCAATAGAGCACCTTTGGGATGTGGTGGAACAGGAGCTTTGCATCATGTGCATCCAACAAATTTGCAGCAACCGTGTTATGTTGCAATGCTGTAAATCTTAAATCTGAAAGGGAATATTGAATATTCCTAATGTAATAAGTATATTCAGTATAAACTACTAATGTAGCCTATTTTTTTATGGAAATACTGAAGATATTCAGTCTTGCGCTTTATTTCACTGAATTCTATAGAATTAATGTTCAGTAAAGTTACAGTGAATATTCAAAATAAGGTAAATAAAGTGCCAAATTTGGATTAATACAGACATATGCCAACTGCCTTCAGATTTCTAGAAACTATTTCAGATTTTTATTTTCAGATTTCTAAAAAATATTGCCTTATGGCAAGATTAATCTATTCTACATTATGTTTACATTATAATAAAACATGTTAAGTTTATAACATAACGTGCGCATATTAATGCAGTCATTGTCACAATAAGTTTTTAATAGATCTTTAAATAAATCTATTTGCCTTTTAATGGAGTCTGTTTTTAAATTGATTACACTGAGTACACAAAACCAAATAAACATCAAATGATATGAACATTCAAATTTAAAGAAAGGAAACTCTATAAAACAAGAGAGAATATTAAGAGAAATAGACAGAAAAGAGAACAAGAGAGCGAGAAGAAAGATGAAAAGAGTCCTGGAAGCTCTCAAGTCTGCAGATGTTGGCCTGGTCCAGCCCACCCACGTTGGCCCCAGTGATCTCTGATGGTGATGAATGATGATGTCACAAGAGCTCAGGCCAGAAGACAAGAGGAAAAAGCTTATCATCACTGATGCAACAAAGCGTAAAGTGAACACACACACACTCACACTGTATATGTGTGCACTTACACCAACACACATCCTACACCAACAGCCTACACTCACCACCAACCAGTTAAGCTTTCTGCATGGGCAAAACTAGGAGATCCATGAATTTAAAAGTATAAATTAAGCGAGCATTACATTTTAAGATGAAGTTCTCCAATGAAAGTTATGAACAGAAACTGTTATCTGTAGCAGTATGTAATAATTATGCAAATATAGCACAAAATCTTTTGTATTTCATTAACATTGACATGGCACTTAAGGTTAAATTAATGATATACAAAAAGTAAATAGGCTACACATTTTATGCAAATATGCAAAATAAAAATACAAATAAAATAAAATAAATGTTACTAATATATAATGATTATAATAACGAAAATGCTTTAATTTGAGGGCTTCACTGCTTAAGCAGAATAAGGAAACATGCTGAAACTTGCTTAATTGCATTCTTATAAAATAAAATAAAATAAAAATCTTTTCCAGACTGTTTTCAATATTTTCATGGGTGGTCAAGTTTACCAGTTTATTTATCCATTTTCTCTCTCGCAACCAAAATGTTTGCTGTATGCTGCTGAATAAAAAACAACAACGTCTGGATATCCTGTTTTATCATTCTTTCCCAAATTTGTCATTTCCAAAATATAGCAATATTTGAATTTCACTCCTTGGTGGGACTTACCACTGGAATGATTACAGAATCAAAGCCATATGCAAACAAATATTGGACAAATCTAATCAGCCAGAGGTCCGCAGCTCACATTTTCAGTTGTCAAAAACAAAAGTGGGTCACTTTGTATAAAGAGGAATACCTAAAAAACAAATAATGTTAAAACTAGAAATGCTTCTAATTTTTTTTCCATCAGCTCAATTGCATAGAACATACCTTTCTGAGTGCCATAAATATTATTTTTCTAAAGTTGTCATGCCTGTAAAAGTATTCAAGATATCAACATATTTCTAGATTCTCATTCTTACTAAACTTTTCTTTTGGAATCTTCATTTTTAAGGCCCTATATAGTTCAGTCCCATAGATATTAGGACCCCCAATGTGACCATGTCCAAATTGTTGAATTTTACCAATTTTCAATGGTCAAGAACTAAATGTATAGGTAACATTTTAATAGCTGATAGTTATTGTGTTTAAAGAAGAAAGTTTGAAGAACAAATAACAATGAAACTAAAAATGTATCTTGTTTTCCTCTATCAAAACAATTGAATACAACACACCTCTCTGAGTGCCAAAAACAAAACAAAAATTCAAAGTTTACATGTCTTTAATTCAAGAAGTGTCAAAGATATCTTAATGTAATTTTAGATTCTTGTATTTGCAATCTTGGAATCTTTTAAGGCCCTGTATCAGGGATGGGCAACTTCGGTCCTGGAGGGCCAATGTCCAACAGAGTTGAGCTCCAACCCTAATCAAACACACCTGAACAAGCTAATCAAGGTCCTCAGGATTACTAGAAAGTTACAGGCAGGTGATTTTTTCAGGGTTGGAGCTAAACTCTGTAGGACAGTGGCCCTCCAGGACCAAAGTTGCCCATCCCTGCCCTACTGTATATGGTTCAGCCTCACTGATACAGGGATGTCAATGCGGTCACGTGTAGCCTAGTTACGATATGCATATTTTTTATACTCTTGGTAGCTTCAGATGTTGTTAAAGGAGACATATCATGCTTTTAAATCGTTCCTTTTTACATATAAATCATACATTTGTGGTCTATATAAAGCGGAACTGCAATGCTTGGGTCTGAATTCCTCATTATTATAGCTCCACAGGCCCCTTTTCTAACCCTTTTCTGATGTGCGTCTGAGAGCAACTCGTTTTGGTGCGGTCTCTTTAAATACAATTGAGACTTCATACCCCGCACCCTCTCCAGGATGCAGAGGTTCAACTCCACCCCGTTCGGCCATTTTTGTAGTTTGACAGCAGAGATACGATTATCTAGTGGCACAGAAACTTTTTATTCACACGTTATTAACAAAATGTCAACAACGGAAGACTTGTCCAGCCAGCCTTACATGTTCGAGCCAGAGTCGGAGCTGGAGCGAGATGAAAATGAAGACGACGAACCTGCAGAACAACGTCTTCATATGAATGTATCGCAATGGTGTGTTACTGTATTTACACATGAAACTTTGGTCTTCCGACCTTTTACCACCGTGTCGATTTATTTTGATTAATGTGTGCGAGGGAGAGAGAGCAAGACAGCGTCTAGTTTGGAGACGGTGTCTTGTTTACATTTTTGCCTGGCTCCGAAGAGAGAGAGAGTGCGCGCGCGCGACCGGGTCTCTCTCTCTGCTCGTTCTTTCAGTTAAACATGCGGCCTGTCACAAGCGCGGCAGTTCATCTACATTAGACAGTGTAATGAAGCGTGTGGGTTACTACATCCAACAACCGAACATTTTAACTTACCCTCTCGTAACTTCTGCATCTTTTAGCTTGGACTACAAAATTGCAGCGAGAAATAAAAATGGCGGATTGCTCGAATTGCATTCATCGAATGCAATCAAAATGCATTTAAGGGCTAAAAAAGTGGATTTAGCATGATATGTCCCCTTTAAAATTAACCCATCTTTCAAAGATCTCTAAAACTGATTAAAATATAGATTCTTATAATTACACTTTTGAGAGCAAGTTGATGTGCCTCAACTTAACCTTTTTTAGTGGATTTTTGGTACTCAGAGAAATATGTTGTATGCAATTGTTTTGATAGAGGGAAACAAGATACATTTCCAGTTTAAACATTTTTTATTCTTCAGACATTCCTCTTTAAATGCAATAAGTAACAGCGATGTGCAAATTGAACCACATTTGGTTTTCGATCGCTGAAAATTGGTAAAATTCAACAATTTGAATATGGAGTTGCTTTGAGATTCCCATTTCTATGTGAATGAGAATGAGAATCTAGACAGATATTAAGATATCTTGAATACTTTTAGAGTTGCATGCAGTCTTAAAAAAAACAATATTTATGGCACTCAGACAAGGTTCTAGTTTCAACATCATTTGTTCTTAGATATTCTACTTAAAAGAAAAAAGTATCAGCTGTATACAAAGTGACCAACATTTGGTTTTTGACCATTGGAAATGTGTACAATTTACCAATTTACTCATGGTGCCACATTTAGATCTCCATATCTCTGGGATTGAACCATATAGGGCCTTTAAAATTAATATACTAAAAGGAAAGTTTTTTAAGAACCAAAATCTAAAAGAATATTAAAATATATTTAATACTTCTTGAGTTACTGGCATGCAAACTTGAAGAAAACATCACAAGAAGTGCTTTTTACCATTTTTGAACTGTCACTGTTGGCGTATAATGCAACAAAGATTGCTAAAGTCAACAGATTTTACTAAATAGACCTATCAATCTGTGCAAAAATAAAATGATGATGCCGTCATCTTTCTAAAGTCATTTTTACACCCCTGTAAATTGGCTCCAAATCTCAGGTAAAAATTGTCATATTGACCCCCCTCTACAAAATAGTGGATTACTCAGGAAATATACAGTACATCCATGACATTCAATATTTTGGCTTTCATCACTATTTATGTTTGTCTTTCTAAAGAAAAAATATTAACAAAATCAAAAATTTGAGCCGGGGAAAGTTTCCGAAATTTGGTTGATTTGACGAGGAATGACCCAATAGAAGAGTTGTCCTCACTGGAAGATATTGCTTTGTTTACTTTTGCAGTGATTTTTTAAAATAATAATAATAATTAAAATAATCTGATCTATGATGGAGGGTAATTATGTCCAATAAATCCTGCAACCACAGCAGAGTCTGATATCCATGTTAACAGCTATGAGCGGCTTATAAATCCTGCTCTGGTGCCTTGCTTGGATTTTCCCAAATGTTCCAAAGACTGCGTTTTCACTGCCAGTTGAAAGAAATACACAGCACCACCTCAAAATAGTATCAAAGGAAAGCAATTTATTAATGTGTCATATCTTTTCCCTCAAAACTACTGCCAACTGCCATACAACACTGCATTCTGTGTATCCCTCAATATTACTGCCAGCTGCCATACCAAACTCCAAGTCATATTTCTCAAATGAAGTGACAGAACCAACACGTCCTTTAATGATGGAAAAATACACCATTGTGCCAGAAGACCCTAAATCTCGGCATCGAAGGGACTAATCATCAGCTCTGCATTAATAACAAGGATTAAGTGTGCTCAGTCTCTGCTGTCATGAAGCTGATTAATGCCTCAGCCCCCACATTCACGTACACGCTATGCAACACAGGTAACGACTATGGCGAAATCTGCTGTGCCTGTCTCCCGAGAGTATGATTTCATCAATAAGTCAAGCAATTTGTGTTACTATGATCATTCAGGTCGAATGTCTTGTTTGTTATTTAGCTCCTCTACTCCTTCAATGGCAAAGACATCCCTTCCATCCCAAAAATACAGTTTTCATGAACAGCTCCCTACATAACATGATAGTCCAAGTAATTAATTTATTAAAAACGTGACAAGATTAAGGGGGTTATAGTGATCACTAAAAGGGGAACCAAAAGAAAAAACATATGTATCCAAAAAGTGAGATAATACTCCTATGTTATCTGACTTTCAGACACACTTTGGGAGACGATACTTGAAACGGGCGGTGGAGGAGGTTTAGACGTTCCAGGCTTATACAATAATAATGCAAATGAACAAACAAGCCAAGATGATACATGAGTATATTGCATACTCCCCCATCATGAGTCTATAGCCCTTACTGCTGATTGGCTACAAGTGTGCTTTGGTGCTCGGTCCGATCCACTTTTCAACAGCGTTTTTTTTTTTTCTTTAAAAAAACTGCATCTTTAAGACATAAGAAACCTTCATTGCCAGGTACAGAAATTATAAAAGATTTCTTTTAATGCATGTGTCAACACAGACAAAGAAGAAATATGGCTATGCCTACACCTGGAGCGTCTTGTCCTAGGAGACTATAACATCAAATAATAAAAACACAAGTTGCTTTTTACTGTTTTATTATTTGATATGTTGCGGTTTTCATAATTAGCAGACTAAGCTCTTACCATTTGGCTGCTCAAACTTGCTTGTTGATGGTTGAAGTGTAGGTAAAATTGTGTTTCACAAGTCTTTAAGTCAAGCCCAAAACTGTGTGTAACAGATGTGTAAAGACTACCTGTGAAAACACAACTTATGTAAAAGTAGAGATACCTTACAGCGAAAATGACACCAAGTTATCAAATCCAATACCACTTGAGTAAGAGTAGCCCAAGTCCTGAATTTAAGTCTCAAAGATGCACTAGTCATCAACACCTAAGATAGGCTATGCCAGTGAAAAACAAGAAAGAGTTGATTTGTGACTGTACAAAACTGTAGACCTAGGCTACACCTCAATATTGCCATAAATCAAGGTTGACACTACAGCCTCTTAAAAGTCTTAAAACACTCAAGTCTCAGTTACACTCAGGTGCCTAAAAATGGCATAATAAAACCAAAAAAGGAATTTTCCATTTAACGGATAAATAAAAATAATTTTAAGTCAAATTAGCCTAAATCATCAACACCTACTTGCACCGGACATGCTGGTTTCGGCCTCATCACTGGCTGCAGACATTTCCTCATCTCGCACACATCCTGTAAAGTAGTCTTGTTGACAAGTTTCGGTGAATAAAGGCAAAACACACAAGATATACAGCAGTACCTTCAATATTGCTTCTTTTGAAGCAGAAATAAACTGCAGAAAAAGTTATGTGCCATGAAAAAGGCAAGTAATTGTTACTCTTACAAATGTATTGGATTAAAGAGTACATGCATGTTCAAAAATGTAGGCCTAGTCAAGCAGTGTAATAGTTACTAATATCTTTGATACTCTGCCAAACTACAAAGTTGCCAAAAAAGATAATTAGTTACATAACTAATTACATTTACTCCTACTTTACACCAATGTCGTGTAAACATCAAATGTAACATGAATCTCACTAAAAGAATCCAAACCCACAAAGGGAACTTTGCCTCCACATGTCCACCACTGGCCTAAATGAAGAGAGTGAAAGAAGTGCCCTTTTGGCTACTTAATAAACAAATAAATGTTGAAACACTGGTTGAAATAATTGTACAATCTTACCTGTATCTTAAAGCTTCTGTTTAGAAAAAGTCCACTACAATGTATAAAAACAATCGAACGGCAAAATTGTATTAGGCCTATATGAACTTTGAAGTCCACTGAGGTAAATTTAACTATAATCGATTCGAGACACAAGATGGCGCCAGTTGCGCCGATTCTGTTACCCGGATAGAGCGGACTGATATACAGCATTGCTAAGAGCGACGGCAAATATTATGAAATATGAATAGGAAATATCAGACCCCTGAATGGGGTGAATTGACCAATCAGAATCAAGTATTCCAGAGCGCAGTGTAATAAGGTTGATTAGTCCTGTCTGAAAATAGGCACAAGCGTGTTACAGCAGGTTTTCAAAGAGCCATTTAATTTATCTAAACTAATTGTGATTAATCTGATTAATCAGTATGTCATGCAATTAATTTGATTCAAATGTTTAGGCCCTTATTGATATATAGGCCTATAAATGACTAAATAAATCAGGAAAAAAATAAGATTTTTGGTTTGTTGTATTAAATGGCTTCTGTTTGAACCCCCCATAGATATTAAACACAACCATAAAGAATCAAAGATTAATTGTTTACTTAACATGTCACACGCATTAGCGCTCAGCAGGTTTGTGCCTATCCTCTTGCTGCACTTGGCTGAGACATGCCTGTGATAATATAAACAGATCAATGTCAATAACATCATGAAAAGGGCAGAAACACACAGTGGAATGTGGCATCGTTGCTTGCCAAAGTAAATAAAATCACTAAACTAAATCTTTAGTTCATGTTGCTCTTTCCTTAACAAGCTTACCTGCCTTGGCCATCTTAGCCATTCACTACATTCATTACAAACTGCATGCATATTTATAAGACCATAGTTTCCAGTTCATTGTTTACTCAGATTTCACATTTTGGTGCTTAACATTCCAACTGTCATTTTTACTTCATTCTGTTTCTGTTTCCTACGAAGCCCAAACTCAAATAACAGTAACAGTTTCATAATTGGATGTATTAACATATGAACCAGGGGCCCCAGAAACACTGAGGGTCTTTGTTTTACACAAGATGTGCTGTAGCTGGAGGATGAAACCATCTCAAGAGCATCTTGGTTGAATGAGAAACAGGTGTGACGGCAATTGGACACATTTTCTCTCATGTCTGGGAGTGGATGGGCTAAGCTGCATCAGCTAGATATAGGCTCTCAAATTTGATTCAGTGTGAGCGATATTCGCTATACTTTGACCTCTTTATGAAAAGCTTTGCAGATAGTGGCATATCTACATCTCAAAAACCTTGCTTTGTGCTCTATAAAACGAGGCAAAATCATCAAAATCACCAACAGGTGCAAACCTGTCAGCCGGAGGTTATGCCGTGTAGCTTTGTGTGTTGTTATTTTAAATGAAGCAAATGTGTTTGCCTTATTCAGTCCATTTCTACAATAAATTTTCTCACATTCACACACAGTACAAATCGAAACTTCATCGGACCTCTTGTCTGGATCTTACCGGGCTTGTTAAAGGAAGGATTAGTATAGGTAAACTTTCCTATCCCGGCATCCTGGCCCTCTTATATCATGATTATCATGATTAATTGTGCATCATTACTGTGAGAATTGTTCCCACATGCATAGATCCAGCCCCCATCTAACCCACACTTCCAGAGCTGAGAGGAATAGTCTAATATACCCTCATTGGCTATTTCACAGGTGTGCTCTGCTGGGTTAGATCATGAAAACATCGACCTTGTGAGTTTTGTAATCTCACAAACTATTTTGAATTTAGCAAAAGTAAGTGGCAGATGATTGAACACCATGAAATACCATGAATCAAAAACTGCCATTCTTATTTTATTTTTTTATGTAATACTGCAGTGTTTATTATAAATTATTTATATTTGTTATTTTAATTCATGTGCCCTTAGAATCTATAATCCAAATAACTTCATCACCTCCCAGCAGTGACATCTCTTCTCTTCTCTGAAGGGCTGCGGGGAAATCTTAAAAAATACTGCCTTCGGAGGATGCATAAGGTAGGAAGGCATCAAGGCATGTCTGAACGTGCCTTTGCTCTTTTACTATTTGCTGCTATTATGCTGTTATTGTTGTGTTTGTCATTTTCAGTTATTTGTCTTTTTGCTCATTTATTTGTTCATTGTTAAAATTGCAGAAAGCAATATCTGAGAATCATTGTTGAACAACACAGTTGATATCTGAAATCAACCCAAACAAACACACCCATCCCTTCATTGCTCCGCCCCCAAAATGCACGTACACGCAATGCAAGAGTATAGATGTATCTTTATCATTGCAGAAGCGAAGCAAAATAAAGCTTCGTAAAAGAAATTATAGCGAAGGAACGACAAGGAAGAACAAAAAATGACCACAGTACACGAGTATATACAAGCAAGAGTTTATTGTTAGTTGCCACAGAGAATGTCTAATAAGGGGAGAACTTCCACTCTCAGTAAACTTTCGGCTTCTGAACTGGTTGCAGTTCCACTCTTGTTCCATTTGAGGGCGCTCACAGGACGAGTGCAGAATGAATGGAGGTCTATGGAGCTATACCAATCAAAATCCACTTTTCTCAGGATATAATTTTTTTGTCTAGTAATTTGAATGTTGTATTCGAAAGGAGATGCAAAGAAATTACACATTTGGGTGTTAGATTTTTTAGAGTCACTTATTTGCTTTAAAAAGTCTTTTAAAATGTCAATGACGTCATACACATCGTACGACCAGAGATACTGCTTTACGGCAATCCTTCAGTCACTTTGATGCTTTCACGCTCTGCACTTTCTTTCTCTCGAGGCAACGACAACACAGCTAACACAGGTAAATACACGTGCTAGAAGAGTTTTTGTTTTGTTGTTTTAAAAGACCACGTCGGAAATACACACACACACACACACACACACACACACACGCACACACACACACACACACACACACACGATGCCATCAAGCGGTAACTCTGGTCGTAATCAGTCCTTCACTGACCAATCAGCGTTCATTAGCAGAATGCTAGCGTGTTATGGGCAACAACAACTCAACCTGTAAGAAATCGAAAGGACATAAGTACTCGTTCATTCAACTTTCGACCTATAACCCACGTTGAACTTGCAAAACCTACAATCAAATCTGAGATTTCTCAACGCCAATCGGGTGAAAGAGACAAATTTAGCCGTCTAGCTCCATAGACTCCCATTCATTTTGCGCTCATGGGTGATTGCCCCCAGTGGAACTCTGGTGGAACTACAACCAAAATTCGGTACAATAGGACTTAATAGGGAGTGGCCAGGCTCTCCGTAGAACCAATGTTACTCATGTATGGAGCAGAAACAACGCAACCTACTAATATTAATGTGGGTCCTGAAGCTCTTGCCCAATCATAACTCTTCTTTTTCCAGTGATATTCCTCTGACCTTTTCTCTTTTGTAATGAATCTCTCATTCTACAGACTTTTTTCAAATCCCCTCTCTCTCCTCCACATCATGAGTGGACACGCCCCCTACTGCTGATTGGCTACAATTGTGTTGTGGTGCTCTGTCTGATCCACTATCAATCGCTTACTGTACCTTTATTTATAGATTGTTCATCTGAAGAGTCTTCACAATGCCTAAATTGCCTAACTCAGACTATAATTAGGGTTAAACATGGGTATATAATTTACAATTAAGGTAGATAAATTATTGAATTCAGTCATGCCCTCGTGCCAGTAAACACTTCATCGATGAAGAGATGAAATGTTGTTGCAAGAGGTAGAGGAAATTGTTTTGATTAAAGATTATGAGGGCATATGAATTAAAAAACAACAACAACAACAATAATAATGATGTGCACGGATAAATCATTTATAATAAATATTGAAATATTGCATAAAAAATTTGATTTCATGGTGACAAGTCCAAGTCCAACTGTATGTTCTGTTTAAACATCTCAAGTTGATGCAACATCAAATTTTAAGACAGAATTTTTTTGTAGTTTTTCTTTTGTGTGTGTGTGTGTGTGTGTGTTTGTGACTGAGGTTGCTGTGTTGTTTGGTAATGGTCCAAACCGTAGGTGGAGTTACGATACAGCAGGTTATTTTGGCACATTGTACTGTGTTGACAGAGAGAGTTATACATTACTTGCTACAGGAATGAACTGAAGTTAAGCTCTGCCCAGGGCTGTATGGAATATGATTATAAATGTATGGTTTAAACAATGACAGTTTGTTGAGAATTGACAATTGTTGTGAAATGATGCACAGCAACATAAAACTATATGGAGTGATGAAACCATGTGAGGAGAAACAAATGAAATGGTGTGTAAATTACCAGATTTAATGGGCTGTATTTTTTTAAACTTTGAGTAAAGTAAATCCGAGAACCAATGAGACACAAGTATAAGAATTATGTACGTAATTATGTCATCATGTACATTTATGGGATTTTCGAGGTTCACTGATCACAGCATATGGCTAAATGTGAATGTTAAATAATCATGAACATGAAAATATGTTGTTAAATTATTGAAATATTAACTCAACTCAAAGAATGTACAGTTACTTATAAATATTGTCTACTTACAACTGTACCACAAACAAAACCCCATCTATTTTCTAAATGCATGTTATATATCTTATTATGAACAATTAACCTGTGTTTTATTTATTTATTTTAATGTTTTGACCTTGTTATGTTTAATCAAAATGCCATAACTGGGACTTACGGAGAAAATTACAGACTTCTTTCTGGTGATGTATTTATTTAAGGACTTAATTCCGTAAAGGGTTACCTAAAAATGAAAATGCTGTCATTAATTACTCACCCTCATGTTGTTCCAAACCCGTTCATCTTCGGAACGCAAATTAAGATATTTTTTCAAAAATGTTCTTTATAGTGGAAAAGGTTCTTTAGATTAAGGGTTTTCAATATTTTAGATGCCATGGACCCCCCATCCTAAAATTGAAAAGGCAGCTATCATGTATAAAGAACAAATTCATACTGTGAAAATGTATATTAAAAAACTTATACTGTTAAAATTAATATTAAAAATGCATAAAATAGTATTTGGAAAATATTTAGATCTTCTGTGGCTATCACTGCAGAAAACTCCCTTTTGGAACTTTTATTTTTAAGAGTGTAGAATCAAGCCCCCGCCCTATTTTTATACATTTTTTTCTTACATCACAATACGGAAGAAAATATCGCTACTTCTCTTTCATCGCAACTTTGATGATGCCACAGATTTGATGCCACTAACCTTGCAAACTTTGGGAAAACCAAAGTGTCTTCAGTTCAAAATCTTGAGTAAACAAATAAAACATTACCAAGGAAAAGCCTGTGTTTGAATTCCATAGTAAGTGGGAGTATGCCGAGTTTTGTGGATCACAGCAACCCGCTCTTTAGGGAATGCATTTGGTAATTGAGCTTATAAATAACAGCAGGTGGTCCTTGCATCTCAAAAACTCTGGAGGCAAATCTGTTGTCAGGGATAATTATAGAGATGGAGAATCAGTACAGACAAAAGCACCCGTTTCTGACTGCACCTGTCAACACACAAGAGACACCAGACATCCTTTAAAGACGTCTTCCGTTAGACTCATGATATTACCTGCCTTAATGCCTCAGCTTTAGTCTCGGCACACCCATGGACCGCCCACAGACTGTTCGTTGACCTTCTGATGCATCTTATACAAAACTGGAATGCATTGTCTTGATTTGGAAAGCTGACATTACATAAAGTTTGTATGCTTTATGTTTTTCAAAATTCTGTGATCCACAAAATTTCTCATCCTCCAGTGACTTGCAATGTTACCTGTGCAGTGTCGCCTTCCTCTGGATTCCTGGATTCACAATACAAGGAATCTGATTCATAACTTGGGAATATAACCTCAGGCACGGCAACATGACTTTCAGAATGGCAGAGTGAAAGGATACGGGATACAACGAATCAGCTTTAACATGTTGCCGCCAAAAAGTAGCTGATGTGCCTTCAGGTGAGGGCAACCCTTCACAACAATGCAGCGTAGAGTTACGAAGACAGTGAGAAAGAACTCGCTTCTTGAACTAATTCCTCATTTGTATAGTTTCTGCCTGCCGTTGCCGTTAGCTACAATCAGTGGTCTCCATTTCAAAATAATACAAACCAGCATATGTAAACTACTTAATTTATTGGATAAATGTGTATTTACCTGTTTAAATGTCAACTTGAAATATTCATAAAAAAACTATTATATAAAAAATAGATGTAATTCTATTCAAAAACTACTATATATGCAATGCAAATATTTACATAGCTATAGATATTGTTCAGTTTTTTCCAACTTTTGTCTGTCAAATGTAGTCGTACACATCATTGCTTTATGAAATCAGGATATTTGTACAAAACATGAACCATGTTACACTCAAAAAAGTGCATACACACACACATATGCATACATTTATGCACGGTCATAAAATAATCCACATTTGAAAATAGTAAGAAAAACAGCTGTACATCATTGCAATCCAAGTCAGTGTCATTGTAGTTCATAGTCCCTTTCCTTCCATGAGCACAGGGTTGTGTTGATCAAATCTGCACTAGTATGGCTTATTCTCAATAAAGGAGAGGCGCTATTCATTTTTAGAATTGAGGTTTGAATTTTTATTTTTGCCTTTTCTCTTCTTGGGGTTCTGCAGCGGATGATCCTTTGAGGGACTCTGAGGTGCATGAGGGGACTCGTTGTGTTGGCGTGTGTATCTCTTGCACGTGCACGATGTGACAGCGGTGATCTTGTAGGTGCGTGTGCTGCCGTCCTGGCACTGGAGTTTAATGCGCTGGGTGCGTGTGCGGTCAGTGACGCAGCGCCACTCCTGGGCATCCCGTCTGCTCCAGTAGTGACCTCCACCGATCCAGTTGGGAAGCAGATGGGTGGGTAGACATTCTCCAGCACACACTAACTCCTTCACAGGATTCAGGCTTGTGCACTGGCCGTCAGATATGTATTTAGTGGACCTCAGCTCCCTGCAACCGACCTGGTGCTGTTCTGCAAAGGAAATTACATGCTTTAGAAATCAGTGATGCATAAGGAATTAACGTAAAATTTTACATGATACATCACACTTTAAATAACTACAGACAGATAGATAGATAGATAGATGGATAGACTGTAAAATCTTATCTTATCAATAAGTTTACAACATACAGTATGCTTTTACATTGCTTTAACTCAAGCAATTTTCAACTTAAAAGTTAATTCTAGTATAACAAAGTCAGTTTAATGTAACTTAAGTTGAAATGACTTAAACATCCAAGTTGATTGTACTTAAAAATCTAAGGCAAAACATAGATAGACAACTACATAGATAGATAGAAAAAAAAGAGTATATGATAAATATGACAACATATGTTTTTACATTGCTTTAACTCATCAAAATAAGTTCAGCAATTTTCAACTTTTTTGTTATACAAGAATCAACTTATTTAAGTAAATTTAATGTAATTTAAGTTGAAATGAATTAAACATCCAAGTTTAAAATTTAGGCAGCAACTTAGATATATAGATAGATATGACTACCGGTAGTTAATATAAAAATATATAAAAAGTGCACGCGAGCAGACATATACATTTGGATGATTTGTATATTGTAACATTATGGATCCTACAAAAGTAGCCTATATCATAAACACAAGTAAACACGCACCTTTTTGGTCTCGGCTCTCCGTTCGTCTTCCTCCGTTGCGTGCTCGATTTAAAGAGGCGTTGTTCGGAGTCTCGTGAGGTGATGCGACCATGTGCCCATCAAACTTTTCAGTGGCATCATTTTTGAAAGCATGACAGCTTTTAATCAGAAAGCAGAGCAGAAACAGCAGCTGGTATTCGCATGTGTTCCTGGGCATTGCAAAGCAGTTCGGTTCAGTGTCTCTTTGAAAATGCAGAGAATGATTATACCTACCTGTTTACTCGTGTATGTTTATATACCCGCCCATGCTTTGAACAACAGCAGCGAGTGGAATATTGAAGTGTGCTGGAAATGGGCGTGTCCTCACCCTGCTGGAGGCACGCCCACCTACAGCAACATCATTCTGCAATATGCACGTGAAAAATGATCTTGATGTGAGCCAGTCGTCGTAGAAACATAACACAAAATAATTTATTAAATTTATAAATTATTAAATTAAATAAATAAGATGAACTAAATTAATAAGATTAATAAATGTTGTAGAAATATTGTTAATTCTTAGTTCATGTTAACTAAAGTAGTTAACTAATGTTAATGGTTGCACTTTATTTTACAGTACATGCACTTACGTGTACTAAGTTACGGTGTACTTTAGTACTGGGTAATATAAGGTAACAAGGATTAAGGGTAGGTTTAAGGGTAGGCTCAGGGTTAGTACCTAGTTATTACCCAGTTATTGTAATAAGTACATTATATGTACATGGGGAATGGTACTGTAAAATAAAGTGCTACCATGTTAACTAATGAAACCTTATTGTAAAGTGTTACCAATAAATCTAAAAAAGAGAGAACATTCTCAATATTGTATCCAGGCAAATTTATTTATTTTGTTATCTGTTTCTTTATTAATCTTTAAATGTATGGTTATGCAACCAATTAAACTACATTTATACATTACATTTGGTCTAAAACCACCAACCTAAATGGATGTAACCCAACAAACCAAAACTCTTGAGGATCTATTCAGTCTGACTGACTTTTAAATATTACTTTCAAACTAATATAATTAGGTTATATTAGCCTAAAAGTACAACAACAACAAAATCCAGATTACACATTTGTCTAAGAGAGTATTTTAAAAACACATTTTCTTGAATTCCTGTGACCCCACAGAGGACAAGTGGTTTGGAAAATGGATGGATGGATGGATTTTCTTGAATTAGATTTAGTTGAATTTCCATATTTTGCTTGTGGATTTATCGTATTTTCCAATTTTGACAATTAATTATTTAATTAGCAGCATGCAATTTTTTTTTTGTTTTACTAATGCAAACAATTTTTTAGTCTTTTATTCTATTAGTGCTGGTTCTAGAACATAGGTAACCTCTATTGTGAACCTCAAATGATACCTTCCTTTCATGCAAATGAATGCAACCTTAACAGAGTAAACTCTATACTGCAACACTCTCAAACAGAGATAGGATACTGTGCTGAGGATGTTGCTCTCTTTAAAGGAGAGGTGTGAGTTTTCAAGCATTTAGATCCTCTACATGTGAACATGATGCATTCAGCTCCAGTGAGTGCTGTAAAGTACGGGCAAGCATGACAAAACCCATGAAACAGGATAGCCCTGGATTATTTTACCCCAAAATTATCCAAACAGGTGCCTCCGATGAGCTCACCAAATGAATGTGCATAACACAAATGACATGGAGGAAACACAAAAGCCCAATGCTCACTTTCTTCCACCGAAAATGTGTGGCTCCCCCAAAAGTGTCTAGTTTCACTCTCTCCTCAGACATTTACGATTAATTCATTGCGCTTGCCCACAGGTACACTTCTTTGATTTGGATGAAAAACACTTTAATATTGTGCTGATTTTTTTTTTTTTTTTTTTTTTTTGGAAGAAAAAATGTATTTCTAAAGCCATTGCTGTTAAAATGATCTCTTATTACCTAAAAAGCACTGTTAGTCATATTGGTAAGGGGGGGTTTATTGGGGATCACTGAATATGCAACCTCAGGGCTTGAAAGAGGAATATCAAAGTCATGCGATACGATGCGGCATTCGCTAATTTCTGCATCTGAAAACCGGATATTTGAGATAGTCCTTTCATGCACCTGTAATGACCGTGACATGCTTATAGATGGAGACAGGAGAAGGATGAATCTCAGGGGAAACAGAGAGGTTACGGCAATGAGTTATGGTTATATTGACATGCTACATGACAAGCGTGTGCTAAATAGACCCTCGTTTGGCCCACAGGGTGAGATAGTCCCTTGGGATGAGGGGATGTGGAGACTGGGAACAAAGCGCTCGGGAACAGACAGAGCCGTCTATAGAATTCTTAGCGAGTGCCTTAGGATGTGTGCAACAGGACCAAGTGTGGGAAAGTCCACGGAGGAGATCCCTGCTCGCACAAAACTCACTGTACTACAGTTACCACACTGCACCTTAAACGGCATGTTTTCCAAAAAAAATTTTGGAAGAATATTCTGGTATATAATGGTTAATGAAGACAAAGGATGATGCATATTCATTAAAAAAAAAACTTTTTTAAAAACTAAATGTTGTCAGTTGCCCACTTCATTTGGTGATCATTATTGTGGTCAAAATTTCACCTGAAAGAGGTTTGTGTTTGTAATAAACACTGCGAATCTGCTAGATTTAAGCATTTATGATATTATACTGCACATTCTAAGAAGTAAATAGTACACTGATGTTATATTTGAGATCATATTTGATCTTCAGAGGATGGACGCTGCCATCTAGTGGCAAAACTACTGAATTAAATGAAAATTCTGTCATCATTTACTCACCCTCAAGTTGTAACAAACCTGTATTAATTTATTTCTTCTGCTAAACACAAATAATATGGGTAACCAAGCAGTTGATGGGCCCCATTGACTTCCATACTTCCATAGTATTTTTTTTTTCCATACTATGAAAGTCAATGGGGGATTTTCATTTTCATTCAAAAATTTTTCATTCAGAATTTTTGGGTGAACTATCCTTTTAAGATGCAAGATCTATTTCTTGAGGAGTAAAAAATCCTCCTCAATGTTTAGATAAAATTAAGCTTTCAGAACAATATGAACTACTTTAGAGACAGTTGTAGCCTACATCTAAAGCAAATAATGTGAGAATGCTGATTATTTGTAACTGTTTGTGAAATGTACAAGCAATTTCTGAGTGAAAATTGTTTCTAAATTTTTTTTTTTTTTAAGAAATAAGGGTGAAAAGGGTCTGCCTTAGTTACACTATGTAACTTTAATTCAAGATGAACAAAATGTAAATAATGAGTCAATACATCATCAATCCTTCTTCTAAAAAGTGTTTTTGTCTTACCCTGATTCACTATGATAAGCCTATTATAAGTCTTTATATTTTACACAGGATGGGATGATTTTCACTGGAAATTTTGTTACTACACAGCTACTCAACAGGTGAGCAAGGTATTTTATATTTATTTTATAAATTGCCATGTAGCTCTCTAATGGATTTCGTTATAAAGCATCATCTATTGTGAAGGGTCATAGTCAAGAAAAGCCGAAGCGCAACTAAAACAATGTTCTTCCACAAAATTTTGTTTTTTAACGACTAGAGGGCCAAAAGTTACATAGTGTACCTTTAAGCAAAAGCACTTTATGTGGTAGAGAAAATCGTCAAGCTTTTCTTTTTGTCTCTTGAGAACAGATGTCCAAAGAGGACGTCCTTTTGTCAGTAGTTTTCATGTGCTCTACACAATGCTGTATTCTGTGTGGTACTTACACAGCTCAGAATGAGTATACGAGACAACATTTCCGTATCATGGTTTAAGTGTCCTATAGAATGCAGAGCACCAATCACAGCACAGCGCCCTGAGCCTGAACTCGATGCTTAAGGGAGTTGACCTGGCCAATGAAACGACAGCCAGCATCTTTCTGTTCTTTAGTCCTGTCCAGCACAAGGATCATCTTCACAGTGGTCATCAGAAGGACTGTGCTGAAGTGCACACTCGGACAACCCCAGACAAACAGTCTACTCTGCATCACTGTTATCAGCTGGGATGAAACAGAAAAACACATAAAGTCACATTAAATGACGAGAACATTTACAACAAGAACAAAACGGCCTTTCATCATGGAGCCTTAAGGGCTGTTCACACCAAGGATGATAACTATAATGATAAAGATATTCAGCAGTTCTAAAAATTGTTTGTGTCTTCTGCAGCGTCTCACCCATGACAAGAGGTTCTAAAAATGAGGCGCTCAAGTTAAAAGAAGTTCAACTTTCTCTAGACAGTGCGGTTTTTTTTGTTCCACTGCCCTGTGTCACGTTTTTAATAGCAAAAACACATTCTGTTCTTAAAGTCAAGATGACCAAATGCACAGGTAAGATTATGTAAGATCACAATTCTTACCTACTTACCACTGGTGTGCTAATATGCTAACATTGCTAAACATACCATTGCTAGAGAGTTCTCTCAGTTTTGGTTGGCTGAACTGAGCATCTCGTTGTTGCACAGGGGTTTTGCACTGCCTCTTATGGGTGAACCAGTGCAGACTCTGACACGTCTTCCCACAGTAGACCACCTGCAAAGAGATGAGATCGTTATTGGAAATGAGAATGTGGAAAGTTATGTTTGCCTTCACAGAAACTACATGCTAAATAGCAGCCTAGAATCATTACTAGGCCTATACTTTGCGGATGGTCATTATGAAAGATTAACTGTACAATAAATTGTTGTTTGTGACAAACATTTGTGAGTTTATTATTTGGCTGCAAAATGATCATATTTCAATATTAATGGAATAATGATATTTCATGATAACTCAAGGAAAGAGGAAACATACCATTTTACAGGAGCACTTCATGTCGGCACCCCTGTCCCCACATGTAGCACAGTACTCTGTGTCCATAAGCACCATCTGGCCTGTCAATGCCTGGGTCAGAACTGAGAAGGCTGTGGGGTCGTTCCCCTGGAAACAAGAGTGAGGAGAAACATAATGTTGACACATTATTATAATTTGGCATCAGCCAGCAAGTTATGTGTATCTACACTACCGTTCAAAAGTTTGGGGTCAGTAAGATTTTAAAAATGTTTTGAAAGAAGTCTCACCAAAGCTGCATTTATCTGATAAAAAAAACCCCAGCAAAAACAGTAATATTGTAAAATATTATTACAATTTAAAATAACAGTTTTTTATTTGAATACTGTATATTTTAAAATGTAATTTATTCCTGTGATGGTAAAGCTGAATTTTCAGCAGCCATTACTATAATCTTCAGTGTCACATGATGATTTGCTACTTAAGAAATGTTTTTGATTATTATCAATGTTGAAAACAGTTGTACTGCTTAATATTTTTATGGAATTCATGAAATCTTTGGAAACATTATGAATGTCTTTACTGTCACTTTTGATCAATGTAAGGCGTCCTTGCCATATAAAAGTATTAATTTATTTTAAAAATAAAAACTTACTGACCCCAAACTTTTGTACGGTAGTGTATATACATTAATACGCTTTAAGAACATAGTGATTCATTATTTAACATTATGATTAAATATTAGTGCTGTTAAATCAATGAATCGCGATTAATCGCATTTAATATAAAAGTTTGTGTATATAATATGTGTGTGTGTGTGTATATATATTGTATATTGTGTGTATATATTGTGTATTATTAAATGTGTGTATATATATATATATTTAGGGCTGTCAAATGATTAATCGCGATTAATTGCATCCAAAATAAAAGTTTGTGTTTACATAATTTATGTCTGTGTACGGAGTATAAATATTTTCTATATATAAATACACACACATGCATATATATATTTAAGAAAATGTGTTATTTATATATAAAATATTTATATATAATATAAATTATATATAATATAAATATATATACACAGTATATACATGCAAATATTTCTTAAATATATACATGCATGTGTGCGTATTTATATATAGAAAATAATTATACACCGTACACACACATGTATTATGTAAAAACAAACTTTTATTTTGGATGCGATTAATCGCGATTAATCGTTTAACAGCCCTAATATATATATATATATATTTACATTTATATATGTGTGTGTGTGTATGTATATACATACACATGCACACACACATATATATGTGTGTGCATATATTATATAAACACAAACTATTATGTTAGATGCGATTAATCGTGATTAATCGATTTGACAGCACTAAATGTTATATATAATGATATTATATTTTTATTGTTTATATATTACATTGAATCAAATTATATTATTAACAATATAAATAATACTATTTTTATAAATTAATATTATAAAATATATATTTATGATTTAATACGTGATTCCACATTAAATGACCCCTTTGTTAAATTAAAGATGCTTGTTTTTTATGATGTGTACTGTGTATTTTTTATGAAGTGTACTGACAATTTCCCCATGTTCTATGCTTTGGACCAGCTGTTGCAGCAGGGTTGCTTCACAATAGGGAAACTTCCGGATACAATCACGGATGAATTTCTCCTGGTACTGAGGGAAGCCATCACCATCTCTTCCTTTCAGAAGTCTTGAACAGAAGAAAAGTATATCATTTTGTGACTCCATCTGCAAGACCATCTAAGATATAAGGACCATAATAATGATGTCACCTCTTCAAAAGGGCGCCCAGTTTGTCGTCACATTCCTGCAGGAAGGCCAGACACTTCTGCAGAACGCAGCTGATGTAGTGCATTTTCATGGCCAGAACCTCATTCATGTCCTGCTGTTTCACGCACTGCTCGCAGAGCAGATCCATCACACGGTAGCACTTCTCCAGGGCAACCACGTCCACCAATAAGGGGTTCTCCTTCACCAGCATCACCATCTGAAAACGCATGATGGAAAAATGTGCCCCAAAATATGGGAAGTGAATATAGCAGAGAGACACTAGCCTTACTTACAATGCAAGTTTCATGGAGGAAACATGTTCTCACGCTACATGATTCTGTTAACTGATCCCTGCTGAGTGTGGCGCTAAGACACCTTACTCATCAGAAATCACTGGATGGGAGACAGCTGAGATAGCGCACATACAGATGCCATCCGAGATCTAAGCCTACACGCAAGTCTATACTAGCCCACCTGTGTTTTAAACTACTCTCTGCGCCCATTACAGTTTTTACGATCACTAGGACCATCAATACTTAGGTCACCTTATCAAAACTCATCAAAACACAATTCTCCTTACCAACTTTCAGCTTGGCACAGCAGTTAACTACCAAAACCCCTCATTCATGTCTCAAATCAACTTATTCTTCCATAACACTAGCAAAGGTTATCACCCAACAAACACAAATCATAAAATAAGGACCTAAAAAACACTAACAGATAGGTATGCAAGGTATGTTTTGCATACTGGGACCAGCATGGGATGCTAGTTTGCTGGTCCCTAGCATGGGACGCGGGAGTGCCTGTGGACCAGCAACACTAGCTCAATTTTGCTTGAAATCTGCATGACTATGCTGGTCCACCAGCTAGACCAGAACTGTACCAGCTCTAACCTACATAAACCAGCCTGGACCAACATGGAATTTATACTGCATTATGCTGAATTTTTCAGCAGGGATGTTACATGGTCCATTGTATATTTCAGTACTTTTTCAGTATTGCAGTTATCCCCTTTTGTATGGTAATGAAACTTAAAGGTTTACACCTGTTGTTTAGATCCACCTGACTGTTTTGATAGTATTTCATTAATTGATTAAATTCAATATATATTTCAATATGGCATTACAATTAAAATGTAGCAAATTGCTGTTTTATTCAGTTTTATATTATGTAGCGTTTGAACTTTATCCGTTTTGAAAAGAGCATGTAAACGTGCAAATTGGCCTTTAGGTATATAGAGTTCTGATGATGGTTGTGTCTGAGTGAGAAAATAATTCATGTAATTTGATAGATGCAATCATTTAATGTATTTTGAGCCAAAGGAATGGACAATGATCAACAGTTTAGCCCACATAGCCCACACACACACAAAAAAAAAACTGTAAACTCACCTGTGATTATTTTTGCATTTCAGTCATGCCTTTTTTCAGTCATTTTCAGTCAAAATGCAGTGATTATTATTTTTTTTTTTTATAAAATATGCAATGAAAATAGTTTATCAGAGATAAGAGATATGTAGAATTCCAGGCCTGTTTTGAAATGGCCTGTTGTTGCTCTGTAATATCACAAGGATATATTTAGATGGAATAAAAGCAGGAGGGGTGTTGGTTAGTGCAAACTGATGCTTCCCTCAGTCATGTGACCTTGTATGGTATTCTTATGGGTCAGTGTTATAAAAGCATAGATTGCTGTGCTCCACTAACATTGTTCAGCTTGTGTGAGCGTGGCGGTTTACTGATGCTTGAAATCTGAGTTATATAAACACATTTGGCACTTCCTACCTTGACAGGATTGAGGTTAGTAGTCATGATGATTTTGTGTAGGGGACCTGCTAGTTTGGGGGGTAGTTTAGGTTCTCTCTCTAAGCCCTGGGGTCTGGTGTAGTATTCCAACCTCGCACGAGAAAAGAAATTGCGGATCACTGTCACACAGTTGTGCTGACCTGCACAGGGTGGAAAAGAAAGCATTTAGGTCTTCAAGTGATTATTCATTAATAAGTATGCATGCATATGTATATGAATCTCTCACCCACAAAGGCGGCCATCTGAGCAGCAGTCCGTCCCACTGAGTTGACCAGATCTGTCTCTGCTCCAGCATCTAATATCATCTCAGTAATTTCAGCATTACCTGTAGGATTATTTCAGATGAGCTGGGGAAATTCAGTAAATTTTACACTGTATAGACCACCATTCAAAAGTTTGGGGTCAGTAAGATTTTTTGAAAGAAAATAATATTTTATTCACCAAGGATGCATTAAAAGACAATACAATATTTTTTAAAAATAACTGACAATAAAGATATTTATATTTTTCTAAAAGATTTTCATTTCAAATAAATGCTGTTCTTTTGAGCTTTCTATTCAAAGGATCCTTAAAAAATCTTTTAATTTCAAAGATTTCAAAAATCTCTCAATTCAAAGATTCCACAAAAATACTAAACAGCCCTACTGTTCTCAACACTGATAATAATAATAAGTGTTTTTGAACGGATCCTTGTTTCTGAAGGATTATGATATATGATATGATATATATATATAATGTTTGTGTGTGTGTGTATACTGTATATATGTGGTATACTGTATACACACACACACACACACACACACACACACACACACACACACACACACACACACACACACACACACACACACACACACACACACACACACACACACTTATTATGGAAAATAACAGCAGTTCAGTACTCTTACTTCAGCACTAAAAACAAAAATAGAAACACAATTAGATGTTTATCCAAAGTCATTGTTGCTTATTTGTATGGTTGAATTGGATACAATACTAACCATCATGTCTACACAGTGCCAACATGGGGACAGGAGAGGTGTCAGTCAATATAAATGGAAAAACAAAATAACTTACCTATTTGAAAAAATAAATTACTGAGATATTTTGTTGCAAATTTAAAATGAATGTGTTACTTTACTTATTACTTGAAAAAAGTAATCTGGATACATAACTCACTTGTAACGTGTTACCCCCATACATGTGTGTATGTATGTGTATATATTTCCCATAACCCACTGTCTGGACTCATTATGCTTGATTACATTCAGCTGTGTCTCATCACATCCTTAACTCTGCCTAAATAAGCCCTGTGTGTTCTGTCATTCTTTGCGAAATCTTATGTTTTTAAACTGCATTTCTTAGCTTATCCTATATAGAAACTGTGACATTGATCTAATGCTTATTCACATTTCTTAATTATGTGGTTTATTAATGACAGTTATCTGTGCAACCTAATGCCAGGACTTCCATAAAAATTCATTAAATTACCTTGCTGGTTAAATAAATGTTAGATAAAATGAAACTTGTTAGCATTGCTAGCTCGATGAGCAAGTTTACCTGAGAGGCCAGCAAACATGAGGGCAGTATAACCATACTCATGCTCATTACAGTTGACATCAGCTCCGTGCTGCAGCAGCAGTCTGCACATGTCTGCTTTGCCCTTATAGGCCACGTGCATGAGAGGGGTCATGCCATACTGAAACGACATGAGGGAAAAGACTTTATAAATGTCTCTTGCCAATCTTTTCATCTGCATGACTCAAAAGCAAATGGCATTTAGCCTTGTTCAACCCTTTCACAAATTGTGAAAATCCAGGAAATGTGTCTTCAGTATGGTGATTCTGTCAAAACACTGGAACTTGTTGAGAGTGACATGAGCAGGGTGAGTCATAATCTTGGATGAAGTTGAAAGACTGTGTTGGTGGCACAGTGAACAAGCAGCACATCTGATTTTGACAGGTGGGATACACTTATCAGCTGCTGTTTCTAACCATTCTGGCCCCCAAAAAGACCTCAAGTTGTCTGTAGGTTACATCAAGTGGCATGTATCCATTATCACACCTCTTTAAGTACCTTCTTACCTCCTTAAGTAACATATCCGCCACTCAAGAGTCTCTGCCATATGCCTGAATTACAATGCGGAGCATATGCCGTCACCTCACCAGCCCATCAGCCGCTGCACTTGTTTATATAAGCTGATCAACAGCTACATAATACCACTATTTACAGTGTAAGGACTGTGTTTAAGTAATAAGGCTACAGTAAAATAACATAAACATTAAGTGACATTAAGTATGGGTTGTGTTTGGCAAACAACCCCATATCTGATTTTATGTTTTGTTGTGTTACAGTTGTTGAATCCCAATGAGCTATAACTGGCCTGTAAATTACTACCCATATTTGTCATCTTTATGTTCTTACCTCATCCAGACAGTTAACACGCACATTTGGATTGCTGAGCAGCTGGGTGGCCTCTTGCACATCTCCTTTTGAGAGAACACAGTCTAGAGTTTAAAAACTAAACAGTAGGTATCATGGACAACTCATGATGATACACCATTTTATTCCCTTAGACAGTCTGCATACCCAACAGTAATTACTGTCTATAAAGACACTTAAAGTATATTGAAGGTATTTTCAACAGTTTTATTATCTACACTTTTCTAATTATGATAGGATTCAGTCAAATAAAGCTCAAAATTTAAGTGCACTGGGCTGCGTTTCCCATTATCATCACAAGCCTATAAGCTGATCATAGAGACCACTGGTGGCAATTGTTCTACGATCAACTTTTGATCGTTTTTGGGAAACGCAACCCTGGTTAGTTTATAGATAAAGTGGATTATGTGAACAAATATTACACCATTCTCTCTACAATATCAAAGTGTGTTTAGCATGAAACAAGTACACTACTGTTCAAGTTTGTGGTCGGTAAGTTTTTTTGCTCACCAAGGCTGCATTTATTTGATCAAATAATACAGCAAAACATTAATATTGTGAAATAGTATTTCAATGTTCACACACACACACACACACACACACACACACACACACACACACACACACACACACACATGTATTAGAGTAATTCATAAATCATTCTAATATGCTGATTTGGAGCTCAAGAGACTTTTTTTATTATCAGTGTTTTGAACAGTTCTGCTGAACAAATAAATAAGCAAACACCCAACCAATTAAAAAAATAAAATTAATAACCTGTATAAAGTTTGTTCAGAGATTTTAGAGCATTAAGATGCACTGAATGTAAAAACAACAAAAACAGAAGAAAACTAAAAATGTCCAGTACCTGCAGCAGCCACCTGTAGCATCACTCTCTCTTCAGATGTCAAATCACCTTTCTTTCCAGTGGTCACACTCGACATATTGACACCAGCCGGTTATTATTAATTTTAGGGATAAATAGTATATCGATGTGAAAAAATTCTTCCTTTGAACACAGACTTTATAACATAATACTCAAATGTAAAAAAAAGAGAAAAAAAATCCTCGGATCATACCACGATGGAGATTAAAATGAGGGGGGATGGATATCCGAGTGACACGATGTGAACGAGTCATAATGAATATTTTAGCATATAAACATCAATACCATTAAAATATTTACTGAAAATAAATGTTATTACTTTTTTTATTCAAAATATTTTTATTATTAATTGCATTAATACTTTATGTCGTGCAATCTACCCCTGTCGGGAGTAGATCAGTCCATCTGTACTTAACTTGCTTGCTCAAACTATCGCGTGAGATACTGCGCGTGAAGCTGTGCTCGACTCGACATCACCATCACCACACCAGGCAGAATCACAGACAGGTAAGTGCAATCACATGATGGAATGTCAAAATGCAACATGTTACAATTAGCCTAAATATGAGAACAAGTCTGATTCGTGCCTAGCTTCTCCCGAGCTTCGAAGCAGCAAGCTTCTGAGCTTTGGTTTTTAAATCACTTGCCTGTTTAATCCGAGGATGTTGGTAAATCTATAGAACTGTATGTGATGCATGTACCAGCAGTGAAACAAGTGCATTAAATCAGAAGTCGACAGCTTGACCTAATTATATTGTGCTTGACACGAGCGCACAACAAAACTCTTCTGTCATTTCAGTGCATCAAACATGTCTAAAAATGATTTCTGCCACTGTCTCCGTCTCAGACAGTGATCTATATTTTGAAGGGGTTACCCACTTTATAATAATTATAATAAAGTAATTATAGCCTATATACCGTGTTGGGAAAGTTACTTTGGATGTGTAATGGGTTACAGATTACAAGTTACCCTATTTAAAATGTAATTTAGTAAGTTAAATAAGTAGTGTAACTATTTCAATTACTTTATTAAAGTAATGTAACTGATTACGTTTGCTTACTTTTTGATTACTTTTCTAAATTTCTAATGAATCTTTTCAACTTGTTAATCATTTTCAAGCATTTAAACCAGGCACAGTTAATTACAGTAGTACTCAAGTCAACACTGATTACTGTCAGACTTTCAAGATCCTTCATCACTTGAATTTAGATTATAATAATTAAATTTTAAAGCACAGCCACCACACAATCAGACTTTAGCACCTCTTTTTACTTTGAGATCATTCTGAGGTTAAATACAGATTTAAAATCATAGCAAGAAATTGTTTAATAGCTATGATACTGTTTTTTTTGTTACAGGAAACACTGGCATCTAACAGTGCCTTGGAAAAAAAACAGTTACTCTTAAAAAATAAAGCATACACATAAGCCCAAATAGGAAATAAAACAGTTATCGAATAAGCATGTGTCCTTGGCAGACATGGTGCGCTGCAAATTTAAACAAGAAAACCAATCAAAAGCTTCAGAATAGCATTGCTATACGGCCTTTAAATGGCAAAGCAACAAATAAATATTATTCAACATATCCTAGCTTTTTACAGAAAATAATCAGATGTAACCCCCTTTGTAATCGTTAACATTTTCATAAGCAACTGTTATTTAATTAATTATACATTTTTTCTCAGTAATTGTAACGGATTACAGTTACATTTATCTTATAATTAAATGACATGACGCCTTTACATGTAACTAGTTAGACCTACTCCACAACACTGCCTATATATATATATATATATATATATATATATATATATATAATCTTTTAAATTATGAATTCCCATGAAACAATTCATGGTCTGATTGGTATTTTGCAATATTTATAGTAATATTTACAGTATATAATATTTATATCCTATCAAAGCTTCGGTCCTGTGCTTTGTCCTAGCACCTCATTCCGACTTTGAAACCAGGTTGCATTCTCTTCCAGGAATGTCATAGCCTGTGTTATTCTTGTCACTGGAGCACTTATAAATTGGCACCGGCGACACTAACTAAAGAGTGTGTGTCATGGAATGGAACATAAACATTCAGCTATATGTCATTGTCAACACACAAGTCTGCATGAACATCTTTTTGTGGTCGCCAGGTGCAATGTGATATTTGTCCCTACTTTAATTTGTTTTATAGGAATGTCATGTATTATATAGAAAACTGGTGAAATAACAGAAAACATCAAAGACCAGACTCTGACTCTTCCTCTCCAGAGTTTCTCACTGTGTTTCTAGTTTTCCATTGACACCAGTATTAACTGGTCCAGGGAGGAGTTTCTTGAGCTGATCTAGGTGCAGTTTACTGCGTTATCTGTTGTAATGGATTAAGTTTGGGTGGGTGACAATCAGCTAAATCATCCCCTTTGTGGGCTCATCCCTGGTGAGCGTGGTTGTTGATATCATTTATAAATCACACGGGACTTGCACTTGATGAGTACATATTGTTCAGTGCTGCGTGAATGGACTCCGTGTTAGAAAAACAATGAGCCATGGTGCACAATGCTGTTTAAAAACAATTGTTCTGATTTCAATGAAAAATTACTGTGAGTTCATGCAGCTGCAGCTTTGAGGACAAATCAAGAGTATTCTTTATGTAGTATAATGAGAGAAACATTTATTTCTGTTTAATTTGGCATTGCCTTTCATATCTACAAAATATATTATTTAAATGTATGATTATAAAATACACATTTGGTTCCGAAGCATTAACTTTGTTGGGAAAACTTACCTCTAGATGCTTTAATTTTTATTTTTATTTTTTTAGAACTTTTAAATGTGTAAGGCTGTAATACATTTACACTACCATTCAAAAGTTTGGGGGTCTGTAAAGGCTGCATTTATTTTTATATTTATTTAACATGCTGATTTGGTGCTCAAGAAACATATCTTATTATCAATGTTGAAAACAGTTGTGCTGCTTAATATTTTTGTGGAAATGTGATGCATTTTAAATTCAGGATTCTTTGATGAATAGAAAGTTCAAATGAACCGCATTTATTTAAAAAATATTGTAACATTTGTAGTTAGTCTTTACTGACACCTGTAATCAATTTAATGCATCCTTGCTGAACACGTATTAATTTCTTCCAAAAAAATTATTACTTACCCCAAACTTTTGAATGGTAGTTTATTTAAAGATCTTTTTAAAAAAAAAAAGCAGAATATCAAAATGAAACCTTATTACTCTTAATATGTTTACAATAGGATGTATTTAACTAATATTAATTCGGTTATAAATCAGTTTTATATTATATCCAATGTAACTAATGTTTCTAAGACCATCACAAATCATTCTCGCAATTCAGACCTTGGTACCTTCACTACCTTGGTGACAACTATACCATGGTGAAATATTCATATCAGCAGAATTTGCAATAACAATGTTCAATACATCAAAAAAAAAAAAAAAAAAAAAAAAAAAAAATGCAGGACATAGATCTTGTTGTGAACAATTCATCCATGCATATGGTTTATTTAGACAAATTATTCAAATGTTTAATTAAAATGTCATAACTGGATGATAACATCAAGGAATTATTATTATTTATTATTTTTTTTTTGCTGGTAATGCACTGGTAATTCAGAGCTAATAACAAGCACCTTTATTTACCCCACATTGTTTTGTAGATCTGCATAGTTTGAGTGTCAATAGGTTGTTGAGTCAGCTAATGGAAAATGATGATTTTTGTTTGTGTATATGTTTGCACATGTGTATACTTTGCGAGTTTGCTTGTGTACACACATAAACACAGGGCTGTAAGCGGTGATCAGACATGTCCTTGCTGTAATACGACACGTGTCCCAGGCTTGGGTGACTGAAGTTTACACTGTCGGGGATGAGCCCCTCTATATTTAGAACAGGGCAGCGAAAGGCTTGTTGCTGGTGCACTTGCTTTCTGCTGGAGCACTCGCAGCGCACTGGAGAGGCTTTGGATCGCTAGCTTTTTTCCACCTAGTACAGTGCACTATATAAACAAGGTGTGTGATGATGGGAGGGTGTAGTGTAGGAAGATGCGTCAGGGGTTGTTTCATTGTTTTGTTTTTTTGGGGCATCTGGCTTTTTCAATAATGGATCTATCATAGCACACAAAATGGGTCATCTATGTTTTTGTTGCTGATTTGAATGTATTTTGTCTTCCTGTTTGTGAAGGACTTTTATGAATACCGGTAAGCAACAGAAGCCAGTGCTTACAGGCCAGCGGTTTAAGACCCGGAAAAGGGGTGAGTCACTTTTTATCCCAATATTTCACATTCTACCTCTTAGAAGTTTATTTAAAAATTCCAGGTCAAATACATGTGGCATGATGTTGATTACCACAGAAAATCATTTACATTTTTATAATAACAAAGAAAAACATGTTGACAGTTATGCGCTTACAATGAAAGTCTGCGGGGCAAGTGTACAATGATTGTTTTTAATATTTGTACACATACAGAAAAACACACTGTAGTCAAGTCAAGTCACCTTCATTTATACAGCTGCCCTTTAACAATATGGATTGTTTCAAAGCAGCTTTACAGTGATAATAGGAAAATACTGTAACCGATTGTTTAGGCTTTAAATAGGTTCGAAGGTGCAAACGATTATCCGTTATCTCTGCGCAAACCCGCGAAAACACAGACGTTGCGCACTATATGTTCAGTCCAAAGGTATGCGCGTTTAAAGGAGAACTTGGTAACTTTTTTAACTTAATAAACCTGTCTAGAATTAATTTGGATGGTTAAACAACCTGTTCTGGTGATATCGGTGACTTTCCCCGCTCCCCCCAGCGTTCCCAGGCGGAAAACCAACTTGGGGACTACCAGAGCCCGTCTACGGAGAGCCTGCCCACTCCCTATTAAGTCCTATTGTACCGAATTTTGGTTGTAGTTCCACCAGAGTTCCACTGGGGGCGATCGCCATGAGTGCAGATTGAATGGGAGTCAATGGGGCTAGACAGCTAAATTTGTCTCTTTCACCCGATTGCCGTTGATAAATCTCAAATCTGATTGTAGATTTTGCAAGTTCAACATGGGTTTTAGGTCGAAAGTTGAATGAACGAGTACTTATGTCCTTTCGATTTCTTACAGGTTGAGTTGTTGTTGCCCATAACACGCTAGCATTCTGCTAATGAACGCTGATTGGTCAGTGAAGGACTGATTACGACCAGAGATACCGCTTGATGGCATCGTGTCATCCGCAGCGAGACCAGAAACAAACAAAACAAAAAAGTGTGTTTACCTGTGTCAGCTGTTTTGTCGATGCCTCGAGTGAAAAGAAAGTGCAGAGCGCGAACGCACCAGAGTGAGTGAAGGATTGCCGTGAAGCAGTATCTCTGGTCGTACATGTATATGACGTCGTTGACACTTTAAAAGACTTTTTAAAGCAAATAAGTGACTCAAAAAAATCTAACACCCAGCAATGTGTAATTTATTTGCATCTCCATTCATTCTGCACTCGTCCTGTGAGCGCCCTCATATGGAATCAGAGAGGAACTGCAACCAGTTCAGAAGCCGGAAGTGTACTGAGAGTGAAACTTCTCGCCATATTAGACATTCTCTGGGGACTACCGTCATAGATAGAAATTGGAAGTCTCGTGAGAAGCGAGAACGAGAACGAGAACGAGCGCGAAACACGAATTGCTTTACGGCAATTCGACATAAACACACACGCATGTATGATGTATTACCAGATTACCCACCTCGGTAGACATAGCTCCACACGATACGGTTGGCTTGCTCCGATCAAAACAAACGCACATGAGCAGCGGTAGAGAGGGGGAGGAGGCCGCCGCAAGTGAGTTTTTTACGACCGTGTTGTGAAATATACGCCCCCCCACAGCTGTAGGGGGAGCTCGTGGGGAAAACATGCGACAACAAAAGGAAAAATCAGCGAAGAAGTGACTAGAGTTCGCTAGAGTTGCCGAGTTCTCCTTTAAATATATACAGTGCGCAGGCGTGTAGTCCCTTACAAATCAACCCTCAATAAACTACTTGTCTGGCCTTAATTTATAATACAGAATTTTTTGTCGCGTCTGCGTAGCCACGCAAACCGGAATTATCCAGACAACATTTTATCTGTACTGAGGTAAAGGGAAGGAAAGGAGGCCCTGTAGAAATGAGCACACATGTTGCAGACGCTCACTCAGCAATGCAGGGTCTCAGTTCATGTTCCATTAATAGCTTGTTTGTGTTCTACTGTGTACTTCGTGTCTTATACAATAGTACTGAGAACAGTGCAGACCCTGTCATGACTCATTTAGCTATTTTAGGGTATTTTCACACTTCAGTCCTCTTTAAGTGTGTGTTCACAATTGCCATGTTTGGTTCGATTAAAACGAAAACCATTGCTCTGTTAGTTCGGTTCATTTGAATAAGTGTGAACGCTGCCATCCGAACCCTGGTGCAAGTGGACTGAGACCCCTGAAAAGCTGGTCATACCTGTTTTTTCTTAGTCTTGATGTTGCCATCACAGTTCATTACATGCATCAGAGCCACATCTCATCTTCATTTGTGTGAGACCGAGGGATTCCTGCCGCTGTTTTGACTCCTTCACACATTTTATAAGCTCTTCACGAGTTCTCAGCTGGTCAAAATACCATCATATGTAAGCTTCGCACATACGACGAGTGCATTTATCCTAGTACACAGCATTGTTTTGGATGTTCGGTAAGTTTCGTATCAAAATAGGCAATGCATCATTAAAGCCGACCAATCAGGTTGTGAACATATCCCTATGGCTTTTCGGTGTTAAAAATGCCAATCTGAACGCTTTGGTCCGAACTAACAGAACAGAACCAAGTGAACCTAATTTTAGTGCTGCAATCTCACAGAATCACAGAAGTTAACAAATCGCCTGTTGCATTGTTTGCAGAACATCTTATCCTCTCTGTTTATATGAAATGTCTCATTTCTGTGCCTCCAGTCACAAAATCATAGGAATGATATTATTTTTATTATTATTATTATTATTATCGTGTTTTTTATTGTGGTGTACTGATAATTTGTTATTGTGGCAAAAAGGCTAAATAAAAACAATAACTACAAATTGGTTCTGTTTCAGACATTTAAACATAACATGCATTACTGTTCAAAGGTTTGGGGTTGGTAAGATTTTATTTATGATCACCAAGGCTGCATTTATTTGATAAAAATACAGTACAAATAGTAATATTGTGAAATAATATGAACTAATTCTACAGTTGATGTAATTCCTGTTTTTTTTTTTTAAATTAACAACATTAAAAATTACATGTAAAACATGTAAATTTCCTTACTGCCACTTTTGATAATTACAATGCATCCATGCTGAATAGAAGTATTAGGTAAAAAAATCAAAAAATTTAACATAGAAAGAAATTGTACTGTATTTGCTATACATTTCTAAATTGAATCTTCCATGTAGGTGTATTATTTGAGTGAAAGGTGAACACCGTTAGAAATTGCGGACAGCTTAGGAACGTTACTTAATAGCTTTTGACTGACAAATGTGAGGGCGTTTTCAACAGGGCATTAGAGTTATGCTTCACTGGCTTGCGTTGTAGGTGTGACTGGCTCTTCAAATGTGAGATCTCACAGGAAGACACTCAACATGTTCTTTAGCGTGTGCTATAATCACAATCCCTAGCCAGCAGCGAGGCAAGGGAACTCATTTACATAAGTTAAGGTATAAGTGCGGCTTGTATATTTTTGAGTGTGACCCCCTGCTTTGTTTTCAAGTGTTCTTTGCAGATGAATACAAATGAAGGATCAACTCAAAATCAATTACATCATTATATTCTATATCAATAAGGGGCTACTGTGTATCCTGAATCTTTGCTGTGGTAACCTTGGCTTTCTTGTGTTTTCTCTCTTCCAGATGAAAAGGAGAAGTTTGAGCCTACGGTTTTCCGAGACACAATTGTTCAAGGCCTCAACGAAGCAGGTGGTGATCTTGATGCTGTAGCCAAGTTTCTGGATGTCAATGGGTCGAGACTAGACTACCGTCGCTATGCCGACACCCTGTTTGACATCCTCATCGCTGGGAGCATGCTTGGTGAGAAGGTCCAAAAGCTTGTCACTCACATGACATCACAGTAATAGCAAACCACAACCATCTAACGATCCAATCAAAGTAATAGCAAACCACAACCATCTAACGATCCAATCAAATTCAACCCACGCCCTACATTTTTTTTTCTTCTTTGAGAAGCCGATTCACTCAGCGATACGTGATACGTTATAATAGGGAAGAAAAAAACACTTCAGTATCACTTCAATTATCACTTATCAGTTCTGTTTCGTGCTGACTTTAATATTGCATAGTTATTGTTTTGTAGATCCAATTTCAGAGTCATGACTTTGGTGATACCCCATTACAGATGATTTTAAGTATACCATCTTCGTACAGAGATGCATTTAATCTCCTAAACTGCCATGATTACGTTTCAATGATATTTCAAACTGGCAATAAAATGTAACAGTAATGGGTTTGTATTTTTTTGTTTTAGTTAAAATGCTAAAGAACGTTTTGGTTTTTCAGACTGGTCCAGCTTAACTTTAAACTCAACAAAAAGGCAAAAGGCTCTTTTTACTGAAAAATAGAATCCATTTTAAAAGCGTCATATTGAGCTTTAGGATTTTTCCTATTCATTCTTCTTCCAGTGGTCCATCTCTTACTGTTTAATGTCTCTGGTAATACCCAGGGCCCATGGAAACATCCTTATGATAGAATTCTACAGTGTACTTCAAAGTATGGCCAATAAACGTAAAAATCCAATTACACCTGTTACACCAAGTCTCTGATTTGGAAGCTCATTACTTAGCATTCAGATCCTGTTAGCCTGTTGTTGTTGTCGTCCCATATACACATTGTTGTTGTCGGACCCATCATCCCATTTTTGTTTTTATTTTTTTGTGTATGCAATTTTGCATGTAAATATGCATTTTGAGAAATTTTTCGGGATTTATTTGTCATAAGGCAAAATGGCACTCATAGTGTGACATGAATCACTCGCTGACATAACTTTTGCGTCACGTATAAATTACAGTTTGGCATAAAAGACCATTGATGCCTTGCCTTTTACCCAAGATGTGACTGGTGTCATATTGTGCAATCTGACAAGCAACAATCGTAAAGGACAGAAAATTGCTTGGTGTTCACTTCTAGAGAATAGGTCCGACTGAGCCATCCTTTGTGCTGTTAGCTCATACAAAGACACTACCATCTTTAGCAGATTAATAGAATAAGAGGTCATTAGCTCACTCGCAGCACATCTTTGGATCAAAGTGTTTATAATGAAGTACCTCCAGCCCATCAACGTACAAATCCCATTGATGGTTAAAGATGAGGACAGCAGGGAATACACAACAGGATTTTACCCTGTCTTAGTTGTCTCCTAGGAGCTGTCACAGCCGGGTGGAAATCTTCAGATCTTTTGCACATAAGCAGGCTGAGAGAGTGAGTGGGCGGCTTCTCTGTGGGACAGAAGCAGAGTGTTGAGTTTGGTTCGAGCAGATATGGGAAGCCAGTGTAGAGAACAGCGTGAAGGCATGTTATAGGATTTTTTCGAGGTTGAATGTGTTATAATTGTAGCCATGTAAAGGGGTTGTGAAGCATATGCTGGCAGTTCACACAGCACGTAATTACATTATAGCAATTTAACTTTAAAGTGCCCCTATTATGCCGATTTACAGGTTCTTCATTTTTGAGGTCTCCTACAATAGGTTTATGTACATCCAAGGTCAATAAACACACACATTTAACTGAAATAAAAATTGCTTTTCTTATAAGAAAAATGTTAATTTTATTTATAACAACACACATTTTTTTTCATTTGATGGATTTAGTTTTAGTTTCAGTTAACTTTAATAACCCTGCTATACAGGGGAATCTTCTGTGCGAGAAGAGCTTCAATTCAGTGAGTTTACATTCTTCCTCTCAAACACTACATACATTCTGTTCAGTCAGTACAGAATTAGATCAGTTTCAGGCACTGACATGGACATGGACTGTCTCCAGGAAGGGACTGTCTCTGTCAACCCAATTACAGCTAAAAGGTTTTCTCTGGCTCTATATAAAGCCTACAGAGCAGTGAGGGCACACGAGAGAGGATGGAGAGCATCCTGGTCAAGCATCCAGTCAGAAGTCAGATTACTCCATCTACGGTATAGAGCTCTGATGAGCAGAAGGCTGCCTTTAACTCTGTTAAAATAGAGATTAAGGCCAAATCCTCTGTTACGTATCACTGACTTCCTGTTACACGTCACCTTTGCCCTTATAAGTCCTTAACAAAGACTGATTTCCCTGAACTCCCTGAATATATTATGCATGTGTGATAATTGTACTACTTTCAAGTTGACATGAAAATTTACTTTTACTTTCTTAATGCTGGTGTTATCATGAACAACAGGTCATTTGTGCACATCATTTATTACTTGTTCTTCATTATATTTCTGCAAAATGATCTGGCTCTGAAACTGATTTTCCTATATGGTTAATGCCATTAAGTCCAAGTTTCTTAAACCTCTGTCCTAAAGACATTTTAACATAATCCAGTCAATTCCTGATGAATGAAAATAATTCCCAACAAAATTATTGTTTTTTTAGATGTCCAGTCCACTCAAAAATGTCTCATTATGCAAGTAAAATATGTTCTTTTGAAAATGTTCTAGTAATAGTAATTTGGTGATATTATGCCATCATATAAAATAATAACAGCAGGAAAAACCTCTGAAAACAAAAAGTGTACTTTGATTTGATTTAAAAATATTTTGAATATTTATCCCTTCTGCTTAAGTACATAACTCCTAAAGGGACACATAAAAACTATTTTTATTTTTCAAAACTTTGCCTTACCCTGAGACACTTCTCACATTTGCGGAGTTTCTCGGGGGAATGCAGTGCTTTTGCAAATAGAACTGGCGATCTGTAAAATTATATTTCAATGCCTTTACGTTCGCTCGCAAAATGTTTGCCTTCTCCAAAGAAACTTTGTATTGGCTTGCAAAAGCACTGAAAAATATTTGCAAGCGAACGCAAAACAATACGTTTTTTTTCTACCAGTCTTGTTTGTTGCTCCAGACAAGAGCCAGTTTAGTGTACTTTTTAATACGGTAAGATACATTGACCAATCAATGGATCAGTGGATCAACACTGTAATCCGTAGCAAATCTCTCAAGGGGATCTGAAGTTAACCAGTTTGTGGTTTTAACCCGGACACCTGTGGATTAGACCACAAGGCATTGCGTCCTTTGTTTTGAGTGCAATGCCTTATGGTCTAATCCACAGGTGTCCGGGTTAATACTTTTGCGTTTTTCAGAGAACATTGCATTCACGAGAAAGGACGCATTGTTTTGTGTGCAGAGCACATTGAAAAAACATGTTCTATTTTGGAGTGGAAGCAATGTTGTGATTAAATTTCTTTCCTAATTTGATTAAATGATTTTGAAATGCATCCACTCTGTACTACAGCGGCTAATGCTGAACTCAATCTACACTACATCACTCCCTCTATAAATAAAGCTGTACAGTATAATGTACATTATACATAACGAACAAAACTGTAAACATTGCAATTGTTGCACATGATGCAGGATGATTCATGCATTCTAGCAATTCTTTTCAATTATAAGTGTGCAGTAGGCAGTGACATGTTCTCAGTAGGGGTTAACAATGACTGCACTGTGTTCTCAAAGGATTTACAGCATTAACCTGTAACATCACTTTCCCTGTCTCAGCTCCCGGGGGAACGCGCATTGACGATGTGGACAAGACCAAGGTGACGGAGCACTGTGTGTTCAAGGCGGAGGAAAACCACACTGCTGTTCGCAGCTATGCTCAGGTGAACACCCCTCTTTACTGTGTTCAATGAGATGCTTTTTTCCATTTTTGAATATGAAAAATGAGCAGCCGATACCAAGGTGGCAGGGAGGCGGGGAATCCTGTTTCAAAATTGCATTAGATGTACTTAGTCCCCAAATCCCCTTGGTCGAGCCAGTATACCATTTATACTGTCATTTCATTATAATCCCTTGGATTACAATGTCTCTCCGTCATCTACCACTGTGAGCTTTAAAGTGTGTTCTTGTTTCCAGCGTTTTCGTCCGCGAAGGGGTCATATCATGAGGAATCAAATTTATTTTTGGTATAAGTATAGGTTAGGGATGTTAATCAATTTAAATAAATGATTAATTTAATGTAAATTAATAATAATAATTATTATTATTATTATTGTATTATTATTATTATTATTATTATTATTATGATTATATAAAACATAAAATACATAACATATCAAAATACAACAATAATAAAACATTAATAATCATTTTTATTGTGAATATTGTTGTTATACATGTATATAAATTGTAAATTATAATAATAATAATAATAATAATAATAATAACAATAATAATTTACATTATATATAATTATAGTTTTACATAAATATATTTTGTAATTTAATTGTTGTTGTTGTTAATAATAATAATAATACTATTTAAAATAACAAAAATATAAAAGTATAAAATAAATGTTGTGATTTAATTGTTGTCATCAAATACAATAATAATAATAATGAAATGTGTATATATATATATATATATATATATATATATATATATATATATATATATATATATATATATATATATATATAATTTCACATAAATATTTTTAAATTTGTTGTTGATAATGATGATATGTAAAATTATATAAAATGTCAAAAATACAATATAATATCAAATACCACAGCAATAATAGTTTTAGATAAAATATTAATTTGCACAGTAATACATGCATACATACTTTTTTTTTTTTATAATAATTATCATTTTTATTAATTGTTATTATTATTATTATTATTAAAATGTATTAAATTAATGCTTCAAAAACTGCTATTACTGATGGATGATTATGTCTATATACAGGTGTTTAATAAACTTATCAGAAGGTACAAATATCTGGAGAAGACCTTTGAAGAGGAAATCAAAAAGGTAACTATTATCAGTAGGTTGTCTCGCATGTGAAAAATACACCACTGCAGGACAAACAAACATGATGCCAATGTAGTTTAATATTCATGGTATTGCTATGGGCCAAATAGGCTGATATACAGTATGTTTTGATTCATATTTCTTATCCCTGCATAGCTGCTTCTCTTCCTGAAGGCCTTCACGGAGTCTGAGCAGACCAAACTAGCCATGCTAACAGGCGTCCTGTTGGCCAACGGCACACTGCCGCCACCTATCCTCACCAGCCTCTTCAGCGATAACCTTGTCAAAGAAGGTTTGTTTTGTCTTCCTCTTAAAGAGAATTCAGAATTGATTTGCATAAGGAGCTAATTCTTCCTGTGACTATTTAAAAAATGTATTATGGAGTCTGCTTTTTCCCCCCACTCTCTGGTTTGTAGGAATATCAGCCTCTTTTGCGGTGAAGATGTTTAAAGCTTGGATAGCAGAGAAGGACGCTAATGCTGTGACATCTGCCCTTAGAAAAGCCAACCTGGATAAGAAACTCCTGGTATGATGCTTGCTGCTCATCTGTTTCTCTCATCAGTTTTGATTCTGAATTCATTAACCTCTGAAAATTATGAGGAGATAATGAACCATTATGCAGATAAATTGTTTCCATGGAGACATTCATCACCTGGCAGACATGTGCCTTAACACCTCTAAACTCAATCATGACCTTGATTGCACACAGTACAACAAAAATCCATGCAGATTTCTGTAAAGCAAAGGTTTTGGTATTCAATCACAGGTAGTAAACACACACACACACTAGCTTTAAAAATTTTGGAGATGGTAATTTTTTTTTTTTAATGTTAGAAGTGTTTTATGCAAGGCCCTTTTCACATGATGTAAAATAAGTCTTTGATGTCCCCAGAGTGTGTATGTAATGACACACTTCACCTTTTAGTCTTAGTAGGTTAAAGGTTCCTCCTAGTTCCTCCTGTAATTAATCTAATGGTGTAATCTGCTCTGACTCCAGGAACTCTTCCCTGCCAATAAGCAGAATGTGGAGCACTTCTCAAAGTACTTCACTGACGCAGGATTGAAAGAGCTGTCAGAATTCCTGCGCGTCCAACAGTCTCTGGGCACACGCAAGGAACTTCAGAAAGAGCTGCAGGAGCGCCTGTCTCAACAGTGTCCCATCAGAGAGGTTCACACACATTCACACACATTAAACGTTATAGATCAGTCAGCTTCTCAACTGAATTGGCTTCAGGACCTAGAAATTTATTGGACATCAAGGGGCGTACAAAAACTTAAATAGGCCATATTATGCTCTTTTACAAAGTCTTGATTTTGTTTTTGGGGTGTACTAGAATAGGTTTTCATGCTTTACTGTTCAATAAAACACCTTATTTTTCACATAATTTACATTGTTGCAGCACCTCTCTTTCCAGTCTGTCAGTATTGCTCTGTGGTGCGTTTCCCAGAAGTGTCGTTAGCAAGGGCTTTGCAGACCTTTTTCATGCTCGACAGCAACATCACACACTAAAGAAATTTTTAAATGTTAAAAAGTATAATAGATCCTCTTTAAAATGTTCTGTATGTTCTGTTGTGAATTGTGTACAGATGGTGGTGTATGTGAAAGAGGAAATGAAAAAGAATGATCTTCAGGAACAGGCTGTGATTGGTTTACTGTGGACTTGCCTCATGAATGATGTTGAATGGAACAAGAAAGAGGAGCTGGTCACCGAGCAGGCCCTCAAACACCTGAAGGCACAGTATCAACACTGACTTTCTAATGCCACACTTATTTGTAATGCTCATATCTATAGACACATTGGGTCTCATTAATGAAACACGAGCAGAACGAATTTTTGTGTAAATCGTGTGTAAAGTGGTTCTGGTGTAAATTTTCGGATTCATTAAAATGTTCGTATTTTCCAAATGTTAGTTGGTACGAAAGAAATCTACACCTGCTCCCAGCCACGCGTAAATAGTGCGTTTAACATCCGAACGTTTTGCTCATTAATAAGGCTGCATTTTAATTCACCTTAATCGGGTACATATTTACACAGCATTTTGAAAAAAAAAATTATATATAGTAAGTACATACGGTTTTTCTTTTTACTTTTATTATGAGAGCCAGTAATAGCATCTGCAAACGGAACACAAGTCCGCAAGTCACAAGTGTTGCAGTTAAGCTTCATGTCGAACCATTTTCTTTTCACTTCAGGGACTGTTCGATTAACAGATGAAACTCCATTAACTGCATCTGTAATATGCTGCCAAGCTTCCTTTTTTTTAGGACCTGATACGCCACTATGTACGCTTGAAAATAAAATGTGGCGTTTTGAATGAACTTCAGATAATAAAACTTCAATTTCTGCATCTGAGAAATTTCTCTTTTTCATTCACTTTTGAGAAGGCATGTTGAAATCTTTCGTTTGGTGTCATAATATGATGCCCATATATAGTTGTCAGTCGGATTTAATGGGAGGGATTTATGGTAATTGAGAATGAGCATGCATGCGCGTCCCATTTACGACTGATTGGAATTCATTAACACACACACATTTCACGATCACATCTGACGTTTACGAAGTATCAGGAGAAGAGTTTTCGGGAAGGTCTCTTTACGCGCAAATCACTCACATATTTACTCGTATATTTACGAATGTTTCATGAATGAGACCCTTTGCAATTAAATGATCATTTAAATGTGAGTGAGTTTTGTAGCTATACTCCATCTTTTTAGTTATTTAATTAATTCTTACACTATGTCTGCACTTTTTTTTGAATGCTTACCACTTAAAGGGGTCATATAATGTCATTTTTGTACAAGCTAATATGATTCTTTAGGGTCTAAATTAAAAGTTTGTAATATACTTTAACTAAATTCTCATTAGTATTGTAAGAAAACACTAATTTTACCTGGTCAAAAACAGCTCTATTTCAGCACGCCGTTTAAGTGCATGTGTCTTTAAATGATAATGAGCTTTGCTCACCCCGCCCCTCTGTTCTGTGCGTACACCGCTTGTAACACAATAACACAATAACCATAACGCGTCGTTCATTATAAACGTGGGATTATGAATTATATTTATAACGTCGTACATAGAAAACATGCCGTAATGTACCCTGAGTGTAAAAATAGCCGCATTCATTGTGAAGCGTGCAAGCGATTTGCAAAGATTAATATAAAGATTAATATAAAGGTCAATAAAACGTTACACTCACTTCAGTTTTTCTGGAGGTGCAGCAGGAACACGAATAGTTGGTACCGATCCTTTTTTCAGCAGCAGCTTCTTAGAAAATAATCAATACTGATCCTTGTTTTGTAAAGCAGTCTGGTGAAATGATTCGCGCAAACATGAAAGCATTGACGTTGATCGTGGGGAATATTCCCTTCGAAAACAAACTCAGCCACTGCGTCTTCAACTGTACGGATCTTTATTACACCCAAGAACAGAACACCACAATCTCTAGACTCCATTCTACTCAGTGCTCCAGCTATCAACAATGAACGCGCCGGTCGGCGCGTGCTATGATTGACAGCTCGCTCACGAGGGCGCAAGGGCGGGTCTGTGTTGAAACGCTGCTGTCAATCAACCATCGTGGGAGGGGCGTCGATTTTGTGATGTCACAAAATCGAACAGCTTGATTTTAGACAGGGGTAAACATATAAGAAGATTAAAAAAAAAAACACTGGATGGATTTTTATCATTTTATGATGGTTGTGTACAGGCACTGCCAACACACATTTCAGTACCATCAACTTGTAAAAGTGCATGTACCATTATATGACCCCTTTAATAGCTTAGGTTATAATCAATGAAGCTGTCTACACTGGAAGAGTCTGTTGCAGCGGTTTATAGCATACATCTTAAGTTGACAGATTTTTATTTTTGATGTAGTGTAGAGCTACTCAAACCACTTTGTCTGTCAGAAATTCAGTGGATTTCATTCACTAATAACTGTGAATTATTCATGTTTATATGCACAGGAGAGCTTCTTACAAAAAAGCACAACGTGCATATGGGCATTTGTTCTTAACCTTGTTTTAAGTGAGCAACCATGGCAAAAGTTAATAATTTGCATAAAACACATGCAAACCATCTCCATTTGAACACGTGGTTTAAGTTGTTCATACATATTTTTCGTAAATTGAGATAAAATTTTAGAAAGAAAGTTGATTTATTGAATCATGATTTGTTCGTGAAAACATTTGTATGCAGATTTCACTCACAAATTTATGTGTACGCACGGTTCGTGAATGACACCCACTGTTTTTATATACAAACATTATATATGTGTTTTAATCTATGAATTTTATTTGTTATACATTTAATTTCTGACCACTACATTAAAGGGGGCGATAATATAGTTACATTTTGTGATTTAAAAAAAAAAAAAAGCAAAAGCTGTGGGATAATACAATATTTCCATATTCATTACTGTTTTTCCTATAGCACTATGCACCTCTCCTGGCTGTGTTCAGTACTCAGGGCCAATCAGAGCTGGTCTTACTGCTCAAGATTCAGGAGTACTGCTATGACAACATCCACTTCATGAAATCCTTCTCCAAAATAGTGGTGCTCTTCTATAAAGGTATCCATGTCCCACCTGATCAGTGATTCAATTATATATTATTGGCATGTAATATAAGATATGGCATCTGTTTCTCAATCCATAGCTGATGTCCTTAGTGAGGAGGCCATTTTGAAATGGTACAAAGATGCCCATGCTGCCAAAGGAAAAAGCATATTTCTGGAGCAAATGAAGAAATTTGTGGAGTGGCTTCAGAATGCGGAGGAAGGTGAGGAATTATATTAGATAAAAATAACCTCTGCCATACGAAATGCAAATCAATCGAATTATTTCTTAATTCTCTCCCACAGAGTCTGAGTCAGAGGGGGAAGAAGACTAATAATATTGAGGATCCTGAAGATTTTATAGGTTTTACACTGTCTGTGACCAGCTTTTTAGTGCGTATTTAGACTCCATGTTCGTTACATTTGTGTTCAGAGAGAGAAAGTCACATACACTGCCCAATCCAGGGAAAAGCTTCTGAGCACTAGGAAAAGAGTGCAGGGAGCTACATATAGACAGCCTTTAATAACAAACACTTTAACATGGATTTTATATTAATACCGTTCAGGTACTGTGCACATTAGTTTCCTGCAATTGATTTTTTTTTTTTGTTGTTGTTGTTTTTTGAAAAGACATGTGTATATGTCGTATGGGACTGCTTTGAATCTTTTTATGAATAAAAATTGTGTTTTATATGTAATCTGTTTCAAGAATTTGTCTCTTTTAATTTGTCTGATTTCTCTATCTCCTCATTTGTAAGTCGCTTTGGATAAAAACATCTGCCAAATGAATAAACATGAATGTCTTTGCAAACTTGCATATTGATTAGGACTTCATTAATTACGTCCCTTAATCCTGCTAATGATGTCAAGGACTTCTCTTTGCCTGTCTCACTCACATATTGAGTCATTTGTTTTCAGCATTAAAGGGGTGGTATAATGCCCTTTTCACAAGATGTAAAATAAGTCTTTGATGTCCCCAGAGTGTGTATGTGAAGTTTTAGCTCAAAATACCCCACAGATATTTTTATAGAGCATGTTAAAAATGTCACTTGAGGATGAGCAAAAATGCGCCGTTTTTGTGTTTCCGTTTAAATGCAAATGAGCTGCTGCTCCCGGCACAGAGGCCGGAGCTTCAAGAGCTTGTGTCATTTTACCTCACACAGACATGCACTGAAAATTTATATTTTTTTTTGCCGTTTATGTTCAAACTGGAGTCAGACAAAGATGTAGCCTGGCAAGCCACCATAGACACGGCTCAATCCGAGGGGCGGGATAAACGGCTGTCTTTCAAATTCCCTCTGCACGCAATAGGACAGCGCTTCAACCAACCAGAGCGTTTTCCCAACAGCGGAGCTGACGTTAGTTGATAGATTCAACTTTTGAATCTGGCCGGCAAAACTACGAACACATCTTCCTTTTTTAAGAATGACTTAAGTGCCGTTCTTTGCTCTTTTCTCAAAGAACAGCTTAACTCCAAGTCCTCCAGAGTCGCGGCCAAAGCCGATTCGAAAGACTGTTCGCCAGCAGCTGCAGCTCTTCTTTGTTTTCAAGTAGCAGGGAACCGTCACAACTCTGTCGTCATTATGTTAAGCCCGCCCCGCCTACTCTATACACGATATGATTGGCCTGACCCAATTTAGGTTTTTACAGTCAACGGAGAGTTGCTAGACTACCCTGGCTGCAAAATACATTTTGCTGCCGCTAGGGTGCGTCTAGATTTCTAGGCTAACAAAGATGGAGAGACTAAAGAAGAAGTGACAACATGTAGACAACATTTCTGAATGGTAAGCTGATGAATTTATGTAGCTTATGTGTAGTTGTCTTCAAGTCATTGATTAGCATATTCTGTCATGATAACATTCCCGGGGGTGGGGTTTATGTAAATTTTAGGGTTTGTGATGTCACTAACCCAGGAGGAATGTTGTGTAGAACCAGCCATTTGTTGTAGTCCTTAAAAAGCAATTTATTTAAAAGAAAATTGCTTTGCTTTGAACTTTGAGCATTGTAACTTTGCAGATGTTCATGCTCAAACAGCAACATTACACACTAACTAAAGTTAGAAAAGTGAAATCATAATCAACCACCGCTTTAAAATGGAGAGAAGAATTATAAATGTGATGATTATTTGATTCATTTACTTTATAGACTTCACATACATTAAAAAACTAAAATCAACTCACAGAAGATGACATTTTCTCACAGAAAAAAAAAAAATGTTTCTGAGTAATCCTCAATAACTGGGTAAATTTAAAAAAAAATATATATATCCAAATAAATGATTTAATTTGCATAAATAACCAAGCCAGTTTTAGGGCAAATAAGATTTTGAAAATGTTTTCCCCTTAATGGTTTAATTACTGTAATTTGATGGGTTGTTTCACTTAAGTTTTTTGTATTATTGTATCATTATTCTCGATTATTATTCTCATTCGAGTATAAATACTGTTAAATAATATGCATACTGTAAAAAAAAATGAAATTATAGCAAACACTATTGTATTTTTTGTATTATCAATTTTGCTCATTTGTTATTACCATTAAAGTCTCCATACTGTTACATTATACAAATACTGTAAAAAAAATTCAATCATATTCATTTTGTCGCGTGGTATCAACAGAGGGCAGTATAATGGTTGTAGTGTGCGATCAGCCTCCTCTGCAGAAGAAGCCGCTCTTCTTCTCTCCGCTCATTGGTGGCGCGTGCTCTGCTGTGTCTGTCCGAGTTGGCGCGAACGTGCACGCCGGCGCGAGACAAAGAGCATCCTGCACTCCTGAGGAAACTACACCGGTATCTTGTTATCGGTTCAGTTTACGAGTGATAGCTGTCTGTCGAGTCGTTATGGCTGATAAAGAAGGTTAGTATGGTTTCGTGCATCCGGTGGACTCTCTTCTAGCGGCGACCGGTTAAATGAAGCCGGTAGCGGCAGCTGAGGTGTTTGTTGGTGTGTTTTCTGGGCAGGCCGAATCCCGCCATAACGACACAGTCTTTGCTACATCAATACAGTTTTCACTCTAGAGCTTGTTATGAGCACACATTAACTGTTATTCGGCATAAATCCATTCTTTTGTGATAGGAACAACAACAACATGTTGGAAAGTAACTAAAGAGCTTCATAGTTTGGGTGAAATAGCGCCGAATTAGCTTCGGCTAGTTTGTTTAGTTTTTAAGTTGAAGTATGTAAATCCATGTTGTGCGTCGCTTTTTTATCTTGAAGCTTTCAGTATTGTTTTAAAAAAAAATTTATTTGCTCTTCTAACTAATTCTAAATGCTAAATATAGGGCTATGCTATTAATTTTAGTCGTTTTCCATAGAGTTTGTCTATAAAATTGGACAATATTAATTGCATCTTCATCTTAGAATGGTGATGCTAATAGATTATACGCAAAGTAACTTGTCGCACAGCAGGTGGGGTAGAAAATATAAACGACTTTATGACCTTACATATTCACGCCGCATTGAAGGCGTTTTGACAGATCTCGTCTTGTTTTCCCGCCCCTTTTTTTTTTGCTACAGCTGCATTTGATGACGCGGTGGAGGAGAGGGTGATAAATGAAGAATATAAAATATGGAAGAAAAACACTCCGTTTCTTTACGATCTGGTTATGACTCACGCTCTGGAGTGGCCCAGTCTTACTGCTCAATGGTTGCCAGATGTCACCAGGTAAGTTGACACATTCACAACTACTGTCATCAGCTTTACAAAAGAGCTGAAACTTGGCACTGTTTTGATAAGCGATTAATCTGCCAATTATTTCTTGATTAATCGGATGGAGAAAAAAAAAAGAATTGATTATCCACACATTGTTTTACATACTGCTCAATGTTGTCCTGCAAACAGTGTGAAATGAATACAACTAAAGTGAATGTATTTATGTGCAATTAAACACTGAAATACTGATTCCTACCATTTTTAAGTAAAAATCACTCATTTAAAATTATAATAAATAACAAAAGTACAGACTACATTTACTGGTATGAGGTTGGAGGAAAACATTCACTCATCTGAACATTACATTTATTATTCCATTACAATAGCCCTTTACGCTTACTGCTCTCAGAAAATACAAGTACTTGTGTGACATGTAGATGTTTAAACTTATATTTATTTTTTAAAACAATAATTAATGTGCATTCACTGAAGTTTAACGTAGACACTCTTTGTCAGGGCAAGCCTTTATGCAAAATAGAAATACATGGTTTTCTAACATTTACAGATAAGGATACAACAGTAAAAACAAAATTATGCACTGTGGAAAATGTCTCAAGCGTATTAAACTGCACACGCATCTGTCAAAGCAAGCCGCATTAAAGTCGCCATGAAATTAAAATTGACCCTATTTGCCTCCATTGATGACGTCAGTTTGGTAGAACTTCCCCATTGGAAAATACGTCACAATACTCAAGTTGGTCGCAACTTCCGGTTCACACCTATTTGAAACTTTGCGTTTGTTTGAAGTGCTTAATGACACGGTCTCATGTTTAGGACAACTTGGGTCAAGCACTTCCTGCAGCAGCTTACTCTGCATCCTCTTCGGTTTTCCACATGCGTTTTGTCCATAGTAATGTATTCATGGCTGGGCAATTACATGACTGGCAGATGTTTTCTGTGTACTTATTAATCAATAAAACTCGTCGATGATCTTCATTATCGATTTTGATTAGTTGTCGGAGCCCTACTTTGAAGTATTCTCAATTGGTTGATTAGTTGGGGCTTCAAATGATCTTTTTAATGTTTAGGTGGCTTTTTTTCTTTTGCTTTAAGAATAGCAGATAATGAATATTGTGTGGCTAGAGATTATGTATACATTTTTATAAAAGTCAGTGTAAATAACATTCATACTTGTCATGTTTCTCAGACCTGAAGGGAAGGATTTTAGTGTGCACCGTCTGGTTCTCGGCACACATACCTCTGATGAGCAGAATCACCTGGTTATTGCCAGCGTCCAGCTGCCTAATGATGATGCCCAGTTTGATGCCTCACATTATGACAGTGAAAAAGGAGGTGAGTGGCTTATCATATATGAAAATGTATAGATCATAAACTGAATGCATAATCTCCACCTATGTACTTATGACAAGTTATCTCATTTTTGTTCTGTTTGTTTGTAGAATTTGGTGGTTTTGGCTCGGTGAGTGGCAAGATAGAGATTGAAATCAAGATTAATCATGAGGGAGAGGTGAACAGGGCTCGCTACATGCCACAGAACCCCTGCATCATTGCCACCAAGACTCCCACTAGTGATGTGCTGGTCTTTGACTACACCAAACACCCCTCCAAACCTGGTATGAGCTAGAAACATTTTGTTCATATTTTAACTTAGAAAAACAGTGCACAGTCTGACACAAATGCCAAAGACGTCCATCTGAATGTATTGAGAGGCAATGCTTTAAAGGGTAACACTCGCCAAAATTGAACCTAGGCTTTTTTTGTTAATCTACCCGAGTCAAACTTTCGTGTAAAGGCATAATTAGAATGGAAACGCCATTTTAAGATTAACCGTATTTTCATTTTAGGTCAAAACGTTTTTTTGAATGGGAGTGCATGGGGCACTTATATGATAGCATCAAAATCGCTATTTTTAAAGGCAGGGTAGGTAGGATTTTTCTGAAAAAAAAAAACATTCCAAATTTGTTTAAACTGTCTTTATATACCAATACATAATTAAAATGTAAGTACTCTGAAAAAGAGAGTATAAAAATCGAGTGTATGTAGACCTCTCACGACTGTTGTAAACACAGCTAATTATTTCCATTCACTCCACCCCCTCCCTTCTGAGCTCCTTCCTAAGCCACGCCCCCAAAACGCATGAACGCGCAACGCCAAACGCTCAGGCTCAGCTGGAAGACGCATTTATTTACCTGAGACGAGTGGAGAGGAAGGAGCGCAGTGCATGCAGTGACATCATGTCAGAATCACATGTAATAAAGTACCTAACTTTATCACTATAAATATAAACAAATAAACTTTATTTTAGTACTCACTATCAAGCTAGCATATCGATACTGGTAAAGTTTAAAATATACTTTGTTTGATTCGGTAACAAGCTATATTTATAGGTAATGAGCTATATTTATAAGGCAAAGCTAAAAACAGGTTGCATTGATACACGTTTTTCCATTACCATCAGTTACACTGTGATGGTGAATTTCGTGTAAGATTCATAACATATACGGTGTTTTGCGAGTTTTCATGATGAAAACATTGTTGACTCTAATGAGGACTACACTCCGGAGACACTCCGGAGACAAGTACCGCTTCGTCGGTTCGAGGACAGGTCCGGGGTCGAGGGCGAAGCAGAGGAGGTCGTTCAAGAGTGCGGGCAACCAGGGTCCTAGGAAGTAGTTTTTGCCTTGTTTGCCTTCGCTGACTGAATATGCAGGTGCTTTGAATTTTGAATGCTCTTTCTCTGCCATAATTTTACTCTTCGTAGGTTCAGCGCCTCTCTTGCACTCCTCAAATCAAACGGGTGGTGGTAACCATGGTTGCGAGAGTGAGTGACAGTCGCCCAAACCAATCAATTATTTTGTCCCGAATGGAAATAATGAGCTGTGTTTATTGCAGATTAAAAGGTCTACAGTCATGTGTACAGTCTACACATGAACTTGAGCATTGACTACATTGTTTGTGTACACAAAGTTTACTAAAAAGAAAGGTTTTGTACGACTCACTTTATCAGTTAGTGTTTCCGTCCGCCGGCATTTTGTCAGTCAAAAATAGTCGATCTGTATCACTGAATCATTTCATTATTATATGAGGATCCTTTTCAAATACAAGGTCAATATTGATTTTCACTAATGACAAAACAACAAATTATCTGTGAATTTATATGGAACTAAGCTAGAAGCTTTCCATCTTTACTGTCCTCCCGGTTACGTTGCATTCAGAGATCGACTATTTTTGACTGACAAAATGCCGGCGGACGGAAACACTAACTGATAAAGTGAGTCGTACAAAACCTTTCTTTTTAGTAAACTCTGTGTACACAAACAATGTAGTCAATGCTCAAGTTCATGTGTAGAGCCCCTGGTGATACTTCGAGCAAAGTTTTATGTTGTGTTGAGCCTTCTTAGTGTTTTAAAAATAGAGATTTTGATGCTATCACATAAGTGCCCCATGCACTCCCATTCAAAAGGTATTTTGACCTAAAATGAAAATACGGTCAATCTTAAAAGTGGCGTTTCCATTTTAATTATGCCTTACACAAAATTTTGACTCGGGTAGATTAACAAAAAGAGCCTAGGTTCAATTTTGGCGAGAGTTACCCTTTAAAGGGATTGGTTTGAAGACGCCATGCAAAATGCAAACTGTTTAACAGCTAAAGTATAGCAAAGCACTAAAAATACCAAAACTAAGATAAGAATAAATTCTTAATTTCATGACTTTAAAAAAAAAAAAAAATTTTGGGAAAACATGATATTGGGAGACTTAACTCTTACTCCTAATCTCTAAGCTTCTTGTCGAGTGAGTTGTGTGAGTGCATCAGATGTCAATATTGAATTTATTTATTTATCCTCTTGTGCCCCTGAAGACCCCTCTGGAGAGTGCACTCCTGACCTGCGTCTGAGGGGCCATCAGAAAGAAGGTTATGGTCTGTCCTGGAATCCCAACCTGAGTGGCTGTCTGCTAAGTGCATCTGATGACCACGTAAGACATTTGTACTCTCACTAGGGGTTGGAATCTCTAGGGACCTCACGATTCGATTCAGAGGGCTGCGATGATAAAGCGATTATCGATGCATCTTTTTTTCTACACAGATTTTCTTTTTTCTCACTGTGTGACTACTTGGTACTTTTAAACAGGGTTTCCGCGGAGTCATAAAAAGTCATAAAACGTCTTAAATTTAATAATAAGAATTTTAGGCCATAAAAAGTCATAAAAACGTCCGGATTTTCCATACAAGGTCATAAATTTAATTTAGCCACGTCTTAAATTGATATGCTCGTTCATTCGTTGGTTCTACCATTGCCTTTTCCCCCTGAAAATGCGCTGGCGGCATGTTAAATGCACAGGTTAAATGCGGCAAAAGCGGAACGCTCATTTGAACCGCGCGCCACACGGACCATTTACCCGCTCGGCTCCCAGTCCAAACGGCAGCGCAGCGCGAGCTCAATAGTACTGATGCGTTTACTCTGATCGGTCTCGGTCACAAGATCCAGTGAGAAGTGCTTGAATTCAGCGAAGAACACACTGTCTCAGTGATTTAAACCAGTTTAAAGGCTGATGAAACAGCGCTGACCAACAGGAGAAACTCTGCACAACGATACAGTCAGAAGGCTTTTCCGTCTACAATCTCCCATCATTTATCATGGATTTACTGTAACGTTAGCCTAGTAATATTAACTGCACCATGTGGGATATACATATTGAATTTTATTATATTATTAGTGCTGATAATGTATTAAAGGACTAATAGAATATTTACAGTATTTAATAATGTATTTAGGCTACTGTTTTTCATACATTTCCTGAAGATACGTGCCATCAAAGTTAGGCAACACAAACCTGTTTCAAGACTTGACCCCTATTAGCACATGCACAAACTTAAGTAATTATTTTCCCAATAAAGATATTTATTTTGTTAAGGACAAATGGCAAATGTTTGAATGTCCTACCTCAGATTTGTGAAATGTTCACCTGTTTTAGCAAGTGTTTGTCATTATATTTTCTGACAATAAAGAGAAAAGTTAGTTTAAAACCACAATTAACGCTCTGGTTTCTACAACTTTCACTTAGAAGCAACAGTCTGCCTTTAAACTTGAAAGAAATAAAGATTTGACATTTATCGTGATAATTATCGATATTGACTAATATAAAACAATTATCGTGATGATTGTTTTTGGCCATATTGCCCAGCCCTAATTGAAATCTCCCGGTCTATCACAATGGGAAAGTGTACATTTAACGAGCCATGGCTCAAAGATGGTGTGTTTAGTTGGCTCAAGCCCGTTGCAAATAATCAGTATCAAGCATATTGCACACTGTGTAAGGCGGCGTTGGAGCTGTCTTTAGGCATTTAAATAATAGGCTACATCTTGTTACTTTCAATGAAAGTCAATTAAAAAAAAAACTTTTGAAAGGAATTTTAATGAATTTTTTGTAATTCGTGTAGGCCATAAATTTCAATCATAATGGTCATAAAAAGGTCTTAAAAGGTCTTAAATTTGACTGACCAAACCCTGCAGAAACCCTGTTTAAAGCAAAGTATTTGTAATGATCCATAATGAATTTACTTTCAATATATTTTATTAATTAAACAAATGGAAGTGATTTGGAAATAAATGTTGCGATATTTGTATTTTCCGAGTTGGGTGGAAGCTTTTAAGGTTGTCATGGTTTTCATGTCAGCACTGTTTGATCTGACGTGTGGTTTATAACAGAATTATGCTGTGAATTCAAACGCTTCAGCGCAGCTCAAACGAATAGCGCAATTTTGTTTCACTTTCGTTTCGTTTGATGTTTCTCGTATGTAGCAGAAGTTGCAGCTCTTATTAATTGGACAATGTGGTGGTCGCACCAGTATGACCTCTTGTTGCCCATTTGGTCGCAGTCTGGAACCCTACTTGCATAAAGTGTGGCTCTTGTCCAGGTCCTTTTCCCCTTCACGTTACGCTAGATTTTAATGCAGAGGGTGCCGGTCGGATTTCTCGCTCAACCATCATGCGTCTCTGTTATGTGCACAACTGCACGCCACAGACTGTCCAGGCGCCTTTTGAATTCCGTCAATATTACGTTATCAATTAACATTTAGAAAATCGATGTTTGACATTTGTGATTCGATTCAGAATCGTCCACGTCCGCATCATGATGCATCTAAGAATCGATTCCCCCCACCCCTAACTCTCACTATCATTGACTTAATTATATGGTGACTTAAGCTGTATATTTGCAAACAGTTGGGGGTTCAGGTATTATTCAATGTACCCTAAATTTAGCCGATGCTAAATTAAATTGAAAAAAATCAATCTCTAAATAAATGCTTTAGGTCATTAGGGATGACTGACTAGAAAGGTTGGTAGCCTGATGTAGAGGATCTTGCTTTTTGTGCATGCTCCTATGAGTTCTTCTGTTTCTCTGCAGACCATCTGTCTGTGGGACATCAGCACAGTGCCAAAGGAGGGGAAAATAGTGGACGCCAAGACCATTTTCACTGGTCACACTGCTGTAGTGGAGGACGTGTCCTGGCACCTGCTGCACGAGTCTCTCTTTGGGTCTGTTGCAGATGACCAGAAGCTTATGATGTAAGTACTTTTTGTCTTCCTGTTTGTTACTGTAATCTTAATGTCTTTTAGCACAAAATGTACTTTTAAAAGGATATTTAACTGTTTAGTCTGTGGTTAGTATTTTAATACTATTTTATACTATTTTAATGTGAATAGTATTTTAACCTATTTCCTCTTCCTTTAGCTGGGACACGCGGTCCAATAACACGTCCAAACCCAGTCATGCGGTAGATGCCCACACTGCAGAGGTCAACTGTTTGTCCTTCAACCCATACAGCGAATTCATTCTGGCCACCGGTTCTGCTGACAAAGTGAGAGCTACATTCAGCATTTGGTTCTGTTGCACTTGTTGAATACTCTTTAAATGCGCATCTCTATTTAGACTTCCAAGTTTTGATTTTATTTCTCTCACAGACTGTTGCATTGTGGGATCTGCGAAACCTCAAGCTGAAACTTCACTCATTTGAGTCGCACAAAGATGAAATCTTCCAGGTATCATCTTCCTTTTTGTCATCATTGCAGACAGAATTGTTAAAGATGAAAACTGAGTGTGATAACATGAAGTCTTGAAATGTGTCCACAGGTTCAGTGGTCACCTCATAATGAGACCATCCTGGCCTCCAGTGGAACAGACAGGAGACTCAATGTTTGGGATCTCAGGTAGGTTGTGTCACTTTCCGTTTACTCACGACTACCACTAAAATGTGAACTACTTTATCATACGGGTCCTTTCACACTGCTTTTGTACAGTAAAATCGGAGAGGAACAATCGCCAGAAGATGCAGAGGATGGACCTCCGGAGCTGCTGGTGAGTAGTAATGCGATTGTTTTTATTTTAAATGTGTATATATATTTTGATTAGTTATCATTGTGCTCTTTGAGTTCATGTTATTCATATATTATTGGTAACTTTTTTTTATTCAGTTTATCCATGGAGGCCATACAGCCAAGATCTCTGACTTCTCCTGGAATCCAAATGAACCGTGGGTGATTTGCTCAGTGTCTGAGGACAACATCATGCAAGTCTGGCAGATGGTGAGGCCTTTAAGCCCATTTCTTTCAACTTTGAGTTTAGCATCAGCACCTCTGCAATATATAAACAGTTCAGTCATGATGTAGCCTGTTTTTTGTTTCTCTCTGACAAAGCATATGCCACCTCTTAATGTGGATATTATGGAAAGTTGCTTGTGATTGTTAGCATAAACTTTCTAGTTGTGTTTGTAGTTCAGTTATTTATGTGTATTTCCTTTGATTTATTTAGGCGGAGAACATCTACAATGACGAGGACCCAGAGGGGGCAGCAGACACTGAGGTTCAGGGATAAAACAGCTCTTTACACCACCCCACTCAGCATAAGACAAAACTCTTCTAAAAACTGTCTATACACGTGAAGAACTCTCCCCTAAGTAATGGAAAAGGAAGAATTGACACTTTCCCCACCAGGCATTTTCTACTATGTTAATAGAGTATTTTTCTAAGAAAAATGTCAGTTGAACATTGGTCAATATCAGAATGTGAGACATGACCCATCTCACCCACCAGTGTCTCGTGGATTTCCTTGCAGTTTAAGTATACTTAAAGTATTACTTAATATCCGAAAAGTGTATACAGGTGTGTAGTAAATTGTGGCCAGAGTGCAGTGGTACAATGTTGATGCTCTTTAGATTATTTTTTAACTTGTCCGACAAATTCTTTTTCCATTTAAGCATCCGTTCAATTACATGGCTAGGTGTATTGATAACTTAAGCTCTTGTGTACTCTTTTTACTTTGAGCTTCATGTATCGGTCAAGTGGTGTTTAATGTCTTTAATATTGTGACTTTTCAGTGTCTTTCTCCTGTATGTCCATACCTTTGTACAGAACATTATGAATAAACTGTTTTTGTTGATACAATTTATTTCAAATGTTGGTGTATAGCTTTTGCAAGATTTACTTAAATTCTGAATGTCATTTAGATAAATTTCATGAAGTCCCAAAATTCGAAAAATTCCACTTGCACTAAAAAAATTATTTTGACTGACCCACGTGATTTTGCCTGCCGTTGGCGTGAGTTTAGGCGGGCTGTCTGTGTGTGAGCAGCTCTGCTTGGCTTTCGCGCTTCACTGCAGCCGCGCGTGCACGGGAATGGCGCGTTTTTTGAGGTAAGACCCTTTTACCTCAAAGTCGATTATTGATTTTAAACAAAGAGATATTAAAAACAATAATGGGTAACACTTTATTTTGATGGTCCCCTTTGAACATTCTGTTGACCATTAGTAACTAGTCAACTAACTGAGTATTAGTAGACTGTCTGCTTAATATCTATGAACTCTTTATTGTGATGGCCCTCCAACAGACATTCTACTGACTAAGTAACTTTGCAACTACGTGTCAACTTATTTTAACCCTAACCCTAACAGTCTACTAATACTCTATTAACACACTAATGAGAGTTAGTTGAAATGTAGAATAGAATGTGTTGCAGGGACCATCAAAATAAAGTGAAACCCAGTAATGTAGTATTAAGTCGTATTTAACGGCCAGTGACCTTAAGATAGAATCAGGTAATATTTCCCAGTATTTTGTTTTTTGGCTCGTACAGGGATGTGTTTAAAAAAAAAAACACACCCCGCAATTGTCCTTGTAGGAAGAGTAGGCCTAAAGTTAGGCCTACTGTCAATATTTTACTAATTTAAAAGTCGGTGTATAAAAACAATAGTAAAGCATTGGTCACATTTATGTATTTAAGTATATAAAGTGCAATGTAGTTGCTTGACATTTTAATGAGATTACTTGTTACATCAAATGAAGTGAGTCTGCCATCAGCAATAGTTATAACTGAAATAAAATAAAGTTAATCAAGCTTGAAATAAGTAGGAAATCAGCAGAGATATAGGGACTTCAGCACACACCCTTCCTCCCTCATGTCTTGAACTTGCTGCTGTTCCCTCTCTCTCAAGTGACAGCAAGATTAATTTGAGATGGATATTACTACCAGGTATAAACAATAATCTATCTTGCTTGCCTGATCATTTGTAACTGGATCACTTGAGACATGAACTGTGCCATATTTACATTGAAGTGAAAACACCCAAAAATACTTTTCTTGGAGTAATTTGTTTCAGACATAAAAGCCAACAAAACGACTGAACAAAAGCCAGTGTTCCTCAACAAAATACCTTTTATTTTTTTTGTCATTATCTAGATTTTTAATAATCAAAATTTCTTGAACTAGATTCTAATTCAATCTTATTTAAAAAACAAATCAAAAAAACATGCCCCCTGTCACTATGACAGTTTGTATCCTTTTACTCTATCCGCAATAGGTACAAGTCATATAAACACAATGTCTAATTCGTACATGTTTATCTCAGATCTTATTAACAAGACACCTTAAATCAACAAAGCACTTAATTCATCTTCTCATAGTCCCTTATCTAAACGTTCTCACCATCATGCTGTTGGTATGTTTATAGAGCTTTCTTACGGTGCCCAAATAAGTCCTTGTTTTGTCCACTTCACTTACTTATAAGAGAAAGCACTTAATTCACTGGCACCACTGGATATAAGAGCCTTATTCCCTCTTATAAACAATCAAAAACACTGTTTTAAGTACATTCATGCCAGATAAAGATCTGGATATCTGACGTGCTTGGTCCTGATGTTCAGAGAACTTTAAAAAAAAAAATGGTTCGCAGAGAACACTGAATACAGGCTATTTGGATCAAACTACAAGTATGAAACCAATACATCAGAAGCATTTAACATAACTGAGATAATTAATAGCAAACATGAGTTCATTAGGTTTTTTCCACCACCACACTGTTCTCTTGCTTGCGAGGACCCTCTACACGCTCTCTGTAAAACAATTAAGGATATATAAAATATAGATATAAACATATATATATAGATATGCCATCTAACACCATGTCCAAACCAGGTGCAATGCAACCAGTTTCCAGATATAAGTAAAAGTCATTTGACTGTTCACATTGAAAGTGGAAATGCAACATGATTACAGCCAGCCAGATGTTTAATATATGTAGTAGAGTATGTTTTTGATTAAATAATATAACTTTGTGGGCGGGGCTATCCAGCAAAGTGCAACAGAGCGAGAAACCTAGAATCTGGTTAGGAGAAATCACATTAACATGGGAGAGATAGTTTTTGTCACTTGATTTGTGCATGGTGTAATATTAATTTCCCCTTAAATTACTTTGTAGTGTGCAATGAGAAACTGTCCTTTAAAAAGTGCTTGTACTTGCCTGTAGAGGAACAGCTCTTTGTCCATGCTTTTCTTCAGCATCTCCAATTCTTCACTCTTCTTTATCTGGATCTTGAGCTGAGTTTTCAGTTCTCTGATGTTCTCCTCTAAGATGTCAACCGTCTCCTGAATGAAGAACATTAAATCGTCAGTACTATGCAATCTAAAAATGTAAAATCAATGAAAATTACACACCCGATATTGCTCCACATTTTCCCTTCTCTGTATCTCCATTAGTCGGATCCTCTCCTCCAGACAAGTTCTCTGGAGTCTCAGCATCTGCTCTTCTTCTCTCAGTGGTCCTAACTGGGCTCTCATCTCCAGGCACTGCTCTTTAGCCTTACCGAGAGCATCCATGGTGACCTCCCGTCTCTTTAACAGGGACTCTAACCGGGGTTCGTAAAACTCCTCCAGAGCTTTTATCCCACCCTGCAGGTACTGCTGTAGGTCACAAGAGGCCCGTCGTCCTTGAGTCACATAAGAGCGGGTCTTCCTCTTGCTGGATTCTTGAGTGAGGTTCTGCTGCTTCTGCATTTCCTGCAGGTGGCTTTGGTGATCTGAATGAATCTTGGTGATCTCCTCAGTCATCTTAACAGCAAGGGACTTCAGCTCCTCCTGATTTTGTGAATGCAGGATGGAATACCTTAACTTGAATGTATTGAATCGATTTTTTTTAAATAATATTACAAAATAATATTTATCAAGGCCATAACTATGTCTGTAACATTGGGGGGGGACTAAAGTTTTTTTTTTTTTTTTGCGTGAAGTTGTGTGTGTGTGCGTGGGGGTGATTTAAGGGAATTAAGAAAAAGAAATAAGAACGGTAAAAGGTCAGAGTCTATTACAGTTATGAAGTATTCCATTTTATTTTAAAATATACACACATTCAATTTTATTCATGTCTACTCTAATGAAAAAAAACGTAAAAACTCGTCACATTCAGTTATGAATTACATGAATCATGCAAATAATAGCATATTTTCAATTCAAAGCGGTGACATTTCATAAAAAGGTTGAGTAGTTTGCTTCACTGGATATTACTGTCGGTCACTGAACATTTCTATCGTAAAACTGTTGTCAAATAATGTTTAGCGACTTACATCTTACCATGCTCTCTTTCACAGCGTTGTGTTGGAATCTACACTCGTCTTCTGTGAACAGTATGGCCCTGCTTCTTTGATTTGACTGGCCATTTCGATCATTTTTTGAGATTGACGAGCGCAGTTAGACTGGTAAGGAAAACCAGGTGGGAGGGCTGAGGCTCAATGTCCTCATTGGGGGGAGTACCTCAATGTTTATGATGGTTATGGCCCTGATATATATATATACTGTATATGGCCTGACTGGGAAGGCCCCAAATAAAACCCTCACCTTACTTTATAATGAACACCTGGCTACAGTGCCTAGTGTCCTTTTGCTACAAAGTTGTAAACTACATTTGTAAGTCCTCTTTGTAGTTGATGTAAAAATCATGATTAAGTTGAATAAAATAATCTACATCTTTTCTGGAGCAGTTTGAATGCATTCGCACCAGTCTGGTTTATTGAACACTACCTGAGCTTGGTTGAGCTGCTCCACCTCTTTCTGTTGTAATTCAAGCTCTACTTGTCTCTGTGTGCAGTCTCGAGCCACTATGAACAGGCGTTTCTTAGTCATTTGCGTCTCCTCCTGCAGGCTCTGTCTCTCCAGTCTGACTTTGGACAGGAGGCCTTTTTCCTCCCCCAGAGCTTCCCTTACAGTCTGCAGCTCTTGGGCCATGGGCTCCTCTAGCTCCAGAAGCTCCTGAACCAACTCATCCCTTCTGCGCTCCAACTGGCCCACCTCCTCAATACAGCTCTCAAATGCAGCTCTGAGCTTTTGTAATTCCATGGTGGCAGACAACTCAGGCCTTGCCTCGACAGGGACAGCCTCGACAGCATCATTTTCGACCTCCAACCCAGTTTGCTCTTTCTCTGGAATGCACGTCTCTTCCAACTTGATTGTTTTTGTGAATCCATTCTTGTCCATTTTGTTCTCTGTTTCTGAAAATATCTCCAGTGGTGCAGATGTGGTTGGATGTGCTGCATCAAAAACATCTAGCTGTGCCAACATCTGTTGCATAAGTCCATTAAACTCAGCTTGCAAAGCTTTTTTGCATTTTTGTGAATAAGGCATGGACTCTTCAGGAAGAGTTAGAGCAGCCTGGATCTCTTCCAAGCAATCTTCAAAGTAGTCTTCATCTTCCTCTTCAATAAATAAGGGATCAAATGTTCTTTCTGTCTCCGATAGAGGTCCATAAGCTTGCTCAAAGTTCATTTCTTGATCCTCCATTTTATATGGTGACCTATGTAAATGTATGGGGTGAACATTCTTGTGGTTAGTCATTAAGTTCATTTATGATTTTAAGTGCATGTACAATGTACTTTATGAACTGTGATTCCTGAGGGATGCTAAGGATGGTGAGAGGAAATCTGAAGCTAATGCGTCATTGAGGGACAGCTGCATAAACTTGTCGAACAGCTGACTGATCATGAACACACTTATAGAGAACGTTCGTATGAAAAGCTTAGATTAACATCTGCGAGCGGACCTTTGATCAGTTGTAAAGAACATGTACACATCGGCACATAAATGCCTTTGCATTTGGCGGACATGTAATCAGCAGGAAGTTAATAAAATGTAAACATACACATCTTTATCAAAATGCTGTCAATCAACAAAAAGAGGAATCCATTTTTTTTAATTCACTCCGCACTGTAAAAAATTACTTTTCATAGTTGTAAAGAACACAAAGTGTGTTTTTCAAGTAAGTACTATTTCAGTCTTTCTACTTCAAAATTTCATGTTTAATTTAATATGCTACTACTTTGTAATTAATTGTGAAATTTACTAGTAATTTCTTGGAGTTTCTACACCAATTTCTTTTCAGTGTATGATTTTAGTATCTAGAAATGCCCATTTACCATCTTCTAGCTAGACAGGGCTGGTATTTCTTATGCCAGTCTCAGTGGGACACAGAGAGCAGCTGCTGCAGAAACTGGCAGCAGGAACAGACAGAGCACATTCCACCAGTGCCAATGATCTCAAAAACTCCCCATCTCGAACAACTGCTCATTCCTTTAACATGTTTACTTAAACATGTTATATGACATATTAACATTTTACATGTTGTTTTCAGGAGACTAATAACTGTAATCAATGCAAAATGGATAGCATTCGTCTTCAATTAATACTTTTCCTCCAGCTTTCCAGACTTTTGAAACTATCGCCAATAATAACAATGTGTGAAAGAAAAACACGAAGGCACTGTCCAGTGAGTAGGTAGTGATATGGCAAGTCTAAAGATAGCTAGAGCTATGATACTGTGCCAATGTAAACATCAAAAAACTTGAGAAAACTGTTATAAATTCGATATATAAATTCATCAACTCACCTCAACTTGACTCAGATAACAAGGTTCCAGGACAATAACAATGAAGTGAACCCCAACTGAAGAGCTGGTAGCCAACTGAACATGAAAAAAGGACTGTGGTAATCTGGCCTCTCTCTGAACGAGTTTAAACATATGCCACAGGTCTCCCAGGCAACATTTAATCTGTTTACATTTATTAATAAACAGAAGGGGGACGAAACATGAGCACATACAGCACCAACTCAAGCTAATCAAGAATCATGAGGTCCTCTGGGGGGTGACCTGCTTACTGGAACCAATAGGACAGCAAAGAGACAATTGTATGCAAATAAATAGGATCAGTATCCAATGGGTGGCAAGTGTAGGGTCTGCACATGGACATGACACAGCAAAAGAATTCAAAAGGAGTGGGCGCACTAGAGTGACATGCCGCAGTCACCAATATGAACCACGGGGAGGTGCTTGTGAAAAGTTGTCATCACTTTTGTAGTTTCCTAACGGCACTGACCTACATTTAGGAATGACCTGAAAGCTGGGTTCTCATCACGCATAGACAGGATTGAAATCAAGTGGGAACTGAAAGCTCCAAGTGAGTCGTTTTAGACAGTGAGATATAAGAAGTGAGTGTTTGTTTAGAAGAGCCAACAGCCCCAAATTCCCTCCATACCTGCTCATTTTCCCAGCTGCTTTAAATAGATGCCACAGATTTAAATGGACATTTCACAGGTCAGTAAAGTTTGTACAGGCTAGATATTTTGAGGGAGCTATTTTATCTAATTGATAAATTGATAACTAGGCTTAACAAAATATTTAAACCCAGATAACGACATACTGGAAGAATTTTTAAATACATGATAAATCAGTGTGCTATTTCTAAATCCTTCTTTAGCAAGAATTGTTTTTGGCCAAATTAATCTACTGGAGGTTTTAAAAACAATATATTCACCAATTTTCAACCCAGCTATTGTTACAATGTTATACACTATAAAAAAATATATGATAAATACGTTATGACAGCATATGGTTTTACATTGCTTTAACTTGTCAAAATAAGTTAAGCATTTTTCAACTTTTTTTCTTGAAGTTATACAAGATTCAACTCATTTTTTAACCCTCTGGTCCTCTTCATTTAGGGGTCACACTTGGCTCCGTCGCGGGTAAAAAGTGACCAAAGCCTTGAAATGTAACTTCTTTGTTTTCCAGGAAAACCAATGTACTATATTTTTGTTCAGTAATATTTTTGTATTATTATTTAGATTTTTGAAGGGATTTTATGATACTATGCAATATTTATACAATTTTTATGAGATATTTTTTCCATAAATGCAATATTTCACATTAAAATAGAGTGGAGGCCTTTAAAATCCATTTTTTGAAGTGAGAAAAGTGCTATCTGGAGGTGTTAAAAAAATAAAAACTTGTATAATGTCCTGTAACCTCCTGTATAGCTCCCTTTATAAATATATAGAGAGGCCTTTTGATTCCCATTGTTTTTTTAGACATCATTTTATTAGGTTTTGTATTTAGATATATATTTAGACATTCTAAAAGACTACCTTTTGTCAAGGTTTAGATATTTTTTGGTTAGATAAGTATCAAGTTTTGCATTATGATTACAATCAAACAATAATATTGTTATTCAGTATTTGATAATTAAAAAATCTAACAAAATAAGGGATTGATTGATTCTGTGATTGGCCTGGAGTGTGTGTGTGTGTGTGAGTGTGTGGGTGTCTAACTTGCACTCTTGATATTTTAGAGTGTCACCCATTCATTGCTGTGCACTTTTTTTCTGCACAGTGGCTGATTTGTAGTTCTCTGAGTTTTCGTATTTCCCATTCATTTCCTATGTCGGTCATTTTTGACCGCGAAGGAGCCAAGTGTGACTATTTTTTTTTATGACTTTTTAACATATCCAAATCATGTCCATGATTTTTTTGTATGTTCACATAGCTAATGCGACAAAAGTCACAAAGTGTCATCCCATTCTGATGAAGCAAAACAAAATTAAATTTTAAAAACGTAAAAGTTTTCGGTCATTTTTGACCGAAGAGGCTTAAGTCAGTTTAATATAATTTAAGTTAAAATGACTTAAACATCCAAGTTGATTCTACTTAAACATTTAAGGAAGCAACTTTTTTTAGTGTAAATGTAGTGTAAAATGTGTACGCTTTCTCTGTGTTTCCTGCACCCATATGCCCATTTATTTTTCAACAAAGCATAATTTTGCATCATCTGGTGATCTTTTGAAAGCTGAGATTTTGATTAAACAACAGATCGAACTTCCACATTTTTGTGTTCCCGCCCACGGACAGTTGTCAAAAGTAAAAAAATCTAAATCAAAAGTGCATTATGGGTGTTGAAGTTTTTGGCAAAAGCGCACCACAACAATCTTCTAGTCACATAGCTTTTCAAGCGATTCATGTATTGATTAAAAAAAAAAAAAAAATCTTGTTTTTATTGCATATACAGCCAGTTGTCACGTACTGGTGGTTGTAGTAATCACATGATGCAGGACAATTCAACCAAACAATTCTTTATTAATCCACAAAGATACACACAGAAGATTGCATGAGAAAACTAATACACAACCACATGAAATAAAGATGATACCGGACAATGAACTGAAGAAACTAATGGCTTAAAGTCCCCGTCAATCATTTTATCCCTTAAAACTCACCTTTGATCACCAAAATGACTTTAAACGTTTTTTCCTTGAATTTTTTTTTGTGAATGTACCTCTACACCCTTGCCTCATTTAGTATACACGGTTCTATGAATATGCAAATTAGCCCTGCCTCCACTCACTCACACCAGCTCAGAGATCCACTCGTTGACGATCACACGTTGACGTGATTGGTTGTTTGTGACGTCAGAAACAGCAGCGATTTCAAACCACGTTTTTGAAACTGTCTTAGCAATGGTGTTGACTTTTATTATTAAAACCACCGCATAGACATATAAACAACATTAAAAGCTTGATTTTTACCACAGGAGGACTTTAAAAGTTCTCAAGTCTTCTGACACACTACAAAACAAACAAATAAAGGAGAATGCAAAGGATTGTCATTTTAACCCTCAGACACTAAATTTGTGAAAGTTTGTGTGATTATAAAAACTTAGTTTAGTTTAAGACTGATTATTTGGGATAAAAAAAAGATAACCCAGGGTTTAGAGTAGTGTGAGTGACATTTTCTATAGTGACTCAGTAAATGGGATGCAATCATTGTGGGGTCAACAACATGTCTCTGGCTTTTCTATAATTGAAATCCTACATTTGCTCAGCTGTGTTTCTTTTAGAACCACATGGAGGCGCTATATAACCTCCTTACCAAGCAATGGTGCCAGATACACAGTGTATTTGGTTTCTCTTTATGAATTCAATCTTTATTGAATTGGCCTTCATAGGGGCCTAAAAGAAACATTCAAGGTCTATTTTTTTCGAACTATTTTGATGCACATCTGCCCATGGCTTTCTCTCTTGCAGAAAGACAGGTTAATAATAATAAGCCCCCACTCTAAGGAATGCAGAGGTACTTGAGCTGTGTAATAAAGCAGTGCTGAGTGATGCCTGAGCTGACTGAACTTGGTAATGACCATTGGAAACAGTGTCCAACAGTTTTGTTCACTCTGATTAGATCAGCTTGTTAAGATTATTGGTAACAATAAAATGCCCTCTAACAATACAGCCTCATTTGGAATGAGTTTGGAACAAATCAGACTTGTTTTGTTGTTGTAGTGAGCTCTGCCTCTATATTTTATCATATTTATCCATTCATAATAGCTTTTTGATAAGCTGCCCAGTTTTCTACAGTCATTACTCTAAGCCTAAAATAGTGAATAAACCTTTGCAAACACTACTAATAATTCCAAATAGTGTATTAATAATCCCAAGCTTTTCCCCATGTGGTCTTCAATTACAGGTTTGCTCAGTAAATAAATGGATACATTAAACACCGTAACCATTGACACTGTAAATACTAGAAGAGACATTGAATGGATTCTGCCATTCTTATAGTTAAACACTTACACAGATAGTAATGAGAAAGACTTAACCTATTATTTCCCTAAACTATATGCATGTTTTAGATGTACTGTATAGACGACTGTGACTCCTAACCTGTTTTCCATCAATAATTTCCTTAACTCTATTTATGTATAACAGGAAAGGATGGTTGTAAGCCTCTGGTCTAGGGGTGCGGAAAGTTAAATATTTTGGTATGCCGCTCCACGTCCAGTGTTTGACTAAAAGGTCACTACTGCTCTACAGGGCTTTGCTGCGTCAATATGTGTAACGAAGTACATACAGTGAGGTTCAATATAGGCCAAACAGATTACAAATATCATTGTAATCTTAAAACTTAAAGCTGTGGTCTAAGACCTTTGGACTCCAGTGCACATGCACCTATACTTCAGATCAGATGTTGCAGTGTTGTTTCAGACCTCCTGAAAAAAAAAAAACACTTGGATGATCTCAGTTTCACTGATGGTGCAGCAAAGGGGCCATTAAAAAACAGATTCACCTTTCTTCATGATGATCATCATCATTATTATGATCTTGATCTGTCACATTTATTTGTATAGCACAAAATATTCACACAAATATTTGCTAGTGCAGGGCTTGGGACTACTGGTGTTCAAAAAGTCTGTTTTCATTACATCATCTTCATCGAGCAACTACCATTGCGACAAAATGTTATCAGTTAGCTTCACCGTAGGCCTCATTAGTCCAGTCCAATAGAAGGCACAATGCACATGCACAAAAAAACCCACAACTTGTCAATTAACTGAAATGATTATCCATAACTTTGTCAGTTATATGACACTTTTGAGAAAGTCTGCCTGTGGTGCCAGACGAGCATTGTGATTTTTTGTTTATTGGCTGTCTTTTTTCGTCTATCTTTTATCTCAAAGAAAATCTTTGCTTATCTCAAACATTTTAAGATGGTCTGACTCTGTGTGGTAAAGCATGCTTTTCACAAGCACACGTCTCACTCTGCAGCTCAATGTTGAGGCACAAGTATCACATGAAAAGAAAAGATGGCTGATAAACAACCTTCCCTGTCTGAAAATAACAGCCTGAACAGCCATGACAACATTCTCAAACATCAGATAACTCTCCCATTATATTGTTTGTGTGGGTTACAGATGAAGCAAATTAACCTGCCAGTATGACGTGTTTCTTTTAAGCTTCACTTATCATTTTTTTATTTTTAAAAAACCCACATATTTCTTAACAACATATACCTGCAAGGTGTATGATGCTGATTTCTGAAGAGACAAACTATACATTAACTGCGTACATAAAATTTAAGCTGGAATACTTTGGGTTCCAGTAATAATGGGACATGGATCAAACTAAAAGCTCAGTTTGGTTGGTTAGTTTTACCATAAATGGACATAGAGTTCTTGGACTTCAAAGAATGTTGGAGATGAGCAGATCAATGCGATCTGGAGAGAATTATGTTCTCCATCTCTCCTCAATTTATTTCAGAGGACATGGATGAGGTCAACACTCCAGACGGTCAGCTAGCATAATCAAAAACTATCTGCTGGGATTTTAGTGCGGCCATATACAGTGCAGTAATAAAATGACTCATGACAGCTGATACTTGATGGTTATTGTGTAAGAGGGAATTCTAGAGGATGGGTCAGTCGGATCAACCCCCTGACACCTGAATCAGAAAGAGGAGTATAAAATGAGATTGAAGATTTAAAATGAAAAGAGAGATTAGAGTTGATGGGATTTTTCAAAATAGCTGACACTTAACATTCCACATTTTATATGAAAGATGTAATGTTGATAATGGTTTGTTTTTTTACTTTAAATTACTTGAACAGGACTATATAACAAATTTACACTGTTTCAAGAATGTGTAAATGCTTCTTATCAGTGTGTAGAGAATGTGAGAAGCATAAGTTTAAAGAATTTGAAATATTGTAGCAGTCCATTAACTAGCAAATACACATAAATAGCATGGTCAAACAAACCATACCTCTGACAGGAATCAAATAATCAATCGAACAAATAAAAGCCTAGCTGGTTATACCCCTATTGGTTGACAGTTTTCCCCAATGGCTTCTGATAACCCTGATAAGCTATTAAGGGTCTTGACAGCCTTCACAGCCTAAATGGAGAGTGTGTTAAATGCAATTTTGGTTTATGAAACGGGTCTTCCATGCACCAAAACAATAGAGTCAGGGCTATAACAGACATCTTCTAATACATGCATAGTTTTCAGTTCAATACGTGGCTACAAATACAGCTATGTTAAAATAACAAAATAAATAAAAACTTATTGCTCCTTCAAAGGGTCAAACATTAATGTGAGACTCTTTGCCTCATTCTCTGACAAGTATATACACACTGAAGGATGTCCTCTTGCTAACAAGAGGTTTAGACTACAAAAGTGGCCTTTCATTTTGTGTTGTAACCTGCTGTTAAGGTAATAGCATAAACACAGGATTAGCAGATGCAGCAGTAGATCGCAAACTACTGCAAAGCAAACTGTCCTTTCAGACTCCTGACCTTAGGATGGACATGACGTGTAACACCCAAAGATTGGGAAACTTCTGCAGTTTTGTTCTCAAAACCAAATCTGTCTGTTGTTGTTGTTGTGTAAAATGGTTTTAAAAATGCGTTACGGACCAATAATGTAATCAATAATAGCTAGTCCATAGAAAAGTCCATATTATCAACTAATTTTGTTGCAGTGATCTTCTTGTTAGGCCAAGTTTTTTTTTTTGTACGTTTTTCAGATTTTAACGAATCTACAAGATAAAAAATGTTTTGTGTCATTGTATTTTTTATTTTTTTTTAAGAGGAGTTAATATGCAGAATCATGGGAAATATTTCAGTCAACCAGCATTTAAATATGGATCCAGTAAAGCATAAATGAATAACAGAATGGAAAGAGTGACACACAAAAGCATCCATGTGTTTACTGGGATGCTCAACCACATAATGCCCAGCGGAGCGCTGTAAAGCCAAAGCCTGGGAATATTCTGTCCACTTTCTCCCCAGGTTTTACTCATCTGTATACTGGCAACTCCAAGCTGAGTTTTTGTAGACCTCCAGTGTCGAAAAGAACCTATTGTATGTTCAAGATTCTTTAGTTTAGCCTGTAATTAAATCCTCCAACATCTCTGTACACTTTTCCAAGCTCTTATTTTTAGGCCTGGGAAGGAAAACTGACATAAAAACAATGATTTCTATCTTTTCATGTTCTCTTTTTGTTGTGCAAATGGAGCAAAGTCCAGGAATTTCAGGACATTTGGCCTCTCAGCGTGTCTCCTAAGTAGAGCAGGAAAAAAGAAGGAGACCAAACATCATGCCTGGACCTGTGCCATGTTTCTGAACAGAGCAAACAGAACGAAAGGGTAATGAATTAGCTTGTCTGTCTGACCCCTCTGAAAAACCATAAACTCAAAGAGCCACAAGCAAGAAATAAAAAGACAGACAAACAATACATATATTTATTGACAATAATCTCTGTAATAGTATCACATCTAAAGGCATCTGTGCAGTTTTTTGTCTTAGTAAACAGTGATTTCAGACGTATCTCTCTGATTGTCTGTCTTTGGCAGATGTTATGAATAGGGTGGGGTTATGGAGCTCTTTTGTGTCCTGCCTTCAAGCAGTGGTTTCTTGTCAGAGCCACATTTCTGTGAGTCATTGGTTTGGCTCTGTAGGCATATACTGCCTCAGACTCAGAGCATCCAGCCAGATGTGCTCCTCCATCCTGGAAGTGGTCAGATGGCTCAAAATCTTGCTTACACATGCTTGTGAACATGGAATTTGTTCCCTATATTGTTTGCAGATCATTATCCTATTACAGATTTGGTTATATTAAAGGGGTGGTATAATGCCCCTTTTTACAATATGTAAAATAAGTCTCTGTTGTCCCCAGAGTGTGTATATGAAGTTTCAAAATACCCCACAGATAATTTTTTACAGCATAAACTTGTCCCTTTTTGAGGGTTAGTAAAAACGCGTTGTCACACAAGCGTGTGTGTCCCTTTAAATGCAAATGAGCTGCTGCTCCCGGCACAGAGGGCGGAGCTTCAAGAGCTCGTTTACCTCACACAGACAAGCACTAAAATTTCAGAAACTGTTATGCCTTTTATGTTTTAACTGGAGTTGGACAATGATGGAGAGACTCACATGAAGAATGACAACATGTTGAATGCAACAGGACGTTTCTGAATGGTTAGTTATTGAATTTATGTTGCTGATGTGGAGTTAACTATCTTCAAGTCATTGATTAGCATAGTCTGTCATGATAATCTCTATAAATCGCTCATGTGGAAACTGTTGTAAGATGCCTACAGAGTGACATGCTATTGCATTTGTGTTACGTACTGTATTGCATGTGAAAACTCGGATGCGACAGCTTTAGCAGACTCACAAATGTGCTGTACTACAATAACTCTTCCTCTTCTCAACATGGACTGCCTGTTCCCGGGGGCGGGGTTTATGTACATTTTAGGGTTGGTGATGTCACTAACCCGGGAGGAATGTTGTGTAGTCTCTACCAGTCATTTGTTGTAGTCCATAAAAAATTATTTCTTTAAAAGCAAATATCTTCCTTTGCTTTTGAAAAGCGTTGTAACTTTGCAGATGTTGTTTATGCTCAAACAGCAACATTGCACACTAACTAAAGTTAGAAAAGTGAATAATCAACCCCTCATTTAATATATTCTGCTGTAGCTTGTGTTAAAATTAGATTGTGAGTATCAGTTAGTTGGGAGTTTTTTGAAGTATTAGACAAAAAAAATGGAACAGTTTGAATCTCACCCTTTTGCTTACAAAGGTAAAACAGGGTTAATTTCCAAGTTAATTGTAAAAGGAGATGTTTAAAGCCACTATAGAGGTCTCACCCCCCCCCCCCCCCCAGAAACTTTTTGTATGTTCAAAAACATGAATTATTATGCTATCTTCTAAACAAATCAAAATGCCTTTATCTATTAGCCGTGGTAATTTGTTTGTCTATTGTAAGTCGCTTTGGATAAAAGTGTCTGCTATATGCATAAATGTAAGCTAGCAGGCTTATTGGCTAGCAGTCCGTGCTAAAGGCTAATCAGCTACTTGTATGAAAAGCTAGCAAGCTAATCGGCTAGCAGTGTGCAAAGCTAGACAGCTATGTATCTACCTAATATGTATCCAAATTGAATCAGTATCGGAATAAAACCACAATAATTAAATTGAAATTGTAAAATTTGTATCAAGCAATAATAAAGTCAGCAGCCTATACCAATTATTGCACCTTGCTGTCACTAAACTTAATAAAATTATGTTTAGTTAGGCTACGGAATGTTTTGACAATCACAATAGCCTACACTTATTGTTTGTGATGCAAGTTTTTTTTTTTTTCTTCTTTTTTTTTTTACATCCCCCCAATCCCCATAATTCTCACTCGAAGCTAAACTCAAAGGTTGGCAGCCCTGTATTTCAGAGTCTAAAGAAGGAAGGATCATGCATGCTGGACTGTTTAGGAAACAGTCTGCGCACCTGATCCAACCAGCCACTGGAAGACCGGTGAATTAATTGAGCACTTGTATTAAAGTGTTAAATCTGTGATGGTCGGGGAGCTTGGCACATCATTGCCTTATTAAAGACAGAGGCATGAAGGCACAGAAGCCTCTAAATCAAAGTGTCTCATCACAGGCCAGAATCTCTAATTGAAACTCTCCATGCGTTTCATTCTGGAACTCTGGCTTAATGAAGGAGATAAAAAAAAAATGGGGATGCTTGCCAAGATGTACTTTCTCCATGATTCTTATAACAGAGTAATGAGTGTACACTGAAACTATGTGAGTCTCATTAGGGCTAAAGTTGTGGAACTAGAGCACTCGTCTGGTACCTGCTGGGGTTTGGCTTTACTGCATAAGTGCAACAGAAGATCACAATGTATTAGTCTTTTGTGTGTTAGCGTCTGTACCTTTACTGTAGTTTATGTCTTAAAGGGATAGTTCACCCCAAACTTTAAATTCTGTCATCACTGCTTCCTTTTTTTCAGTTGAACAACATTGTGAATTGTGAAATATTTTATAATAATATTTGGAATTATAGAATATTGTTGTAGCCTTCTATCAATAAAATATTCATGCCGCTTCAGCCTTTGGTCACTGTATTATTTTGCTGTATGGAAAAGAGCAGCATGAACATTCTTCAAAGCATCTAATTTTTGTGTCTATTTTAGTTTGGAAAAATATAAAGTTGAGTAAATATATAATGTTGAGTGAATTCTCTCATTGTTATTGTACAGCTTAATTTGTGCATGTTTGTAAGTTGTGTCCACTCATGTGGTTGGTTGGTTTGTTTGATTGTGTGTGTGTATTTGCGATAGTGTCACTGACTGTGCAGCTCGATGATACAGAAGGAAATCCAGTCTGCAGAGGACAAAGAGAGGGAGAGAGGGATAATACAATGCTGGGAGAAGAGGGCTTAACCCAGTCGACAGGCGGGATTTCCTGGCTGTTGCCTCAGCTCCCATCCATGAGAGTGGTGGGAGATTTACGAAAAGCACCTGTGTAAAGGAGGCTTGTTTTGGAGTTGTTACTGCTTACATGCTATAGGGATTCACAATAAATTTTACAATAGAAACTGGGTGCCAAATAGAAGTTTTATAGATTTAGGAATTAATTTAGATTCTGTTTTTTGTGCTACAAAAAGCTACAACTGTTGACAGTTTAATATTTGATGAATTACTTTAATATGTAAAGCTCATATTTTTTCAAAGCATTTACATGAATTCTTTAGCAAAACGTTTTACAGCTTTAAAATGTTTTACAGTTTTCAGAGCTTCACAGCTCGAGAAGACATGGAAGGAGGAAAACAACTCAAGGCCTTTAAAAATCCTTGACAACCATGAATGCTTGTTGGTTGGTAGAAAGCATAGACCAACTGTTAGGATATTCATCACAGCTGGGTAGTCAGAGCAGGAACCTAAGGGTAGTTAAACCTTAACAACCCATACCTTGACCTTCATTCTCACTTGTTCTCCTGTGGTGGATCTGAACTGCAGCTGTGCTTATAGCCACATTATTAACTCTGAACTCCTGTAATGTTCATGGTCTCTGATGAATGTACTTAATACATTGTTAATTTGTTAACATTTACATATATGCATTTGGCAAACATTTTTATCCGAAGTGATTTAGATTGCATTGCAGGTATACATATTATCAGTTCATGCATGGGAACCTATAGCCTGGGAATCGAACCCATAACATTGGCATTGCTATCACTATCAGTTACAGTTAATATACTTATTCCGATCCATGTTTTGAAACTTATGAATGTAAGTGGAGGCATATGTCTTCATTGAAGGCTAACTACATGGCATGAAGCAACAAAACTACAGTACCTCATCCCATTATAATCGAGTTAATAATATTGTTGGCTTCTGTATGATAAATTGCTTGTACTTTCCTCATATGGTTGTTGCTTTGGTTAAAACTAAATATAAATGTTTTTCACAAAGCTACTCTTGGTAACCACGAGTAAGGCTTGATTTATCTTGTTGGGAATGAGGAAATGTTCCATTTTTCCAATGCAATCCAATGATCAAAGAATCTGGCAAGGTTGAGTGTCTTCTAGTGGTAAATGATTGTGTGTATAGTACTACTCGAAATATGCCCGCTGCTTGAGCTCCATACTTTTACAACAAAACACTGAGGCTTTTGTGAAGGCAAAAGAATGAGAATCTCCATAGTTGCTATAGCAACATTTAAACATTTCAATGTGTTCGGAGGGACTGAATTTAAGTCTGAGTCACAGTAACCCCACCCAATCCCCCACAAGTCTTCTCTCTCTCTCTCTCTCTCTCTCTCTCTTTCTCTCTCTCTCTCTCTCTCTCTCTCTCTCTCTCTCTCTCTCTCTCTCTCTCTCTCTCTCTCTCTCTCTCTCTCTCTCATACGATGCAGAGGAAAGAACATCCATGCCATCTTTTAGCCTTGTTTTAAGCGACACATGAACTCTGTGGTCCTGCAATGGTTAATGATCATGTATGATAGCAATCTGTGGTTGCCTGAGAAAAAAAAAAGTTTGCATGTATCTTCACTCTATGACCATTGAAAAAGGGATCCAGATTGTGATCCCTAGATAGCGCTGATTTACTGGACCATATCTGGCTCAACCCAGAGCAAGGAAAGAGGCCAGGGGCCGAGGTTCTCCATCTGTGCTTTCAAAGCAGAAAGAAAGTCAAACAAGCTCTGAGAATAAGCAGTCTCGTGTTTACAGATCATATTAAGTCGTCCTGGTATCCAGCCACACGTCTCCCTTATCTCTGTTTACATTCAAAGTCACTAAATTTTCCTGCAAATGGCCATGGCTGGGTGGAAAATACATTGACAACACATTAAAAAAAATCATGAAGGGTTGTACCAGACAATAATGCTTTATTTCTTTGTAGAGGTTGTAATAATATACTGTAATTTCCAAGACACTGATAGTTGTTGTCTCTCTTTAGGTTTTAGATAAAAGGAACTTAAAATTGGATCGTGTGTGAGACTCTCAAGTAAATATTGACAGAACACTTTTGACACATCTCTGAAGAATCCCACAGGACAAATCAGGAGCCTCACAGTTTCACAGTAGCATACTATATGAATGAATCAGGTAGAGCAAATTCATTCAAGACTGAGATTAATGCTAATACTAAAAATCAAATATCCAATGGTAGATTACCTCATTCAGGTAAATAATAAAATTAATAATAGTTATAAATGCACAATACAAGTACTAATACAAATAATTCTGAGTGTAAACAATAACATTGTGAAATACTATTATTTAAAACCAAAAACTTTTTTTTTATGTTTTTAAAAATGTAATTCATTCCTAAAATGGATTTTCAGCATCATTACTCCAGTCTTTGGTGTCACACTATCCTTTAGAAATCATTCTAACATGCTGATGCTTTAAGAAACATTTCTTATTATTATCAATGTTGAAAACAGTTGTGCTGCTTAATATTTTTGCGGAAACCGCAGGATTTTTTGATGTTCAAAAGAATGGAATTTATTTGAAATATCATTTTTTGTAACACTATAATTGTCTTCACTGTCACTTTTGATCAATTTAATCTCAAACATTAGGATAATAAGTTAATAAATATCCTGGTAGTCCATATTTAGCCTGTACAATAAAGATGAAACCATTAGCAAAAGACAGGAAACATCATCTCAGAGTATGTTGTCTGAGTGGCAGTGCTCACATCTCTTGAGTTCACTCACCGTCAGCCAGGATGCAAAATGAAACCAGATGAGCCCGGTAACAGATCCCTTGCCACCGGTTCCCAGGGGACATGACATCACTATTAGCTCCACTATTCTTAGCCTTCTTTCTATGTCTTCGAAAGAACGAAAATAGCGAATTCACGACAACCAAGCCCTCAAAGTTCAAGGGAAAGTTCCTAAAAGAGGTTAAAGAGCTATTCAAGTAGAAAAGTCCCGGCACATACCCCTCATCTAACCGTGACATTGGTTACAAGACCTCATTAAGGAAGACAGTGCCCCCAAAAAGTATTTGGACACTTAGGACCACTTTAAAATATATGGATGTCACTATTTCAGTGAATACAATGTATAAAAATATGGCATCTGTAAACAAATATTCCTATACATTTTCTCACAACTGACCTTACTTTAACCAGATGGTCTAAAGGTGATAGTGATTTTTAGTGTCATGTATGAAGTGAGTTCCCCTCAAGTTCACACAGATCGCCTAACCGAGTAACCCAGTATTATATTAGTATCAATGATATACTATTATGTTTTTGTTATCTGATGTAATGAAATCCATACTTTCATAAGTGTGTCTGAAATCTCGAAATACTTTTAATGATCCAATATAGGTATACAACGCATTCAAAAATGAGACATTTTCCCTTATTTTAGTTTCTTCATTCTTTTAGACTTGCTCTGCAGGGTCTACATGCCTCTAAGCATGTCAATCATGTCAGAAGACATGCTACATCTCAGGTTTCAGAGCCAATAAATCACCTGTAGCTCATAATGAACATGTGGCATGTGCAGCGCTTGTCTGTTTTTCATATGTCGGACACAATGATCAGCCCTTTGGCTCCATGCCAGTGCTTCTAAACCAAAGACAGGGGACAGGATAGTGTCTCTCCATCACCTCTGATTAGGTTGAGATCGTTAACAAAACCAACATTGCATATGAAAGAGAAACAGGAGGAGTGGATAGACGATGTCTAAGTGTGATAAGTGAAGGTGGAGAGGAGGGAAACGGTGTGTACGTTGTGGTGAGAGCGTGAGAAAGAGAGAGAGAGAGAGAGAGAGAGAGAGAGATAAGAGGAGGAGAGAGTCAGGGAGGGAAGGAGCCAGTTTGTCACTGTGAAATAGTTGGGTGGAATACACGTGTGAACTGCAGTTCCTCTCCGCACTGCGCTGAATGGTGACCAGCGACTCAAACAGACAGGAGGGGGAGGACTGGCCAGCATGGAGCTCCACTCACCCAAAAAGAGCTGAATAAACAGTACAATACAGCTCTGCAGCAAAGACAAGACACACACTGAGAAACACGGACAAAAGGACGCAAGAAAGAAAAGCAAGGTACCCTCTGGCGTTTTTGTGCACTTGTAGCTACATAAAAATTTGTTTGTGAATGTGACAACTGTTTTTATTTGCAAGCTGTAGTTTTGTAAGTTGATAAGTTGGAGTTTGGGTTTGTGAGTATCTTCTTACATGTGTGTATGTGTTACTGCATCCAGAGATTTTGTTTCTGGTCAAATTACAGCAATGAGGTGTCTTAAAGATGTATCTTTCAGCTCTGCAATACAAAGAGAAAGAAAAAGGGAATAATTGAGAGAGAAACACAGAATACATGGTCAGTTCTATCAAGCTGAAGCTCTTGTGGGTGAGTTGCAAATAGTGGAGTTTACTTCTGCATATTTCCTCAGAGAGAGAGAGAGGAACTCTTCACACGCCCTTCTACTTTTGTTTTGTCTCTCATACCTCCAGTTTTCACACCATGACTAAGATTAGAAGGCTTAGCGAGAATAAAGGTTTTCAGGGAATGAGGGTACAGTAGACGCTACATTTGCAAGTAAATGCTGAAACGGGACTTGCAAGTGCCTGATACGAAACACATGTCAGGCATCTTTGGAGAGGGAGTAATTGTAACTTTTCTCAGATTTTCCTGTTTCTATGGGTACACCTGATATAGACACAGTAGCTGAACTGCCTGCTGACTTCAGGCCATTTCTTCTACTACACAGAAGGGTGGCGTAAGGGTTAAAGATCTGGCCTGGTAAATAAAACATTGTGGGTTCAATCACTGCATTGTGCCCTTGACCCAGGTTTGCTTGGGAGGGTTTGAACATGTAACAACTATACTGCAATTTTGATACTAAAAAGACAGTGTCTGTGATTTTTGGGTTAGGACTGAGATTGGAGATTAAACATTATTTTAAACCTGTATGATTTTATGGGTAGTTAATAGTTAGGGTTAGGAATAAGTTGTGTTATTTGTTAGAAAAAAACATTTTAACAAAAAAAGCTTTGTTGCTTATTGGTCATTTTAAAAACTTTCGTCCACCAAAATCAAAGTCATGTGGTGCAACCAACATACCAAAAAAAAAAAGCATAAAAACAGAAAATTTGAATCATAAGGACTCTCATGACTGTGTCAAGATCAATAAGTCTCTTAAAATAAAAGATAATTCGTCGATTTCATGGCATGGTAAGGTTAGTTCAGGTTGTAAAATGTCATGTGGTGCAACTGCCCAAAAACTTACAGATGTTTATGAAGTAGTAATGACACTAATTTAATAGAACATATATACTGTATCACATTATATTTTTGGGAGAAGATGGTACATAACATTTTTTTCAAAACAATATTTCTAAACATGTTTTAAATTAGATAAAAAAAAAAAAAATCGTATTCTTCTACACTCTTATGTGTCATTGAGCCACATAACATTTTCTCATGCTTTTCTTCTTCTTTTAAGCAATTTAAATGTTGAAATGTTTCTCTCACTTTTGATGTTGAGGCAGGTGTTTTGAGAGGAATACAAGAGCAGTTGGGTCAGAGATTGGTGGTCATTGGTCTCAGGATGTCCAGGAGCAACTCTACAGGGGATCTAGTGCCCAAGGACATTACTGAGATCCTGGCCCTACAGGCCAGTAAGAAGAAACGGGGTTCATCCTTGGGCCGGGCTTTTAGCTGGTTCAAGGGCAGCAGACGCAAGAGGAGTCTCAGCAATGGGCAAACTAGGTCAGGAGGTCCATGCGTGCGGTCTGGAGAGAGCGCTGCAGCCAAACAGATTCAAGCCAGTAGTGAAGCCTCTAAAGGTAAGCAAAAACTTTTCCTGCTTCAGTACCTAGAGATGCAGGCATTCATAGCCTGTTGGAATGGAAATTATTTGTTTTTGAAGATTTGGATTAGTTGATAACAATCAAAGATGTGTCATTTTGATACCATAGATTAAAAGGATTCACAATACCATACAGATTGATTTTAGCCAAGCGCTCTGGTGCCAGTCTGTCCAAACCTTGAACATGGAATTAATTTTTTCTTTTTCTTTACTATTTAACTGGTTATCTCTGGGACATTCCTTATTCAAGCCGGATTAGGCTACAATAACAAGGACAAGTCTTCTCTGGAATGGCTGATCTGTTTATTGTTGTTTCTTTTTGCGTTTTGCCTTCCTTTTTTCACATTGGTTTTTGGGCACAACTTTTCCACTGCAAAGATAGCGTTGATGTGTCATGATTTGTCTCCGAGCACATCAGAGGCATTATGTGGTGTTGTCATGGGTAAATGCTTTAGCTATGGTATCAGTCAGAGTGCTAAATAATAGTCTTTGGAAAACTTTGGAAAAGTGAATTTAGATTCACTTGTCTGTTGTCTACACACACACACACACACACACACACACACACACACACACACACACACACACACACACATATATATAGTTGACGGATGACTGTTGTATGTTGGAATTCTCTTATCAACACCTAAATAGCCACTTGCAACACCCTAGCTAGAACACAGCAATCACCTAGAAACACCTTAGCAACCACCCAGAACTCCCTAGCAATGCCCTAGCAACACACTATCATCAACCAAGCAAACAACCACAACAAACTAGCAAAATCATTACTTAAGCATCACCCTAGCAACCATCCACAACAATCTAGCAATAGCCTACCTAGAAAGACTCTAGCAACTACTCAGAACTTCCTGAGAATACCCTTTCAATCACATTGCAACATAACAATCCTAGCAATGCCCTAGCAACCTAATATATCCCAAGAAACCATCCACAACAAGCTAGCAACACCCTACACCTAAGTAAAATCCATGAGACCACTTAGAAACACCATAGCTACCACCAGAACTTCATGGGAGACCCCTAGCAACACCCTATAATCCACCAACAACACCCTAGCACAAACCTTGCAACAGCTTAGCAACCACCCACAGAAACCCCTTTGAAACTCCCTAGCAATCACACGAATACCATATCAGCTGCCTTAAAAATAAACTAAAAGTTACAGAGAATGTGCTGGAACTTAACTCTGCTCTGCATGAAGACCTCAAGGAGGAGGATTGAGGATATCTGCCATGTGACATCTGCTTATAAAACCCTGTGTGGAATCTAAGATTGCATGAACAATAATGGACACTACGTTCAGCATTATATTCCCAAACTTTAAGCTAAGTGGTCTTGGGAAAATTTGCAAAGCCGGTCCCTGAGGTCCTCTTGGACACTGACTCTTTAAAAACCTGCTGGACCACTTTTTATGTAGCGGTCCAACCAGAAGGACAGAGGACTGTTTAAATAGACTCGGATTCTAGATTTTTCTCTTCCTGCCCCCACAAGTCTCACACTCCCTCTGTTACACCGAAAAAGCATGTAGACTGTGAGTTGCCAGAGTCTGAGTTAACAGACACTTGGGACTTTAGCTGGACATTCAGATTCTTCTAGTCTTTACGATTTATAGCCTTTTCTGGTCTTCATGGGAGGGAGACAAAGCCAAAGTGTGGAAAGGTCTGAGAGATGAGACACATGCTGTGTAATTGAAAGAAGACTGAGGGGGTATTTTTCTGAAATGCTTTTTTTAAATTACATCCCTTTACTTTGCCGCACAATCTCTTTTTAATCTCTGTTTTCACAGTCTCCAACCCCTTGTGGAAAAATGTGCACTTAACTGTACTGAATTTGCACTAGTAGAGTACTTCAAATCTTAAAAGTATAAATATTTTTTTAAATAATTTAATGCTAATATAATGAAATAACAGAGTATACTTTCATGACGGTTTCTTAACACACTTACGAACACTATTAAAAGTGCACTTTGTAATAATGTATAATTGAACGTTTTGCTTGTACTTGTGTATGTGTTGACTAAGGCTGCGTTCACACTGCAGGGCTTAATGCTCAATTCCGATTTTTTTTAAAAATTCGATTTTTTTGCAAGGCCGTTCACATTTCCAATTAAATGCGACCTTTTGTGATCTCCTGTGTGAACGTGAAATGACCCAGAAGTGACCCGCATGCGCAGAAGAGTACTCAACGGTCAACGACGTCACTTGTTGTTTGCGGAAGTAGCTGAACTTCAACTAACTGTGATTCACCAAAGCCCGTCTACGGAAAGCCTGTTCACTCCAACGCCCTATTAAGTCCTATTGGTTGTAGTTCCAATCAGAGTTCCACTGGGGGCGCTCGCCATGAGTGCAAAATGAATGGGAGTCAATGGGGCTAGACGGCTAAATTTGTCTCCCTCACCCAATTGCCGTTGAGAAACCTCAGATTTGATTGTAGGTTTTGCAAGTTCAACATGGGTTATAGATCGAAAGTTGAATGAACGAGTACTTATTTCTTTTCGATTTCTTACAGGTTGAGTTGTTGTTGCCCATAACACGCTAGCATTCTGCTAATGACGTCAGCATTCATTTCAATAGAAATTACTTTAAATAATAGTTTATACATAGACAATGAAACTGAAATTACATAAAAAGTGTTGTCCTATTTAAGTGGGTCAAAAATATACCAATTGCAGTTCAGCTAATTTAAACTCATTTAAAGGGATACTTCAGGATTTAGCATTAAGCTTTGTATTAGTAGAAAACCTGTAGTATTTTCGAATTACCGTGCTTTCCACCCTCATATCCCCCTGAGAGGAGAGATTTATGTATTTTTTGTCTGGAAAAAATCCTCCGATGACGCAAAAATCATCATTTTGCATCATCGGAGGATTTTATGGCCAGAGGCTAAAGACTACAGCCAGTAGTAGGGGCTGTTCCGCATTTGTTCAACCCGCCCATAGAGGGTGGGATCTCACTCACATAATGTACACACAGTCAGCCGTCTTTCTTTGGAAGCTAAGCTTGCAGGCTCTTGTTCTGTGAAGAAAGCTGAGTAGTAGGAGAAAGCTGAGTAGTAGGGGTTACCATCCTCCTTTTCTCTGACTTGTCCGGTGGGCGAGATCGTTCAAAATGTCCGGGATTCAGCTTTTGCTTTCTGCGGTCGCCATTCATTGTTTACATGCACACCTCTTGTTTCAATCTAACTGAATTCATTCCGATTGGTGAATCTGAATGTAGTGTTTACATGAACGCTAAACAAGTGATCGGTTGATGTGCGTTTTAACATTGCTAAGAAAATTCCCGCACCTCCGTGAGAGATACGAGACCGGCGCGTCTCAGTAATGACGCCACCGGCCTCGCGCCGTTCTCCCGCGGCCGTCAGCCTCGTCCTGCTCGCCACAGTAAACATGATGAATGGCGACTGTAGAACGCAAAAGCCGAATCCCGGACATTTTGGGCGATCTCGAAATCCCAGGCAGACTCGTCACGGAGACTCACTGGTAGCTTAACCTTGTTGTTTTCAACTGCGCTCTCTAACCGGTAGGCGTGGCCTCCTAGGGCAGCGAAGCAAGTGCATTCTGGGAGTTGTTGTCTTTCATCCACATAAGCCAAAAATACATTTTCTGGCTTTTCTCAGTCTAGAAAGCTCCAAATTAAAAAATTTGTTCACATTTCTTCTACATAAATGACCAATTTTAAATACACATTCATCTTTCCAGAGGTGAAGTATCCCTTTAATTGCAGTTTCCGAAAACATTACATTCAGTTTTCACAAGTATATTACATTTACTGTAGAGAAATATGAGGTGTTTGTGTCTGGTTGCTAGCACATTTAGCACATGGCTAGCCAGTTTCTTGGGTGTTGTGGTTGGTTGTTAGGACATTGCTAGGGCGATGCTAGGTGATTACATAGTGGTCATGTAAAAAAAAAAAAACTCACCCACAACCACAAGATGTTCAGGTTCCTCTTTCAATGTAAGTATTTGTGATTTGGGACAGCCTGCTTCTTGTGGGCCCTTCCCCAAACAAGTTGGGCTGTCCTGATTCAGGACATTTCTAGGCTTAGGGGCTCAACAGTGCAGCACTAACTCCTTGCGTCATCCCTGTTTGACTGAGCTCAGCCTCTATCTGTCCACCACCATCCCTCCCTCAGTACGCTCTATCAGTTCCGGAAGCTTTTTAAGGGGTGAGATCACTGTGCATGGGACACCATCTAACTTAAAACATTGACACATTGATCCCTTATCACACAAGTGATAGAGGGGAATCTCTGTGTCTCACTTATACTTAAGTCTGAGAAAGCTTTGGGTGCCTCTTCAACTGTGCACCTGTGGATATGCAAATGCACGTTTAAATTTATATTAAATGCTATTAGTTGAACTGAAGAGTGCTTTTTGACTCACCTAAGTATAGGATTTGTGCACATTTGCAATTATGAAGTTGCAAATTAGTACATTTTAAATATATTAACTTTAAATGAACAGTATAAACATTAATGTACAAATAACACTACAGTTAAAATTATAATCAAGTACTTTACATGTGCTTATATGTTAGTCAACACATGCACTGTTTAAATCATGACTGAGTTAAAAAAAATTGTTATTTGACATGTACATGTAAATCTTGTAAGTTGACATTATTAGCCTACAATTTGCACTTTTTAAAAGTTTACTTAAGTGTGAAGAAACAGTCATGAAAATCTACTGTCTTTAATGAAACTTAAAGGGATAGTTCACCCAAAAATGAAAATGCTTTCATCATTTACTCACCCTCAAGTTGTTCCAAACCTGTATGAATTTCTTTCTTCTGCTGAACACAAAAGAAGATATTTGAAGAATGTTGGTAACCAAACAGTTGACGGTAGCCATTGACTTCCATAGTATTTTTTCATACTATGAAAGTCAGTGGGGTCCATTAATTGTTTGGTTAATCATATTCTTCAAAAATAACATCTTTTGTGTTCAGCAAAAGAAAGAAATTTATACAGGTTTGGAACAACTTGAGGGTGAGTAAATGATGAAAGCATTTTCATTTTTGTGTGAACTATCCCTTTAAGGGGCCTTTTATTTCTTTAATATAGCATTATACATTATACAAGTATACAAAATACAGTTATACAAATGAGTGCACTTGTTTCCAAAAGAGCACACACCTTAGAAAATAATATATATTTTTCATTATTTTGGTAACTTCAGTAACTTTAGATAACTTTAGTTTAGGGTCCAATTTTCACTATTTACTAGTTGCTTATTAGCAATTTAGCATGCATATTATATTGGCTGTTTATTAGTACTTAAAAAGCACATTAATGCCTTATTCTGCCCTTACTAACAATTAATAAGCAGTAATTACGAGTTTATTGAGGTAAAAGTTGTAGTTAGTTAGTAGTTAGTTTAGTGAGTATTGGACCCTAATCTAAAGTGTGACCATTATTTCTATCAAATATCAAAATATGGATTGTCTTTAATGACGGTGGCATTTAAAACATTTTTGAAATAAAATGGTCAACTAATTTGTCTTGCTAATGCTATTTTCCATTTATACAGTATTATCATAGTTTTTATTATTTTATTTTTTCAATATTTTTTTTATGATTTTAAGACTGAAAGCCTGGGCATGCGACAAGCATAAAGGAATAAAAATCTATATTTTAAAAGAAACTAAAATAAGTAATAAAGGTATGGTAAAAACTTAATGTGACTTAAAAACCTAATCTGACTTTCATACTCTTATCACAAGCATAATGGAGAAAACAGGGCTGATTTTACTCAACTGGTCATTCATATTGTGAAGGCCAGACATCTGTTAACGATGATCTCGAATGCCAACGTAGAATGATGACTTGTGGTCAGAGGAGGGTTGAATGAAACATGAGCCTACCGTAATAGCTGTGAAATAAAGAACATGTGAATGTTTAATGGCGTTTGGAGACACTGATATACATCCCAGCGCACGTCAGAGAAACACGAAAGAACAAAGTGACAAAGGACAGTAACTGAATGTTCCAAGTGCTTCCCTGCCCAGAGAACTCAGAGAACGGTTGAGGAACTGAAGGTCAGAATGGGAAACTGTGATAGACATAGGGTTAAAACTGTATAAAACAGTCTTGCAGGATAAAGGAATATGATGACATTTTCACAAGAAGTATATTTAGTTTTTCTGAGAAGATTGTGATAAGTAGGCCTTTACAGACAGATTTCTTTACCACAGATTTCCACTGAAAATTCTCCAGATTTGCACAGAATTGGAATACTTGTAATTCACAAGTTCTACACATTAGCTCTCTGGAGGACTTGATTCTGATTGGTCAATCTCAGCATTTTGCAATCAAATATTTTTATGTAATGACCACTAAATAAATTCCTTCTGATTGGTTGACATGCATTCCAGATGTTTTGAAGTGGCTATAGACCTTATGCGCCAGAGAAACGAGGGCGCCGCCATCTTTAAAATATTGTCTTTGAACTTCCATTTTTGCGGCCGCCATCTTTTTGCGGTCGCTCTATGGCATTGCTGTTCAGGAGTAGCCTAGAAATCTAGACGCACCCTAGCGGCAGCAAAATGTATTTTGCAGCCAGGGCAGTCTAGCAACTCTCCATTGACTTTCGAGCTGCAAAAACCTAAATTGGGTCAGGCCAATCACGTCGTGTATAGAGTAGGCGGGGCGGGCTTAATATAATGACGACAGAGTTTCGACGGTTACCTGCCACTTGAAAACAAAGAATGGCGGCTGCTGGCGAACATCTTTCGAATCGGCTTTGTCTGCGACTCTGGAGGACTTGGAGTTAGGTTTTTCTTTGAGAAAAGAGCAAAGAACTGCACTTAAGTCATTCTTTAAAAAGGAAGATGTGTTCGTAGTTTTGCCGGCCAGATATGGCAAAAGTTGAATCTATCAACTAGCTCCGCTGTTGGGAAAACGCTCTGGTTGGTTGAAGCGCTGTCCTATTGCGTGCAGAGGGAATTTGAAAGACAGCCGTTTATCCCGCCCCTCGGATTGAGCCGTGTCTTTGGTGAGTTGCCAGACCCAACATCTTGATGTAGGTCTGGCTTGCCAGGCTTGTCCAGGAGTAATAAGCTTTTGAAATGGATTTACTTAATGCAAAGTTAACGAAAGTTATCATGAGGACTGTGATGTTTAAAGCAGATGACTTAACAAATGTCAGTCGACCGGGAAGATTTTAAAACGAGCCGTTCATTAATAAACACGCAGAATCGCTGTGAAAATACAGACCGGAAGTCAAAAGACAATGAGCGCAGCGCTGAAAAGGGGTGGGGCTACATAAGGTCTATAAAGTATAGTATTATTGACTGCATTACAGTTGTAAATCCATTTGAAATCGCATAAAACTAGTAACAGCATCTTGCACTGTTTGTAAGATAGATCATCAGTATGTAAGGAAGTAGTTTGACTCACAAAATCATTTTAGTGCAAAAAAATATCTTGGGATAGACACACATGTGCTAACTGTAGCAGGATAATTGACTCTTGACTGCTGAATTTATTGAATATTAATGCACTCTGAAGTGTAACAGCTTCTCTGCTTTGTGTCATGGCCGCATTACCAACTCTGGTGTGCATTCATTTTTAATAATGAATTAGTTTGGAAATAATTTGATAGTGCTTTCAACTACCAATAAGAGTCTAGTATCATCAGCTCCGTACAACACATTTTACCACATGTAAATCCAAATCCAAATTCCACAGAAAAAAATTGCAGATTCAATAAGGGTCTGATGGTGACGGAGAACGTCTTGGTTATTTGGTAACCCTCGTTCCCTGAAGGAGGGAACGGAGATGCCATGTCGAGACTGACGAATAGGAATCTCGCTAGAGAGGCCAATCTACTTCGAGTGAAACTAAATGAGCCAATGCATATTGGCGTGCAATCATTTGCATCAGCTGTTCAGCCATGCAGCACAGATATATAATGAGCAGCAGGTGTGATTGCACTTCAGTTTTTTGCTGAGGAGCCAAGCCTGATAAGCTGGCCGCCCCGGCGGGCAGCAGCAGATGTGGCGACGGGACGTAACCGAGACGTTCCTCTTCAGTCGGTCAGTCGACGCCACGTCGAGACCGACGAATAGGAATCCCTACCAAAGGGCCACAGCTGCTGTACCCCATCCTCTACCCCTTCTTGGCTGGAAGGACGATAGGAGAGGGCTTACACAGAGTATGCCCATCACTGTTGTTCCGTGATAACCCACACAGTGAGATTTTTGGATAACACTGGGAATGCGTGCCCTTTCTATGGGAAAGGGTGACGCTGCAGAAGCCACATTCTTCTCAGAAGGAGTTATGTGGGGAATACATATGGACTAGCCCGAAGGTTGTACTGCATATGAATACTGGGTGACTTAGCGCAAGGGAAAGACACAGGCTTCGATTAGGAGCAGCCGTGGAAGAATACACAAATGGGATCCCCGTAGGGTCACACATATGGAACCCAGCCTAAACCCGGTTCCCAAGGATTCAACGGATAAAGGCCTGGCACCGGACGCTCCGCCATGTCCCGGCCGAGGGTGTTGGAGGACTCAACAGGTTTTTCACTCTGGAGCAATAATATGCACAGTAGGGTGCAGCAAGCCGACAGAGCCGGGCCTCTCAGTGCTTCTAACCATTTAGGGTGAGAACACGGGAGGAGACCGGCTCTACACGTAGGCTATAATATCTAGCGAACGTGTTAGGTGTCGCCCAGCCCGCAGCTCTACAGATATCTGTTAGCGAGGAGCCACGTGCCAGTACAACATGGTTGTCTCCCGGCCCGAACTCTAGGCACGATTCGTCGACCAAAAATGCCTGCAGGTCCCCTACCCTCTTGATAGAGTCCAGTGCAACCAGCAGCAAAGTCTTCATGGAGAGAAGCTTTAAGTCTGCTGATTGCAAAGGCTCAAAGGGAGCATCCTGGAGTGCTCGGAGCACAAGGGAAAGGTCCCAAGAGGGTATGGAGGGGGGTCGAGGAGGGTTTAACCATCTCTCCCCCCTAAGGAACCTGATGACCAGGTTGTGCTTTCCTATTGATGTGCCATCTATGTGGTTGTGATATGCTGAAATAGCGGCAGCATGTACTTTGAGGGGGGAGGGAGACAGCCTTTGCTCCAACCTTTGCTGCAAGAAGGAAAGCACAGACCCTATCGAACATCTTCGGGGGTCCTCTCGGCGAGAATAACACCACTCGACGAACAGGTTCCACTTCAAGGCGTACGCACGTCTCATGGACGGCGCCCGTGCAGAAGTGACGGTGTTAAGTACCTCTGGGGGTAAGTCACCTAGAACCTCCGGAACCCGACCAGGGACCAGACATGGAGTTTCCAGAGGTCCGGATGCGGGTGCCATAGGGTGCCCCGTCTCTGAGGCAGAAGGTCCTTCCTCAGAGGAATGGGTCAGGGAGGGACTGTCACGAGGAGCATGAGTTCTGGGAACCAGGTCCGGGTGGGCCAATAGGGAGCCACCAGAAGGACCTGCTCCTCGTCCTCCCTGACTTTGCACAGGGTCTGTGCAAGCAGGCTCACTGGGGGAAACGCATATTTGCGGAGGCCCCGGGGCCAGCTGTGTGCCAGTGCGTCCGTGCCGAGTGTTCCCTCGGTCAGGGAGTAAAACAGCTGGCATTGGGAGGTCTCTGAGAAGGCAAAGAGGTCTACCTGAGCCTCCCCGAACTCTCTCCAGATCAGCTGAACCGCCTGGGGGTGGAGTCGCCATTCTCCCAGGAGCAAGTGGGACCAAAGGGGCCGTAGGCATACCCACAGTGGGGCAGCACGGAGGAACACAGGGACGCGGCTCGGGAGGCTCTCTCTGGGAGGCAGCCCGTTGCGGAGTCTGAGTGTGCTGTGCAACACTTACCTGGTTCCACGGGGCAGGAGGTGCAGGAGGCAGCTTGGTTGCGTTCTCGAACCGCACACTGCTGCCCGCTGGCGATAGAAGAGGCGGATGAGAGTGGTGAAGATTCTCTCCACCGACTGCTCTCCGGGCCCTCTTCGGACCAAGAGATGAAAAAAACTGCTCTTTTATTGAGAATTTGGGTACCGCTGACAAACAAAAGGGAACAAAGGATTTTCCTCCCGGCCCTCTTCCGGGGGTGGGAGCAGGGCGGTCACCACCTCCTGAAGAGCAGTCCCATCCATCTCTGGGTCGCCCGTCCTAGGGTCGCTTACCTTTGGCTTTGGGTGGCCTGCTTGCTACTGGCTCCACAGCGCCGTTTAGGTGGAGGCTGCTTCTGCGGCGCGGGAGCAAGGGCTTTTGTACAGCCGAGAACCGCTGGGTGAAGTTCTTGACCGCGTCGCCGAAGAGGCTGGTCTAGGACACGGGGGAGTTAAGGAACCTGATCTTGTCGGTCTCCCTCATGTCAGCCAGACACAGCCAGAGATGGCGTTTCTGGACCACCAAAGTGGATATCGCCCGACCCACTGACCACGCGGTGACGAAGTCCATTGCGGCACAAAGTTTTTGGAGAGCTTGTGAATCATGACCACCCTCGTGCAGGTCTTTCAGTGCCTTGGCCTGATGGACCTGCAACAACGCCATGGCGTGTATGGCAGAGGCGGCTTCCCCACAGGCCTTGCCGGTTAAGTCCAACGAATACTTACAGGCCCGGGAAGGGAGACACGGTTCTCCGCGCCAAGTGGAGTTAGGGCACAGCTGCACAGCAATTGCCTGCTCCACTGGTGGGATACGCTAGTACCCCTTAGCCGGCCCGCCATCAAGGGTGGTGAGGGAGGAGGAGCCACCGGGACGGTTTCTGGCAATAAAAGGTGCCGTCCACGTCCCTGTGAGCTCCTCATGCACCTCCGGGAAGAAAGGCAATGGGGTGGGTTGCTGAGAACCAGCGCGCCACCCCGAGATACCAATCATCCAGCCTCGAGGGCTCGGGACATGGTGGAGGGTTCCACACAAGTCCGATCCTGTTGGCGGCCCGGGAATGGATGGCCATCATCACCGGGTCTGACTCGGGCACCGCTGGCACACCCGAAGGGGGCAGCGGCGCCAAGTCATCATCCGTGGAGAGGTCTGACCCACCCTCCGATGCAGCGATTGACATCTGTTCATCGCGTGGAGCAGCGAAGGAAATGGTTGGTACACACCTCGAGGATGGTCCAGCACGTTCTGTTGGCGGCTCTAATGGCTGCGGAGCGTGAGAGGGATGAGGGTTCCTAGGGGGTTGGTTCCCCGAAGGAAGCATGCGTACCGTAATCCTCAGGTCTCCCGTATCACTGCCCGAAGCAACCCTCTGGGAAGGGTCCAGGTTCCACGCAGGGGAACGGTCACAGCGAACACAGACGTCGGTCGGTCTTATCAGCCGTAGAAACGGCTTTTGAGCGTTCTCACTGAGCACCTTACCAGCTGTAAGAACAGCTTTTGTTTGCTCAATGAAAACAAAAACAGAAAAGAGAAAAAGAGAGAGAGAGAGATCGCTCGCACTGCCGCACTGTGTCGCCAACCCCAATGTGGAGAGATCCCGAAAAGCTTGTAGCACAGTCTGTAGACTAGATGACAGCATCGAAGTGCTTGGCTCCGAAGCAAAAAGATGAAGTGCAATCGCACCTGCTGCTCATTATATACCTACGCTGCATGGCTGAACAGCTGATGCAAATGATTGCACGCCAGTGTGCATTGGCTCGTTTAGTTTCACTCGAAGTAGATTGGCCTCTCTAGCGAGATTCCTATTCGTCGGTCTCGACGTGGCGTCGACTGACCGACTGAAGAGGAACAGAAAATTGTAGCCTAAATAATAAACTTGTCATTATTTTTAGCTGTGCATTTTTTTTTTTTTTTTTGCAAACATAAGACGCACAGATACATTTACTCTATGTGGATTACTGTTCAAAAGTTTGGGGTCTGTACGTTTTTTTGATATTTTTGAATGAAGTCTCTTGCTCACCAAGGCTGCATTCATTTGATCAAAATACAGTAAAAAGTAATATTTTTAAATAGTATTACCATTTATAATAACTTTTCTATTTGAATATATTTTAAAATGTAATTTATTCCTGTGATGGCAAAGCTGAATTTTCAGCATCATCACTCCAGTCTTCAGTGTCACATGATCCATCAGAAATCATTCTAATATGCTGATTTGCTGCTCAAGAAACATTTCTTATTAATCAATGTTGAAAACAGTTGTGGTGCTTAATATTTTTGTGGAAACCGTGATACAGATACATCATTTTGAATTGTAGTGCATTTTCGTTAACTTTCCATATTTCCTATACATTTTCTGTGCCTCTTTTGTCTACGAGTCCCAATCAGCCAAGTCATCTCATGTGTCTCAGTGTTTGCGGCTTTCATTATGTAACTCACAGTAATCGATACACCTGTTGACATATTTGACACACCGTTTACTCCAACAAAAGCTCTCTAACCCTCTGCCAGCCTTTGTATGAAAACAACCTGACAGCTCACTGATAGCTTATGAACAGCCACTCACTGCGTTTTCCATTTACATAAGAAAGCATTAAGTCTTATTCTTATTACCACAAACCTGTCAGGGAGACTAAGGCACACTTCTCACACACCTCTTTTAAAGCCAAGATAAGCAGGGTAAATTGTGGGATAAAAAGTCGCTTGTCCCTTTGCATTAAGATTTTAGCTTCAATAGAATATCTGAGAGCTGAACCTCTTAGCTGGACTGTTTTATTTCAGTTGTGGCCGTAATGTTGGTGTGGTGAAACAAGGACACTCTGACAGCATTAATAGATGAAATGAGAGTTTATGGCTCTAGAGAGAAAGTACAGGAATGAGGTAAGTCTAAAAGAAGCTGCCAAGGTCATGAACAAGTTCTCTGACCTCAGTCTGGGTCGTGATGGTTACACCCAACTGTCCGACAAACACACACAACCTCAACAAGGGGTGCTGACACACCCACACGTTGCTGCTGTGAAGCCAGATAACACTATGGGGACATTTCCTGTTGTCATGGCAGACGGCCCATGACCTTTTGACCTTCATATCTCTTTGTTTAGTTCTGTGAATACCATTGGAGATGGAATAATCCAATTGCTTTGTCAATTAATTTATTCTTTGCACAGCAGTACATACTAGTTGAAGTCGATACAGCACCTGCAAGTCATTTTACTTCCGTAATGTGGGCGACACTTGATTTTATTTTATTTTTGTCTTCATATTCATCAATGTAATTGAGCTCCAACCTTTATTACCCTTGGCTTTAAAGGTGCATTGCGCAAGTCTCTGAGTTTTTGCAGAACTATGCCCCCTTCTGGCGACACACGAAACTGCAACCAGAGTTGTGCACGCGGTTACATGGAGTTTGCGTTGGGGTTTGGGATGAACTAGAAGCCGGTCTCTTTGAATCCATCTTCTACTTTTGCAAAAGTCGCTCGAGTTGTCTTCGCTGATGCGGATAATGGCGCGAATACACAAACCTGCCAGACATAACCAGGTGAGCGTGAACGCGCATGACGTCACGCCCAGTCGATTCCGTCCCGAATCCCTCTTATTTATTTTACTGTACAGGATTATAGAGGCAATCGCAGTGATCATAGAAGGGCTCATTCAGCCCATCAGGCAATTGTTTAAGCATGTATGGGTTAGAAAAACGGGTATTTTTAACATGAAAAGTTGCTTAATGCACCTTTAAAGGGATAGTTCACCCAAAAATGAAAATTATGTCAACACAAGAGGAGATAACTAATATCCGGTTGGTTGAATTCAATACAGTGACAATACATTGTGAATTTAGGGCTTAATAAAGCGCCCAAAATTATCAACAAAAATTACATTAAGCTCAAAATACAGCCAGAAATCAGAAATGTACTTCTGCTGATGTTTTAATGGCAATTGGCAAACCAACATAAAGGTGCATTTCCGCCACCTATGTACTGGAGTGTGCCACTGGATGACAGGAGAGAAATCGTGGCATTAAGGCCGGTTAACACTAAGGCTGTATCTCAATTCAAAGGCTGCATCTTTCGAAGGACTGTGTTGTTAAATGGGACGGTCTAGCCTACGGAGGACTGTTCTTGTCAAAGACTTGGTGGGGCTCACGAACAGACTATTTTGCTAAGCGACTGTGAATAGCAGAGGAAGAATCTAGAACTTGCTCTCTTGTCCCTGTAATCTTGTATATAAACACCATAGCAAATTAAAAAATCGGAACGACTGAAAACATGTAAATACTGTTTGACTCTCCATGACTACCGAGTTAGAAAGAGAAAGATACACTTTGTGTACCGAAGTAATCAGTGTCACAACTGTATTTCTGCTTTGCTATAAGCTCCACCTACTGTCAGAGATTAAATTTCCAGTTTTTTCCATATTGGTCTGAACAGACTAATTTAATTTTAACATTGTGTTGGTGTGAACAGGCCTTTAATCTGCATTGCTGTACAATTGCATAACAATAAAGGAAAGTTATTTCAGAGGTAGAACAATTTGTTATACTTCATGAAATATTACCAAGTTGTTTTTTTTTTGTCATTTAGAATAATGTGCACTAAAGATTCATGCTAAATAACGCAGAGAACGTGTATTAAAAAAGTAAATAGGATACATTTTGATTGCATGTTATTTTTTGATTCTGTGACTTGCTTGATTCTATAGCCAAAGATCTCCTAAAAAAATTATGGAATTTGTTCATACCCTTGCGAAAGTTAAAATAACTGCTAACCATGCTGGATTTCAGAAGCATTAAGGAAGTATACTTTTCGACATGTCAAAAAGCTGTGCTTTTTTTGCTAAGCACAACACTTTGCTCTCTCCCATTAGCTCTCCATTGACAGCTCTCCCATACCTTGTGTTTTACTTGGTCTTCTTTCACTTGGTTGACGCAGAGATTAATCTCTTTTCAGTTCTTATAATGGCTCATGACTCATCATCTCACCTTGACCTTGAGTCTCTTCTACCTCCTCTAGCCTCTTCATAACTCTAGCACTGTGAGCAGGCATGCTAGGAATGAAGGCAGGGAACAAAGAACACACACATACATACTATGAGTATCCAGGTTCTGCAACTTCTAAGATTTGCTTTTCCTTCCTTTATAAAGACCAATGTCCTTGAACAGTTAAAAATGGAGGAAGCAATGTTAAAACAATAGTCTGAAAAGGACAAGCAGTTCCTTCTGAGAGCAGGTGAATTACGTTTGTAGGCTGGCACCAAATAAACTGTTCGTGTGTCTGCCAAGTGTTGGATCTGTTGGAATTCAGGTGGATGGAATTCAGCTTGGTGCCGCTTGGATTTCACCCCTCATTCCAGGATGGCAATATTCCAGCAAATCCAGAACAATTGCAGATTTGTGCAAGAGAAAACTGTTAACTTTAGCAAAATGTTCTCACTATGTTTTGCTTTTTTCCGCCATAAAGAATAGCAAGGACAGCAGGTTTGATGCATGAACCAGCAATGCTTAACAAAACGCCCATTACACTTTTTAAGATCATTTGGGTACATTTGAATCATTATAGTCATATCTTTGAGTCACAACTTTAAATGTTATCTACCCCTTAAGATTTGTGAGTATATATGATATGGTTATACATTTCATCACTTTTTGCTTTTTCACAGTTAAATTGGCAATTGCACTTGGCAGTACTAGTTTTCACAGTTAATATGTTTGTATAATAATGAGACTTTCAATTCAGGACATATTTCATCAAATAATTTTAGCATAAAATATGCATAATAGCTCAACTTAACAAATAGTATAGAAGTTCACATTTTACATTGTGTCTATGTGATTTGCATTGTCTTATTTCCCTGTCCAAAATGGGAAATTGACAGCACCATGACACACTTTGTGAAAATGGGACCGTCCCACCTAAAGGCCCGTTCAGACCCAGGGTGATAACAATAACAATAACATTTTATTAATCGTTCTAATTCCATGAGAATAGGCAAGTCAACACCACAACTATAACAATAACGCCATGGTGGAATTATATCTAGAATCACTTTCAGAACCATTTTTTTTTTTAGCTAATGAATGGTAAAAACATTGACAGCCAATCAGAATTCACACAACATTAACAAGCTCAAGCATTTAAAGTGGAAAATGGCATAACTGTGGCTCTCTCTTATAATAAACATAATGTTATCATTATAGTTATCTGTATAGTTACAGCTCTTTGTATGAACGGGCCTTGAACCGGGATGTCTGGTCACCATATTTGTGTAATGCTCTACTTTAATCTGTAACATCAGGCTTAGGAGTATTTCATACAAAGTACATATTTAAAATCCTCTCAGCTTCTGCCTGGAAGCAATTGACACAAGCATATGAAAGGGATCTCACACATATACCCATGCTTAGTCATGCACAGATGGGGGTTACATTTCTAGAGGTGCACGAAAAAGAAAGTTCACCTTGACAACAGGAGCCATGAACACTGCTAACTAATTTGAATAGTCTTTATGGCTGGTGGTGAATTTAAGGTATTAGAAGCCATGCTAAAATGTGAATACATACACTCAAGGCTAAAGGGGTGTGTGGGATACTTGATGCTGACTGGTCAATCACAGCATTCAGATATTAATGAATAATACCTGTTGGCAAAATCTGAAAAAATTTTCATTGTTCTGCTAAAAGACATAGGTCCCGGCATGTAAACAATACATAATTGTTATTCTGTGGATGCTGTGCACTGTGTACAGTGTTGCACACAGTAGCTGGTGGACCAGTATTTTGTTTCACAGGGCCACAAGGGGGCGTAAAACAAAACAAAATGTATTTTTAGGACTGTCAACTATTAAGATGTGAATAAAAGTTATAAAACTGCTTTAGAATTATCTATAATTTGAAATGCAATGAAATTAGAAATGTCTAGGCTAACATTACTCTAAAAGTGGGTAGAAAATGTAGTACTAAGTAAACATTTTCCAGATCACATTTTAATATTTTGTTTATAGGCTTACACTGACAATATTTAAGCCAATTAGAAACACCACACTTAATATTTTCTCACTCAGTATAAATCAGACTTTATTCATGAATTACAATAAGGTCACTTTAATTACCATTAGATAATGCATTAACCAACATCAATGAGCAGTTAAAATATGTATTAATCTTTGTTAAGGTTAGTTAATAAGCAAACAACTGTTCAGTGTTTATTCATATTAGCTCAGGTCCATTAAAAAATCATAACAGATTCAACATTTAGTTGTAATAATGTATTAGTTAATGTTGAATACCTTTAATAAATGCTTTAGAAGTGTTTTTCATTGTTAGTTCATAATGTAATGTTAAACCTAATGGAAATTGAACCTAATTGTAAAGTATTACCAAAATATCAAGTTCTCATATGTATTTAAATACAGCTTTGTTTTTGTTATACTATGGCAAATGTCGGCAGTTCATTCAGTAATCTTATATATTAACACTCACAGTGTGAAAAACAGGAAACAGAGAAAAGCAAGTTTCTAGCTGAGAGAAAGTTTCTCTTAAGAAGAACCGAAGTATGGCATGAAAACAACTGACACACTTTTGTCACTTCGAGCAATGATGAACGAAGCAGGCAGCAGTTGGGAAGCTAGTAATATCACTACACCTTCAGGGCATTATATTTCTGACTGTCAGTTGAAATTCCTCAGATCACAAACCTCAGAAATATCATGGCGTGTCCCAGAGCACATTCACAGGTAGAGAGGGAAGAATCAACAGAATTCAGATGAGCTGGATCGCATGGGAAGAACGATGGAGTGAGTCTATACAAAGAGCCTAATACGGAGCCGAATAAGGGCGGCATTGATTTATAAGGCATTACTATCCATTAGTCTGTGATGATGCTCTCTGAAAGCTTCTTGCGGTATTCAGATTACTACGTCTAAGTGTCTGTAAACTGATGTATAATGTAGGCCTTCTTGTCTTAGTCAAATCTGGTACGGAATATGTTTTTAATCCTGGAGCTGGTCTATGGCCAGAAATCATAAGAGTGATGTTGAATAACTTTGTGTTGATATATGGGGATCTTTTAAGTGGAATGATGATTGTTCGGTAGAAACAGTTTTGGTGGCATCTTTGCTTCAGTTGTTTGTGTGAATAGCAGATGATGTAATATGGATAATGTTTCAAAGTGGAGAGAAATGTATGCAAAGATCAGTTTGAAATGCAATGCATAAACCATGAATCTGGTATGAGGTAGGCGATGGAACTCAGATTGAAATAGTCGTCATAGTTTTTGTTACAACCCTTTACTTCTGCATGATTCAAGTGTTTCCCCGGCCAAGTTACAAGAGGATAACGTAATTCCCAGGATTCCATTATGTTTGCATCTGCTTTTGCTGGGGCCTCCTGTGTTTTCTGTCTGTTTTTGATTAACAATGATTTGTAAAGCTTTTGGTATTTGTAAAGCCAGGACTCTTGATTACAGTGAGAGGAGGATGGAGGGGAGGAAAAGAGGGAAGGGGAGGCCCAAATGGTACCTGGAAAAGGTCAAGAACATTCTAGAGGCACTGTGATCCCCTCCTAAGATCTCCATTGGGCATTCCTTTTCTTCCAGATCATTACGTAATGCAGAAAAGAAAGCCCTGTATAAGCTTATCTTAAGTTACAGCTTTGTCACAAACAAATGCAAAATGTTTTGCATTTAAACATAGGGCTACATCATTTTAAAAAAAAAGATATATATATAACAATAATATAATTAAAAAAAAAAAAAAAAAAAAAAAAAATCTTAATTACCAAAGAATTAACAGGGAAAACAAAATTTCCTTGCACTAAAAGTCATAACCGTATTTGTATACTTTATGTACAGTGCAATGCATAAGTGAATACACCCATGCTAAAGTTGACTAAAAAGAGGAATAAAAAATCATATTTTGGAAATTGAACGTAATGCTTTAATTTAAAAAATTAGGAAAAATCCAACCTTTAAGGACACCAATTTTCTTTGTGAATGAATAATGTATCGTAAATAAATAAATGTTCTTCCTTAAAATACATGGTGCATAAGTTAGTACACCCCTATGTTAAATTCCCATAGAGGCAGGCAGATTTTTATTTTTAAGTATTTAAAAAAAAAAAATTTAGGATACTATGCATCCTGATAAAGTTCCCTTGGCCTTTGGAATTAAAATAGCCCCACATCATCACATAGCCTTCACCATACCTAGAGATTGGCATGGAGTACTTTCCATAAGATCATCTCTCAATGCAAATCAAACCAGCTATTAGGCTAACTGAAATAAAACCATGCCAATCTCTAGGTATGGTGAAGGCTATGTGATGATGTGGGGCTATTTTAATTCCAAAGGCCAAGGGAACTTTATCAGGATGCATAGTATCCTAAAAAAAATTTTTTTTAAATACTTAAAAAATAAAAATCTGCCTGCCTCTATGGGAATTTAACATAGGGGTGTACTAACTTATGCACCATGTATTTTAAGGAAGAACATTTATTTATTTACGATACATTATTCATTCACAAAGAAAATTGGTGTCCTTAAAGGTTGGATTTTTCCTAATTTTTTAAATTAAGGCATTACGTTCAATTTCCAAAATATGATTTTTTATTCCTCTTTTTAGTCAACTTTAGCATGGGTGTATTCACTTATGCATTGCACTGTATGTTGTTCATCTTCAAGCAGTGTTAGTTTAGTATCATTGATACCAGTGTTGGGGATAACAAATAAATTAAAGTCTCATCTGAATTACAAGTAACGTGAGTTACGTAATCAGATTACTTTTTTCAAGTTACGCATTACTTTTATATTTACAACAAAATATCAAAAGTTACAGAAACAGAAAACGCAACAGCTTTACATGATATGTAAAGACAACGACTGAGAAACAAGGACTGAAACACAGGGGTATAAATATCAGGATAACAAGTGACTTGAAAAGAGGTAATATACAGATTAAACGCTATGGTGACTAACAAGAGAAACTAAGGAAACAAATGCAAACAGGAACTAAACAGGAAAAGAGAAGCACTGAAACAAGAACAAAAAAACAAAAAAAAAACACTTTAAATAAAAGTCCATATAACAAAACCAAGAAACACAAAAAGTGAACATGTAACGCAGCCCAGGTGAGCAATCGTTTGTTTGTTTTTGTTTGTTTGTTTTCATTAACTATAATAATTCTGTCTTCAAGACCATATTTTGTCATAGCAAACCTCATGAAACATAATGTGTTAATTGTACATTTCCTTCTAAACAGTTATTTTGAAAAGTACAGTTAGAATTAGAGCAGTAGAAACAGGCCTTATCTTGTCCACCGTTAATGCACTCCTTGGTATAGATTAGAGTCGAATTAAATATTATGTTACCTGGTAGGAGAGAAACAAAAAAAGACAGAGTGAAACACAGTAAGCTGGGGGGGGAGAAAGTTGGAAACACAAGAAGAGTGTGACATGAGGACTGCACCAGAAATAGGACAGAGAAAGGGATGCTGGTGGGAGACAGAATAATAGATAAAATATGCAGGGTTCTTGGCATATCCATGGTTGAAATGGGATGAGGTTTGAGGCTCGCACAGTGCAGCAGTTGAATCAGAAGTTGTTTTTGTTTGGTGCGTACATCGGTAAAGATATCATCTGTATGTTTCCATATGTGGAATATAAGATCTCTAAGTCATGATTTTTCAATATAGAACCGTGGGGGTGGTGGGTGGATGAATCCAGGACAAGTTTTACTCAAAAATCAACAACAAAAAAAGTCAACAAAAAATTTAATTGATTAAAAATGTACACAAAATGTTTTTATTATGTCTTTTTTGACAGTTCAGCAGCACATTAAATTATATTAAATTAAATCAATTATAATAATATTATTATAATAAGTTAAAGGCAGTATAATACTACCAAAGAGCGAATAGGCCTAAAGGTAAAGTGAAATACTATTTAAACAGCTAAATCTCCTCACTATTTACAGAAGACAAATAAATACAAAAAAAAAAAAAATGCTAAATACAAAAGTATTCCATATCAAATATTTTATTTTGGCTACTGAGAGCATGGTGGAAATGTGCTACTTTGTCATTAATTTAATGGCACAATACCAACAATGTAAATTATCATAAAAATAAGCGAAATTTCCTTTCTGCAAAACATTTCTTTTTTACAATTTTTCTGCGGACAATTCTTAACAGCTTTCATAAGATTCACCCACCAACGGATTAGGAAAACATTTCTTGGATGGAGTCAGTGGGTTTTATTGGATGAAGGCAAAGGAAATAAAATCAGCCATCTGTGCAAAAAGAGGTATGAACTGCCTAAGGTGAGCTCTATAAAACAGACAGAGGAAAGAGCGAGAGACAATAGAGAATATACTCAAATATGTGAATCCTGATTTAAACTGCATCCGTTACAAATGTGTGAGTCCTTTAATGTGTGTTTGGGTGTGTATGCAAGCATGAGTGGCTGAAGCAAGCACATATCCCTCCTTTCTCACATTCCAAGTGGCTGGAGTGAGCTGTGACTGATCATCGCTGAAAGCGGTGTGGTCTGAAAAACAGAGGCGAGGAGGGAGGGTCTCGTACACACACGCTCTGCACACACACACACACACGGGATCACAAGCACAGCGGAGAGTGGGACATATCTGTCCCTGATGCGGCAGCTGGAGCTCTAAGCGGGAAGAGGAATATACAGGCATTGGGAGAAGGAGGGAGAGAGCATATGTGGAACTCCGGGGGGTTTGGGGACTGTAGAGCTGGTGGGGTCTGAGATCAATGCCATGGGGAACTCCAACAGCAAGAAGAAAACCCAGGCCAACCTTACCAGCAGTCACCACACTAGCAGAGTCAAGTCAATCTGGCACTTTAGACATGTGGATAAATACAAAACAGGTAGGAAAAGCTGTATACTCTGAGATACTCAGACTAAGTTGTCTGGTAGTGCTTTATTTATTTAGATTGTATTTGATAAGTAAGCTTATTTAATGTGGTATGTATACCAAATTTGTCTGTACATTTATTTCAGTATATGTGTATGTATATATACAGCATATGCTAAACTACAAATTTAAGATTGGGGGATCAAAGTAAAAATGTAATAATCTGTCCCTGAAAAATTGACACTGATCGATTACTAATGTGAGATACTACTGTGATGGCACCATAAAGGTATCAGATGGTAATTGCATGGTACTTTGATATAGTACGGAATGATTGCTATATACATGGTAGTGGTACTTAAAAGTATACTTCAGAATATCATCTTGGTGCATGTTTAGCAAACCATGAAAGTATCATCATACCATGAAAAAAAAAAAAAAAAAAAAAACTAGTAGTAGGCCTACCTGCATATTGGGCATCTATCAATCTCTTAAAATGAATAATAATATTATAAATAGCATTATTAAAAATAAATAAAAAAATAACCTAAATAAATAAAAATTCAATTATTAATTTCTAGTGTCTACACATTTCCAACAAACCATGGTAATGACACTCTACTTTTTGGTAGCTTTCTGTTACGGCTACACTCTATTTTAAGGTGACGTTGTTAAAGTGTAATTATGCAAATAAGTACTGAGAAATATGAATTAACTACATGTACGTTAGGGTTAGTGTTTGGGTTTGGATTAGGGTTAGTTACTTGTAATTATGCATTATTTGCTGTTATTACTATAGTAAGTACATCATGTAACATCAGAAAAAATAAAAAGTTACCTCTGTTAGTGTAGGAAATGTTGTGCTTTTGTCAGAATGGGTGGGAAAGAGATCCAGGTGTCTCTTCCTGTGTTCCAGTTTGTTGGTTCAATGACTGGGAAGGTTTGGGAGTGTTACTGAAATGGAAAATGCTTCCACCATAGCTTGTTTTCCTTAAATTCCTTGCAATCACGGCTCTATTATTAAGCGTTCAGACTTTCTGTTGTGTGCAACCTGTCATTTTCCTGTGCGTACTAATGTGCATCACTCAGCTGTGACTTTGAGTGTTTACGGCAGACAGTCAGTTCTCTGTCATTTAAAATTATAGAGGAATGCCACAGCGCTGAGACACAGAACAGAAAATGAAATCAAAAGTGCACATTGAAAAGAGCTGCTGTTTACAGATATGAACAAATCTCCTGTCAAAAACATCCCTTTCATCCTTGTCTCGGTTGTGTCTTAATAAAAAAACGAGATTCCTGTTCTCAAGTGGAACATTTCACCAACCTTGCTTGCTTTGTAAGGCACTTCATTTTTCATGTGACGCAAAGACTCCTACATCAAAATATCTGAGTAGAGAAAATGGAATGAGGAAATTAGCCTATTAGCAATAATGTCATTTGTGTGTGCTTCCTGCATGCTAAGTCCAAATACTAAGATGTCCCCTTTCTCAGCGTGTTATGAAAAAAATACTTCAATGGACCCTTTTCACATACTATGATGATGCGTTTCCACAGTTATCAACATCACAGATCTATGGAAATCTGATGGAAAATTTGGCATTTCTTTCTCATGTGACTGCTATAATCAATCTCTATAGCCTATCTCTATACACCTATATATTCGCATTTTTGGAAAGTCGTGGAAACACTATCATGGATTTTTCTTTTTCTTTGGCTATTGGAGGAAATGGGAATAGAAAAATTGTATTTGCTGTTGTCTCGCATTTACCACTAGAATTTTACCAAACTTCTGCTTCAGGAGGGTCCATACTTCAAAATTTGTCATAACCATTTTGTTTGCCAGAACCATTTTTGCCAATAAAAAACACTGAAGATAATGTTTGTTACCAAAGGCTTTTTTATCTCAAAGATAACAAAGAAAACAAAGAAGATGATGCCCATCATGGTGATAAATTAAATTATTTTAATGAAAACAGATACTGTAGACAAAAATCTAGAAAGAATATGATTAATATTGTTGAGGATTGTCCTGAATGAAGACTGAATGAACACCAGTAAACCGAAGTGTTTGCTAGCAGGTTAATTAACTCACCCAAATGCACCATAGAAGCCTAAATTATGAGATTATTAGGATATATACACAACATAAACGTATTACAACTGAAACTGCACAAAATGACAAAAATGCACAAATAATATTCATGTATAAGTTGCTAGTCAGAATGTGTAAGTCCCGTTGTAACAATGCCTTAAACATGAACAATAGGTAAAGCATAAAGAATTCACAACATTGTTTTAGTACTCAATATAATGAAGTGAAGTGACATGAAGGCCAAGTATGGCAACCCATACTTGGAATTTGTCCTATGCGTTTAAACCATCCAAATTAGTGCACACACATTAGGAGCAGTGAGTAATGAACACACACACCCAGAGAAGTGGGCAGCCATTCACTGTGACGCCTGGGGAGCGATTCAGGGTTAGGTGTCTTGCTCAAGGGCAATTCAGTTGTTTCCTGCCAATATTGAGCATCGAATCCGTAACCTTCGGGTAACCAGACTGACTCTCTAACCATTAGGCCACAACTTCCCCTAATGTTACTTATAATGAGTAAAACTGATGAACATTAATGAATGTGATTGCAAAATGTTATATATAACTTCATTTAAAGCACATGTGAAAATTATTGAGCATGCCGTATTGAGCATGGTACATAGACACTCTTCTTTGGATTGTCTTCATGCATAGCTTTACTCATTCATCGAGCCGTTTATTCAGAAGAGCTGAATCTGAATGCATTCCAGCATACCAGTCTCTCTCCTCATGCATGACTGGGCAGAATGCACAACAGAGGGGTTGGCGGTGTTCCGGACGTGTGTTCAACGATCTGTATCAGTTTAAATATTTAGAGAAAAAGAAGTGTTCTTGTAGCTGAGCTCCACCTTGTGCGCAACAAACTGTTCAACCGTTGAGTACAAGAAGACTCACAAGGTACTTGAGCCATTGGTGATGGTAGAGATTGATAGATGGATGTTGGATTATGGAGAATGAGTCCTCCTCATCCCATCAGTGCCTGAGCTGCAGGAATCAAGTCATGCGTTGGGGAAGCAGGTCTCATGGTGAGAAATCCAATATGTTAGATCTCTCTCCATGGTCACGTGAATGATGATTAACACTGGACATAACTCTGACAGATCGGTTAACCCAGTGAACCAGGCTGCAGTTCAAGTGGGAATGGGGGAGGGTCCAAAAAAAGAAGCAGGAATTGAAAAGAAGGGCTGAGCTATAGACGTTTCTTGTGATAATACACCTGTCAGTGCTGCTGTGCTGCATGGAAAATTGGAGAAGAAATCATTTGTTCAAATGTGCAAATATTTGTATTTGGACAAATACTTTGTATCTATTCTGTTTGTTTAGTTCATACTCACACATCTATTGATTTATCTTTAAAGGTTCTTTCAAAGATACAAACAAAATATTATTAAGCAGACAGTCTACTAATACTCTGATGAATGCTGACATGCAGTCAACTACAATGAGTGTTTGGTATTGTAATGGATATGACAATGTTGATATGTTTTGTCTTGGTGGAATAGATCTACTATTCTGCTGCTGCTGTTGGTTATTGCTGCTGCTATTGTAGAGCAAATACGGGACTTGCTACTGCCAATACATACACAAAATGCTGCTGTGAGCAAGTAAAACCTGTATAATATAGCGTACGCGAATTATACGTAGCAGATCTATGCAGGTGGAGCTGGGGAAGGTGGAGGGTTTCTGAAAGCTTGCTGCAACTGCTACAGTACATGATGACCAAGTATTTGAAGGTTGAGCAGTAGGGCTGTCACTTTTGAGAGAAATCAAATTCGAACGGATATCGAATATCAAGAAATGTATTCGAATATATTCGAATATCTACGAGTAAAATGTAAAATGAAGTTAACGAACAACCTCGATCCATCAGGAAACGCCACATGGTCGCTGAATTTCACTGCGCTTCATGAAGAGTTTTTCTTTTGCGTGAAAAAGCCGTTCGCCGGAGATGTGTTAAAAGATAGGGAGTGCATTCATGATTAGGCTACCGGTATAATAATCCTCCTGGCGCCGGGTCTAAGTGAGTAATGTTCTCTTACCTTTGTTATTTGATTAACATTAATGACACTTTAAGACCAGCCGCTGCGGACAGAGACGCGATCTGACACGCGTCGCATTTTCGCACATCTCTACGTTCATTTAAGACTTTATTTAAATAATTTAAGACTGCTCTTATGAGGACACTCGACAAAACGGACATTTGGCATAATTTGTGTGTTATGGTTTGTTCAAGCCCGAAAGAGAACTCGATACTGACGCGCGTCTTTTCTGTGGGTCGTGTGTGTGTGTGTGTGTGTGTGTGTGTGTAATAGGCAGGAATTACAGCGCGGACTCTTTTGTCTTGTCTTTATCTTCCATTTTCAAAACAAGCTGGCTATTGGCTGCTATTATTCGCTTGATTTGGTCATGGGCCTACGCTACAATACGTTTAGAGCGGCCGCTACTGGATGAGATGGCAAACAATAAAATAAAAAGCAAACGGTCTAATCATAGACTGTAAAAAATGCGCAAAACATGGCACTTTAAAAACCGAATAGTTTATTTATAGTTCGGTTTCGGATATTTCACGCCATGTTCGAATGCATATTCGAATATCGAATAAAAAGTGACAGCCCTATTGAGCAGCGAGCTCATTGGCTACTGATACAACAGGAACCAATCAACTGTGCCCTATAGAGAATGATGTGATTACAGGTGGATTGAGTTAAGGACCTATCAGCCTGCACCATCTAGAGTTTAATGTGAGAACGTCTAGAATGTCTAAAGTGGACTATTGAAATAAAGTGTTACCAAACAAAGATTACGATGATCTACAAAAAAAATACTATTTCAGCCTCCCCCTCTAAAAATGTCATGTTTAATTCAGTGTTACTTGCTGTTCTTTGTAATTATTAGTGAAATTTACTTGCAATTTCTGAGTGAAAATTGAGAAAACCCTACCCATTTTTTTAGTGCTTAATTTGCATAATGAGAAAATTAACATATTAAATGTTCTTTTAACATTTTCTGATCTAACATTCAAACAACCAAGGGTAAAGGGCAAAACAAAAAATCCTTAAATCATTAGTATTATTATTGATATTATTTTAGATGACCATTTTTTATGTTCCCTGAACTTTTTATAAGCAACATTTTCATAACTTTTTACAACACAAAATTGTTAGCTGAGGAAAAAAAAACAATATAAACAATACAATGACTCAAAAATGTAATAACTGAGAATGAACACCGTAAGCCACTCATAGGTTGAAATATAAACTGAAATGACACACATCCCCTTTAATTTGCATCACTTCTATAAAATATTCATATACTACTGACACTGAAGGAAAAAAGGAGAAGAGGGTGAGAAACTTTGTTTTTGAGATTTTGTGTCCTTGTTCACTGATCAAATGTCTCGCTGTCCCTATCATATCAGAAAACTGAACATTCTGAACAAGAAGAACCACATGCTGGCCTTCAGTAACCTCTAAAGAGGGAAGAAAGCATCTCAGTCCCTAACAGAATTACAGTTGAAGAAGAAAAGAGAATGGGTGTGCTTTTGTTTTGAGTGAAATCCTCTCTGGCAGTGATGTCAGCCTGTTGTTTAGTAGAAACTCTGTGTGTGTGGTCCAAACTAAGCATTCATCAGGACCCAGTGTGGGATTTTCCACACACAACCTCATTTTTAATCTCATTTTAGCAGTCAAAACAGGTTTGAAAAGAGTTTGCGTCATACTCCTTTAATAACTTGCGATGCTTACACAATATGCAGGACGAGTCATAAGATGTGTGACTATGCGTGTGTGTGACTATTTTTTTTTTGTTGCTGCAAACTAATTTGCAAGCATGCTGCCTTGAATTTATAGCAGCAAATGGACACTAACAGTTTAAATCGAAGCTAAAAATGCATAAACACACAAACATGTCTATAACTTGCACTGTAAAAACTACTGTAAACTTATATCAAAGGTAAAGTCAATAATGCAAGATACAGTATATAACAGCTTTCATTTCTAATGTTTCAATGTGAATGTGAATGCCTGCATGGGAGTCAGAGATTATAAGTGTACGTATAAACACATATAAACATAGTAGAAATACTCCCTGTCATCAGCAGTGATCCCAGAGTGCCAAATGCACTGTAGGATGGCATCAAAGCATGGTGGGTAATGGGGCATAAAATTGATTATCACTCTGAGTGAGTTATTAAGATCCGCAGTTGATGGTTCCCATGTAGATATATCAGCTCACAATAAGACTTTCCTTAGCAAGACAATTCTCACAGGCCTTTGTAATACAAAAAAGAATACAAATCACATCAAGTGTTGCTTGACCTTGATTTTCCACATATATGCAGAATCTTTCAATTCCATTTGAACTAGATAAGACAAATATTACAAACTAATGAAGATTGCTTAAGTATTCAAACTTAACTACACAGTAACAAAGCCACCCATTCATTCAGATATCTTAAATTACTTCTTCCTCTAATAAGTCACATTAAATAACAAGGATGAAATCTCCACTTCTGAATATTTTGACAGACCACCAAAGCTGGTTTCCTCTATCTGTGCATAATGCTGCCTTCAAATCCTCTTTCTCCAGACGCAATTGTGTAATCAAAAATTCTTGAAAAATCCCAGCAGGTTTATACTATTTGTGTTCAAACTTCCCACGTGTTTAAGACAAAACATGGTGAGAATCTAAACTCTAGAACTCGTTTCAGAGGTTGGGTGCAGTAATTAATAATTCCATTGCGACTGGCTGTGGTGCCCAAGATATTCCATTTTTCATTATCCCACGAGCAGCACTCCGACTAATCCCTTTGAATTCTGTGACTAGCGTAGGGAGCGTGCACATCCTTCCTCCTTTGAAGTTTCTGTTAAAAGTGCTTCAATCAAGCCCAGTGCCAAAGAGAGTTACAGAACAGCAGGATAATCTGTGTCAGTGGAGAGAAATTCTTTCATACAGAGAATAAAAATTGGTAACATTTTGAATGTTTATTTTAATAAGACTCTTGAGCATAATTAATCCCAATACACCAGTGACCTCATAATTGGATTTGTTCTCAGTGTTCCACAGACCACATAGAGCAGAGAATTCCCTTTATTATTTGGAGCTGCAAATGAAAGAACCCGCCAAACGCTTCTTCAAGAATCCCTCCCAATGTCGACCTGTTTTCTGAACTAAAATGGTTGTTTCAAGATATTTTAAAAGGGGTTTGTGTTTTTAGCTCACATCTAACAGGTAGCAGGCAGAATAGAAAAGGGCCCAATATAAAGCCATTGTGTCTGAATGTAATGTGGCCTGGTGCGGCCATTTCCTCCATGATTAGCAGCAAGGAGACAACACCAAACCCTTCTTGACAGACACTTTTTCGCTTTTCACCAAACAAATAATATGGGAGCTGGGATAAAAGTATTTTTTACACTGAAAACCTGCCTTTAAAAGGAATGTCCACTCAAAAATAAAGATTCTGTCATCATTTACTCTCCATCATGTTGTTCCAAACCTGTGTGACTTTAGCATTACAAATGTGAAATGCACAGTAAAATGAACATTGCAATGTATATTGTGACCCAACATCTTCATCAATCAACACTATTGTGAGTCCTCAAAATGGAATGGACCACAGCTTTTCACTTGATGCTAAGACACAATGTCATCAGTCTTGCTAGTGCTTTCATGCTAGTTCTGTTAATGAAGTAGGTCATTGTGCTGAAGTCTGCAGTTTTCTCTAGCCTAGCCAGCGCTTAGTTTGCTTACCTGTGAACGTCAACAGTAAAAAAGCACACTCGCGTTTGCTATAATACCCTGCTTCATCTTAATAGACTCAAATAAACACTCAAAAACTTAAAACTCTGTTTTGCTATTTCTGCCTTGGTGATTTTAATTGGATGGTTTTAAATATTCACATATTCTTTAGCAAATAGTAGGCGTATCACCAGGCTTGAAAGCTGTCTGATGTCTGCAATTCTCAAGGCCATAGATAGCAGATTGTGTTGACTGGATTATATTTCAGTGATAGCGGCACAGTGGCTGCATGTTTCAGGAGAGGAGAGCTTGTGTGTTACAGTGAGATTGCTGTAAAGTACTCATGATGCGTTTATCCTAATGCAGAAGGTAAGTTGAGGAAATCATTAAAGCAGTATGGGAGATTGCTGCATCATATAACATCAGAAGCCTCGCTTGTCCAAGCAGCATTATTAGTTCCAACTGCGTTTACTGCATGAATAACCATTTCCTGCACTCATGTTAATTAACAAGGTTAGAGTTGAATTTAGCTGATGTTCGTCTGATGGTTAGTTTGATGAAAATGAAGGTTCTGTCATCATTTACTCATCCTTATGTCATTCCAAACCTGTATGACTTTTTTTTCCCTGAGGAACACAAAAGTTGATATGTCGAAGAATGATTATGCTGCTAATTTCCATTCAGTGAAATAAGTGACCAATTGTGACAAGCCAGCTTTATGTAAAACAGCTTTTAACTTTGCTAATCATTTTCTTTTGTGTTTTAATGAACAAAGAAAGTCATACAGGCTTGGTAAACAACATGCCAGTAAGAAAATTATAATGATGAAAATAATTTATTTTTGGGAGCAAAAACGTTTGTCCTTATATAACACCATGTAGGGTCTGTTTTCAGAAAACATCTGTGTCTGCTCTCTATCAGAATCACACCATGTCCATTAGCATAGACAGAACTGCTCTTTTTCATTATGAGCTTGTTAAAGTAACACACACACACGTACACACACTGGGTTTTCATGTTTTATGAGGACTTTCCATAGACATAATGACCCTCATACTGTACAAACTATATATTCTATTCCCCAACACTAACTCTACCCATCACAGAAAACTTTCTGCATTTTTACATTTTCAAAAAACATCACTTACACAAGGACAAGGATTTTGAATATTACCATCTCTGTGGGGACATGTCCCCATTACATTGATTTTACCTGGGCCACACACACACACACACACACAATAAGGTGACTGTGTTTGATTTGTAACTTCTTTTAAAATCAAATTTTGCTCAAGAAAAAAAAATAAAAAAAAGTTGAGTCACCAAGATGTTGAGTCACCAGACTGACAATTCTCAGTACCCAGAAATCTTAACAAGATTTCAGGGCACATACTTAATATGACAGATTCCAGATACTCTACTTATTTTCTAATTTCACTAATAAAGTCAATACGTCTGAATCATTACTAGGCCCTTCTGATATAATTCAGTTTTCGTTCTGAATTGTGATGATCTTCGCAGTACCTTCAGTCAACTAAAATGCTGATGTTCTTCTTCTGTTGTCTCAGTCAGTCGTTCATGTCAGCGGTAATCCAGGTGGCGTCTTTGCCTGCCATCCCGTCAAACAAATTATACGGCTCAAGACACAACTCAGATTTACAGCTTCTGATTCATGTGACTAAATCAAGTTTGTTAGCAGCTTAAAGGGATAGTTCACCCAAAAATGAAAATTTTGTTATTATTTACTCACCCTCAAGTTGTTCCAAACCTGTATGAGTTTTTTCTGTTGAACACAAAATAATATATTTTGAAGAATGTTGGAAATCAAATAGTTGACGGTATTGACTTCCATAGTAGGAAAAAAAATGGAAATCAATGGCTACCGTCAACTGTTATGTTGTGTTCAACAGAGAAAACTCATACAGGTTTGGAACAACATGAGGGTGAGTAAGTGATAACAATATTTTCATTTTAACGGAAATGAGAAGGAAAAAAATGGATTGACTGTGACCGTTGATTACAAAACCTCCACTGCTATTGTTTGCAGTCATTTCAACATCTTAAAACCAGGGATAGTGTCTTTGTGTGGCCATATTCAACAGGGTTTGTCTTGTTTTAGGAAGAATTATGATATCTGACAAATGGAATGCTGATAACATTTTCACAGTGTATTTATTGAGTGATGTGGAAATCATCACTCACTAAATACATATAAATATTTCCATAATATGTAATTATGTAAATAATATGTAATCTTTTTAAAAGTAAGCTAAAGTGTTTTCTTTTTCACCAGGGTATCTTGACTTGGTTTACTTAAACAAGCTCCACTCACACATTCTTCAGTTTGAAATATACTTTCGGCAAGATATGACAAGTCTGCATTTTGTCAGTGGGGTCAAAGGTTAAATGATGGCTGTGAAACCTGGGGTAAGAACCTGTGCAGCTGCAGTATAACACAACTGTTCACAGAAAGGAAGTAATGAATGTATCATAAAAGCCCTACAGGCTTAGTAACAGTAAACTACATAATTGTGTCTTAGGAGTTAAAGAACCTACTAAAAGAACCAGACATTTACACTGATTTGGAGGAAACACTGCTTTGAAACACTCATAAATAGAGACATTCTCCAGGTTTACTTCGTTTTGAACTCGGTTTGATTAATGTAATTATTACATAATGGAAAGAACAAAGCATGTTTCATCCATAGTATCATGCACAGGTCGTGCATCCATGGCTTTCAAATAACATGAGCATGGATAGCATGAGCATACAATTGCAAATATTTTACCATTGAGCACAGCAACTGTTTTCACATGACTGGCTTTAATAGTGAGTTGTGGTCAAAAATAGCAATGCGTAAGTTAGGACGGGACATAATTAAAGCATCAAAACATTTAAATGCATTGAAAATCAGAGGGAACTCAGTCTATGTTAGAAAGTTTATGTGAATACGAGTAACTCAAGAGCTTAAGCTTTGAGGCTTGGACGGGACTCATTGCTGTCCACAACAGCCTTCTGTGGTGTTAAAGAGTAAAAATACCACTGAACTCAAATCCCTTTCAGAATGGCTGTATCCGGCATGTGTTTGATTTAACCACAGTGGAAGGATATTCGCTATAATATTTACATGTTTTTGGGTTACTTTATATGTCTCTTTCTTTGCCTTTCTTGGAAATTTTGACCACAAAACCTTAGATTAAATTGCACAGCATTCCCAACTCCTAGACTTTGAAATTGCTTCATAAAAATCATGTTATGAGGATGTGTTCTGAACTTTTGATTTGATAAAAATACATTATGTGAATGATCCAGATTCAGCCGCACAATGATCTGTGCAGTATAATCTTGTGCTGTATTTGTCGTGACATTGTAATTGACATTGTTTTGGTCAAAACGAATTGTTGCCCGGAGATGTTGTCACTAATGAATGATCAGATGTGATAAAGAGAGAGAAAGAGTCTGCTCAGGGTCACGCTCTGCTAACAGATTCTGAAAACAGACAAATAGTCTTCCAAGTACAACTCTGGAAAAACTAGACTTAAAAAACTGGGTAAAAGTCAAAGAAGGTGAGATGACGAGAGAAAGGACTGTGTTTATGGGTAGATTGCAGATGAACAATGAAGATAGACTATAAATATATCGCATTAGCATAGAGATAGCATCAAAGCTAACAGACATGGACTAAAGGCCACAAAACTGTAACAGTAACTGTTTTTATCTATAAACACACAACACATTATATAATTTATACTGTATATATTATTATTTAATTAATTTTATATCACATCCTCTTAAAGGCACTGTGAACAGTAGTCATATTGAGATCCAGAATGGATATAAATAACAGAGGCATGAGCACATAAACACTGCTATTGATTAAGAAGAAACAATAGATGCTATTATTTGCATGATCTAATGTCACCTCAACATTTAAGCACCACAGGGTCTTATATCACACACACACACACACACAGAGAGAGAGAGAGAGAGAGAGAGAGAGAGAGAGAGAGAGAGAGAGAGAAAGTACACTGTTTCATATGGTTCTGTTAACAAGTAAAATAACTGAATCCATAAACGTGCCTGTGGCAACATTTCTTCAAAATATTATGTTGTCTCTTGCAGGTTTCAAAGTTAAATGTCCAGTGAGTGGCACTAAAATATCAGATTTATCCAAAACAGATCGGGAATCTGGCAACGTTTTATTATGTTGGCTGTTTTACGTAAATGGCAGTCCGGACATAAAATGAAAGAGTGGCACTAAAAGATTAACGTACTATCGTGTTAGAAAATTACGTTCCACCCGACCCTAAACCTAACCGATAGCGTTAGCAAAGCAAACGTCAGATAAAAACGCATTTGCTGAAGCAACCATGCCATTTTAGCTTGCTTCTGCAAACTCTTTTATCGTGACTTTGTGTTTCACGGGATTTGTACTTGTTAGCACCATGCGACCTTGTGTGACCAAAATGATAGTAGAATCTTAGTAGATGGGATGCAACATATTGAATCAGTAAATGCTTTACTGTAACATGTTTTATAGCAACATTAAAGGGATAGTTCACCCAAAAATGAAAATTCTGTCATCATTTACTCACCCTCAAGTTGTTTCAAACCTGTAAGAATTTCTTTTTTCTGCTAAACACAAAAGAAGATATTTTGAAAAATGTCTGTAACCAAACAGTTGATGGACCCCATTGACTTCCATAGTAGGAAAAAAATAAAATACTATGGAAGTCAATGGGGTCCATCAACTGTTTGGTTACAGACATTTTTCAGAATATCTTCTTTTGTGTTCAGCAGAAAAAAGAAATTCTTACAGGTTTGAAACAACTTGAGGGTGAGTAAATGATGACAGAATTTTCATTTTTGGGTGAACTATCCCTTTAACACAACATTAGTCACTGGAGGCTCTATCTTTTGCACACATCTACATCTTGAAAATTTGATTGACGATGTTTAGGATAAGATAACAGGATAAGAGCGATATAGATTTCCTGAAATCAAATATACCATATCTTATTAGAAATATAAACAATCATTTGACACAATAATACACACAATTAAGACATGCCTAGTGTGTAGGCTTGGGTGGAGATTGTGTGCAAGTGTTTTGAATTTTTGAATATAAAATGGCCCAAAAGTACCAACACAAAGTGTCCAAGTACTTTTAAACTTCTTTGTCTATGTTCATATATATATAAAAAAGTCATAAGTCTTGCTTGAAAACTGTACTTGTGCTGTATTTCTTGAAAACAAAAGCTGCTTGATTTGCTATTGTGTATATAATGCAGTGACATATTGATTTGTTTAAGTGTGCCTTAAGTGTCCAATAAAATGTTTGTGGCCATTGTAAAGTTAAAGAAAATACACCTTGAGAATCTCATTTTCTTCCATCTATATGGAAGGCTGTGTCTGAAAGAATGAGAGCTATCTTAAAACATCATGACACCTGCAGAATAAACCCTGCATGCTTCTCAACCCCTCACTGTTATTAGTATTGATGAAGCTTTCAAGCAGGGGGGAGAGTATTACTTCGCACCGTGTTTTTTTATGTACAGAAGATTTATAGATGCTTCAAGGGACTTGTAAACACTGATAGATACAGAACTCCATCAAAGCCAAGAAAATAAACATGTCTTTAGCTTCCTGGCATTAATGACTTGAGGTTGTGCACTGCAGGGCGCTCTAAAATTAACCAGATGATCAGGAGGGGAGGGGAGCAGAGCTGAGGAAAAATCCCTCATCATCTTCTGAGACTTTGAGAAGACGCCCTAACACACCAGTATCATCTTCTATAGTCGTTTGGTCAGATTCCTTGAAAACAACACAGAGGCAGTTGTATGAAAGCAACCCATTGTCAGAACAGGACATTTGGGTCTGATATCTGGGGCATGATTCTGTTAGTCATGCTTAAACAACCAACTACAGCAGGGGTTGCATAGAATTCAATAAATATAAATCAACAAATAAGGCACTTGTTGGCAAAAGTCAAGCAGATACAAATCAAGCTAATTCTGTGGGTGTATAATTGTGACAAAGAATGATAATTTCTAGGCATTTGTACACATTTTATGGAAGATTACACATAGCTAACATGCATTTGGTTGAATGTTTGTTTGAAGCCTACTTACAAACACAAAGCAAAAGCTGTCAAAGGAAAAATCTAGAAAATGGAAACTAAAACTACTGCAAGGTACATTAACCTTCTATTGGTGTTTTCATCCCAGATTAAGTCAAATGTTAAAGAGTACGCCCTCCTTTGAAAGCCCCAGGCCAAGCAACACAATCCCACGTTTATAAGTCTCATTGGGTGGTGGAAATAAATATTTAAAGCTAAATGTAGCATATTGTGGTTTCCCCGTACTTGCACCTTCCGGATATATATGCTTGTGTACCTATATACTTTACACAAAAATATTTGGTTTAAATGAGGACAGTGATCCGAGAGTGTTGAGAAAAGTTTAGGATTGTGAGAATGAGGTGACTTGCTTTATGGGCAACTCACAACAACAATTTCTCAACTAAAAATATTCCTTGATCCGTCTGCAGTCGGGAAAACAACTTAAATGTGTATTATGAGTTGCAACAAACAGCTGTGTTGTGACATATAAATAGTTTTGGCTCTCATGTCTGTCAGTTTTAATTTTGTGCATTATCTGGGTATGTTTAGGAAACATAAGGAGAGATGTTCAGAATCATTGCAAACAATAATGTTACATTATTAAAATAAAGACTAATACAAATATAATGGAAATATTTAACAATACAAAATATGATTATGAAAAAAAGATTGACAGTTTTGTCCTGGCAACAAACCAAAAATAAGTTTAAGATGAAGTACTAAAATGAATGAATTAGAAATATGAAAAATACAAAATGAAAACATAAAAATAAAAGCTATTTCAAAACATTAATACATACTAATAATATATAAATAATACTAAACACGGTCTATCACTACAAATTAATTGCATTCATACAAACACGATTGCTAATAGCCAAGTCAGCTGAGTGTTCAGTTCAGGGATACATTAAGTGTCATTTGTTTTCTAGGGACTCAAAAGCTTTAGTGTGAAGAAACTCAAGGGTCTGGTGGTGGTTTAAAGGCATGCTCTTCAACCCTCATTTCACACCATATGCCAGATGGTGTCTTTTGGCTTCCCTGATAAATATTAATGGGATTTTGTGTGTTGGACAACAGGCAGTTGGTAGACTGGGTGCAATCTAAATGACAGACTGAAAAAAGAAAAAGATTAGTAAAGTCTATGGGATTTTTTTTTTTTATATAATGTAATTGCTTAGAAACATAATAGCACAACTCTCAAACATCTAAGTTTAGATACCAATTCATGCATTCAAGAGGTTTGTTCAATTGTAATTATGACCAATATTAATGTTTACCTTAGCAAGCATAAAAAAGTTTCAGTGAATTGAAGGGAAAAGTGGTGAAAGTTTTCCAGCCGAAATAGTGACCTTTCTTTTTCAGTTTGAAGTGACGCCCATAATTCTCAGCCAACTCCACTTGAGTCTCTATTCTAGTGCCAAAGCTAGAGCAGCGAGTGAGGACATGGGACAAAAAATTGTTTAATGGTAAAGCGCTGCTGCACCCCTAAAGAGATACATGAAACACAAATAGTAGCTCATGTTACTCTAAACCTGAAATAATCTGAACTAATTCTGACACCTGCTATAAATGCCTAAAGCAATATCCTCTAAATCTATTCCACTAGTCTTTTTTCTGCTACGTAAAGTTAAAAATGTAAGAAATACAACAAGGTCTCTAGAAAAACAATGTCATTTGTTATAAATATAAATATTTACCCAAAAAATGAAAATGTTATCATTAAACCCATATGATTTTTGATAGTTTAAAAAAAAATTCAACTCTGTTCTCTTTCATAAAATGGAAGCCTACATATTTACCAGATGGCTATCGTATGGTTTCAGGAATCCTGGAAAATAGTGCTTGAGTCACGCACTTTATGATATTTTCATAAATTAGAGCTTGACAGCAGTAAGTCAAAATATGACATTGTATGGGAAAGAATAGCATGAACTTTCTTCAAAACATCTCCTTTGGTGCTTTAAAGGTTTAGAACAATGTTAGAATTTTTTTTATTTATTAAACTATTCCTTTAAAAAGTTTAATAACCATCATAATACCCACCAAAACACTTTAGATGGAGTGTTTGGTTTAGACACAGTCACTGTATACTTGGAAAAAAAATTAAAAAGAAAAGAAAAGAATAAATCAAATCTAAATGCCTTTTTGACTGTGGGTCAAATTGTGAAGCAGATGCCCTGATCTTAGTGTGGCATGTTTCCAAGCAGATATTAGGGGTGGCAGATTAGCCAGGCTCCCCCTTCAAGGCAAATCCCAAGTTCAGTTGGTGTACGGGACAATGGAGGAAAACAGCCAACACGTTGGGGACACCACACAGTAAGATGTTGACAAAAGCCGGGGCGAGGGGGAGGACAGATGAAGAGGGGTGGGAAAGATCAGGGCAGCTGGAGGATTGGTGGCAAACAGTAGATCTCATTGTGTCGGACCTGATTATCCTTCACGGGAGACATCTAGTTGACATCACTTGGTCCGTGTCTGCAGAAGTGGACAGTTAGTCATGATACTGCTTGGTGAAAGAGTTTATCTCTAATCATTTAAGTAAGAGACACTTTCAAACTGCAATGATCTCTACCTGGACCTTAATCTTAAGACAGACATGGTGGTCTTTATAAGTAAAAACGTTCGGTCTCTGTGGTCAATCTTCAAGAAGAAGGGTGAGTAGACAGATTCAAGAATTCTGACAGATCCAAGAATTTATAAATGATAATTCACCTTCAAACATTAATATTTATCCTGGTTCTCAAGATACAGTTTGCTCTTCCATGTGAATCTAGATTATTTTAGTTTTTAAGTATTATTAGAAGTATGTTATAAGTTTATTATTTTAGTATGTATTTAGACTTCTAGAATTAACAGATGTTAAAAAGGTAAAGGCTGTTCTTTGTATGCATGTACTTGTTACAACATTAAGTTCAGACATACAGAAGTTTAAAATGGCACAATAGGCATCAAAACAAAAATATATTGCGGTTGTGGATTCATACCTGTCCTGACAGTGTGGTTGTTGGAGGCAAGGTTCTCTGTATATATGAAACAGGTGGCTTCTGAACACTGAGGGAAAATGTGCAATGAAATGCTCATCAATTTACAGACTCAATAATACTAATATTCCCGTACAGATAGAGATCATTATTACAGAGTAAAAAGAGAATAAGGTTATGTTTATTATCTTGCCGTTCATACTTGAGGTAACGTTCGATAGCCGCTTACGGTTCATTCTTTAGCATGCACACTTTTTGCTTTTACCCATACCTTTATACTAGGGGACATTGTTTGTTCATGTTCATCTATTACTCTTAAAATTAACAAAATTTTAAAAATGTTAATACAAGTGAAGCTTCCTAAAAATTTCTCATTTGTAAAACATAGGCTACCCCCAAAAATGTTTTAACTGAAATCCACTTGAAATGGAAACTGAGTACAAAACGAGTTGTATTGAACATGGTAACATTCCTTTAACTTTAAAAAGGAGTCATTTGTGAAATGGACTCATACAGCGCACTTGCCAGTGTGCGTTGCGACTCTGTTGTATCACAATGTCTGTAGTCAGTGCCAGTACACCTGAAACCCCCATGGGGTGTACTATACAAAAAGCTTAAAAGTTGATACCAAGTGAACAGTTAGAAATCTGCATAAATGGCTAAGAGGCTAAGAAGATCTCTTTTAAGGGAAAGTCCCTGTCCTAAAACACTCCCATTAACTTCATTTTGCAATGCCTTTTGAAACATCAAAAAGCTTATCTCATGGCCAGTGGTTTAAAGCACTCAGGAGGTACGCAATGAAGTATGAGGCTTCTCAATGTTCCTTTGAGAGTGCCCCAGTCCAACGATAGGCCACCCTCAAGTGTCCCGTTTCTCCCTATTGTAATGTTAACTGTGAGTCTCGGAGCAAGTCACTCATTAACTAAAGTAATGCATGTTTTAGGAATAAACATACCAATAAGAGGTAACATTAGGTCACCCTACTGCATTTTCTAGTCTGAATGTTCTCATTGGGTCAAACCAGATTATATAGTATCTGCTACCCAAAACAACTGCTGTGGAATGATTTCTTAGAATTTAGGTGCATTGCCCTTATTTGGAGGATTCATCACAGATTATTATTCCTCAGATTACAGCCAAGCTTGGTCATGTTGGGTAATAAACAAGTACTTGACTGGAATTTCAGAATTAAATTGCTAGACGATTTAAAGAAAGAAAAAAAAGTCAACTTCTTTCTTAGAACGCAGAGGCCCTTGTGCTGCCATATGTTAAACAGAGGCAGCGAAGCAAAGGGTAATCTGGTATTTGAAGGAATTAAAGATCAGAAGGGATTACCTGGTCACAGCATGAGTGTGAAGTCCATTGCCATGTTGGAAATCTATCAACGTGTGCCGCTAATGCCTGTCAATAATCTGAATAGAATTAGCTGCCAGCATTAGCAGGTGTTGCTACTGGATAGAAAAAGAATGGGCAGAGTTAGATCATTTGACAACCAGATTTCCAGGCTTTCATTGAACCTCATTCACAAAACGGGGTGTGGAAATCTTTATTCAGTCACGTTTCAAATTTCATACTGAATTAAATAATAATCGATGGGGATATTTGTGGATGTTGACTTGAGCCTCTAGCAAAACTGTCCTGCTTATGCTTCTCCAATCTTGATTTGATCTGGAAGAAATAGTTAAACTTTCGTTAAAGGTGCAGTGTGTGCACCAAATTTTAGCGGCATCTAGCGGTGAGGTTGCGAATTGCAACCAACAGAAGTTACGGTGGCCGGCAGGAAAAGATGTCGTCGTCTGAGACAGCAGAGTAGCCAGTTAAGCAATTCGTTTTTTTTTACAAAGATAAATTAAGAAATTACATTTACTTAATTATTCAGTTAAACAATGTTATTGCGAATATTATTGTTACTTGTTCATCATTGTGTCAGTGTTTTATTCGCTGACTTTAGCAAGCATCTTTGCATGAAGAACAACATAGTGACGAAACACGCTCTGTAGAGCAGTTTGTCCGTTTAGGGCTACTGTAGAAACATGGCGGTGTAAAATGGCCATTTCAATGTAAGGGGAACCGCGGTGTATGTAGATCGAAATGGCTCATTCTAAGGTAATAAAAACATAATGGCTCGTTATGCAAGGTCTTTATACACCACTGAAAACATAGTTATGTATATTATATCGTATTTCTGTCAACAGATCCTCCTAAATATTACACAATGCACCTTTAAACTCTCCTTAAACTTTGATGGACCGGCTATGATTTGATGATCTAATATTGCATTTAAAAAAAAAAAAAATTGTGATATGTGAATGCCAAGTATGGTAACCCAGGGAGCAATTGGGGGTTAGGTTCCTTGCACAAGGGCACCACAGTCATTCCCTGCCAGAATCGAACCTGCAACGTTCGTGTTACCAGTCTGACTCTCTAACCATTAGGCCACAACTGCCCCAGATTTTGGAGAATCTTTTGGGAAAGACTGCAACCATTTTTATGTGAATAACAATACCTCCCCCTTCCTTCTATTTTTAGCAGGCCAAAAACAGGATGAGCAAAGAAAGCTGACTGTGCATTACACAACCTCCCAGCACTACCAGGAGAATGTGTTCATAGAAGGGAGCAGGCCACAGTACCTGGAAGACCTGCATACAGAAGCCCAGGAGGGACTGAAGATACTACAACAGGAGGGTGAGCCTCATGCTCAAATCAATAACACAAAACATACTGATCTATGACAACCTTGATCCACTGCTCACATTTTGGCCTTCTAACGCACAACTGTGTTTTCTGATGCACCTCACTCAGTCTTTTTTTCATGCAGAGCACAAAAATGGGGTGAACTTTCAGGATGATCAGACTGAGGTAAGCCTCTGACGTAAAAAAAAATAATGATCCTGTCGTCAAATCTATTAGATGTTAGACAATAGTAGCTAAATTTAACCAAATAAAATGTTTTTAAACTCTCAACAGTGGTAATTCTGGTATATCCCAATCTCTTGACCTTCTCAACTGTATATAACAATGAAAACCATAAGACACAATCATAAAACTTTAACAAAAAAAATTAAGTTTCAGGGGCCTAAATCCAACAAACCTCTTACGATAAGAAGCCTTAGTGTTAATTATGAGGGAATTATCACCAAGAGTTTTCTTTTTTGCAAAGAAGGTTTTGTACCCTATTTATGGAAGAGGCACATGACATCATTCATTCTTTAATATGCAAAGAAATATGTATAAACTGTATAATAAATGTATAAATATTTTTAATAAATTTTATTGGATTGCTTTCTAACAATGACCTTCATTTCTTGACAGCCAGAGGAAGACACAAGCTCAAAAGAAAGAGATGAATCACTTGAGACTGACAGCACTGCTGGGCACTCTGTCAATTCAGTGTCGACTGTCTCAGCAGTCTCCTCGCATTCAGTGCTTACACGTCAAGGTATGCAATGCTGACTTTAAGAAGGTCTTAAAATTAGCCATGCTTAGTGACACATACTACCTCTTTTTTCCTCTAATGTGTGGTATAGCAATACAAAGACAAAACCATACATTTGTCAAAATTAAGTTATGATCTATCCTGCGATAGACAGGTTCAGAGAAAACGTGGAAAAAAGTTTTAAAGTTTTTTTTTTTTTTACTGCCATTACTTTGAATACGACTCCATATTAAATCTCAAAACAACTGAAGAGAATGGCATGACATTTTTTTTGTATTAAATCTCTGTTTGATCTATCACTCACTTTAGGTTCCACATTTAAGCCCTTAAACCCAGTTAAAAGACTGGACAAGACCAAGAGGAGAAGTAGAAGAACAACTATCATGGGCATTCCACAGCAAGTTCAAAGAGAATTGGGCATGTAAAACTATGTTATTGTCAGATTTTTTTTTTTTTTTAAATCAGGTTTTTGAGAATGACATTCCTTAAAACAGCAACTTTGACAAGTATATGAGATTACACAGCTATTCTGCCAAAAATAGAAGAATTACATTACTTTGCTTTTTTTTTTTACTTAAGATATGGCAAGAGGAACTATACTGCAGCAGCTTCCAAACAGAGAACGCGATGAAGATGATTCGGTTGTCATCCCGACAATTGATGGAGAGCTCCCTTTAGTAAATCATGAAGGGGCTCGTGTACACCTGCAGAATATTGAGGTTCTTCAGACATCAAGAGATGAAGAGTTCCTTATAAACCACATCCATTCTGTCTATCAAGATGAGTTAAACCGAAAGCTTGGTCTAGGAGCACACCCTACACAGAGGCCTAAGTCTCTTGCTGTGCCAAGAATGACCACTTCCTATTTCCTGAATGAGCCTCAAGGTCTCGTTATGTCTATTTCACCACAGGCAACGTATTTATCCAAGATTATTCCAAATGCAGTTCTGCCTGCTGCAATAGATATCATTGAAATTAATCATGATCACAGTCGGCGCAGTGCCAGTACAGTCAGCAAGAGTAGTTTAGCATCAGCTAGCCCAGCTTCTTCAAGGTCTGGAGGTGGGACAAATCAAGGTCCTCTTACCGCAAGCTCCAACAAGAGCCATTCGCAATCATCTGAGACTGTCGTCTCCAATTCATCTACAATCTCTTCAAAAGGAAGGTGTTTACCAACCTTTGTTGCCGACAGCACCAAAGAAGTTTCAGATTTAATCCCAAAGGACATGAGTGTTACAAGCTCAAGAAGTTCTGACAGTAAATATACAAATCACAGACTGGACCACAGGGAGATGGATGATGCTGGGGACAATGTTAGAAACAGCAATTCGTTCTCTCGTAGTCTCTCTGTAATGAAGACAAAACTTCCACCAGCACCGCCACAGAGAACCTATTCCCTGCATCATGAAAAACTTAAGCGGAGATCTAGGGAGCGTGTAGACATAAAAGATCTCAAAGATATAGCACCAAATGATGAGCAAATCGGTAGAGATCTCAGCAATGCAAAAGACCATCAGTCCACCAATAACGAGAAGAGTTCTGTCCATTCTTCCGTGCTCAGCTCATTAAGAGATTTCCAGACATCTGTGGAATCTAGCCCACTTAGTCCTGATCAAGCTTTTACTGGAAGTCATGTCAGATTAAGTAACTCATCTCCAAAGAAAACTGGAGAATCTAGTGAAAACAAATTTGATAGGACTTTATCTCCTTCAAGTGGATACTCAAGTCAAAGTGGGACGCCTACGCATTCCCCTAAAGAGGTTAGTCCCTCCTCACCTGGAAAGAGAAGAGTTAAGCCTTCAAAACCAGAGAGAGCAGGTGTACAGAGCTCACCGGTGGTTTCAGTCTCTTCGTCAATGACATCTCTGTCTTCAGTCACATCGGATACGGCGCATCAGGACATTCAAACCAACACCACTCCATCAGAGCCACTGAAGTGCTCCCCTCTGCTTACAACAGTGAAAAACAAGGTAACACCTACACACCCAAATAATGCTCTTAGGGAACTGTTCAACATTCCCCCTCCACCCAAGGTAAAAGCCCCATCTCCCCCACCCCCTGAAACCTGGATTCACAATAAACGGACACTTGAACTATTATGTGGCCCAGGTCCAAACCCACATAAGTTACATCAGCTTCAAAAACAACAAAAAGAGTCATCAATAGGTAAAAATCAAAACACAAATTCAATGCAAATCCTTGAACAAATGATCCCAAAGACACAGACAACAGAAGAAAGGAAGATTGAAGAAAAAATGGATAACAAAGAAGCTGTAAAAGAACAAAATGAGTCCATATCACCACAAGTGGACGAACAAACAACGACAGAACCTCCTGATGTGAGGCATAATGGAAGCTCAACATTACATAATGAACTAGAAAGTCCAGAAACTCTTGCAGAGGTCAACCAAACTGTTTGTTTACAAGGGGGGAGAACTGTAGAGGACCAAAAGGAAAGAGGAAGTCAAACACTTCTAACAACGAAGGTACCAACTATCAAAGTTGATCAAAGTATGCTCTCACAAACAAACTGTGAAGTCAAAACAAATGGTGAAATTGTGAGCACATCTCCCCCAAGGAATGACAAAACCAATGACGAGATCCAAAGAAACTGCCATGTAAAGGGCTTTTTGAATCATAAACCAATGCAAACCCTTGGTATAGAAGTACCTGATGTCAATGGCATTTCTCCACCTCCTTCTCCACCTCCAGAACACCACCCTCCTCCACCACCTACTAAAAAGATGTCAGCCTCCTCAGTGTCTATACTACCATCTAAAGAAGAAGAGGAACAGAAGCAAGAAAAAGATGAACAGGTGACTTTCCTGGAGTCTTCTTGGCCTCCTCCACCACCACCAATGGAAGAGTCTACTGACTTGATGTTTGAGGAACAAGATGAACTTGACTTCCCCCCACCACCTCCTTCGTTCATGCATGAACCCCTCTCAGAGATATCGGTCAATTGCCATGAAGAATCATGTGAACAGCAATCCAATACAGAACTGGTGTCATCTAATGCCTCAGATATGGACAGCAGTCCAGACCAAGACTCAGAAATACATACCATTCTCCCAGAAAGAACAGTACAAAATGGTATGGAGAATAGACAACAAGATAAGCCTTGTAATAATGTATCAGACTTCTCGTTGGACCACGTTGGCATGGAAAACACAACTGTAGCCTCTCCTAAAATGTCCTTTTTATTACCGGATGAACTTGTACAAGGGGAAGATTCATCAGAGCATGCATTACCTGAAAGCCAAGCAGATTCCAATGTGCCACTTGCACCTCCACTTCCAGTGGAAAACCAATCTATTGTTAACTTCCGAAGGCATCTGAGCCTTGTAAACAAAGACAACCGGAGCAAAGAACTGTTGTGTCGACACAAAAGCACACCTATTCCAAAGGAAGATGCCAACATTCCACTTGTCACACCTTCCTTGCTTCAAACGGTGCGACTACGATCTGTAAATGTTGGGGAAGATCAAATAAACAATGATAGCAAACCAATTACTGAGACCACAACAAATGAGGATCACAGTATTACTAGTCAAGCAACACCACAAAAGCCTATTCGCAAATCCTTGGCTTTGAAGTCCAACTCACCTGCTAAGTCTTCTCCTGCTCCAGCCACAGTCCCATCCATGTGTCTCCAAGAGGCTATACGTATGAAGACAGCTGCTATGTCCTCCAGTGGAGTACCTGCAATGCTCAATCTACGCTTATCCTCAACTAGCACTGCTAGTTCACCTGTGCCATCCCCTAAAACACCAGACGGCTGTGACTTGCATAAGTCCCCTGCATCGACAGCCAGTTTTATATTCTCCAAAAGCACAAAAAAAGTTATCATTGAAACACCTTCTTCGCCTGAGGTCCAAGCAAGCCTCAAACAGAGTCTCGCAGCTGAGATAATGCATGTTTCTGACCAAGCCAAGATGATGATTACTAATGGAACAAAAAAGGCAATTAAAGTGCCGCCACCTGTTGCTAAGAAACCAGTGCATGGAACAAATCCTCCCAACAAGACGGAGAATGTAACAACAGATAAGACAGAGATCTTGACAAATAAACAAATAACGAGAGTTGAAGTTAATGGGCAAAGTGATCCAGTGTATCCTGCTGGCCAGCGAGCACAATCATTAGGGAGCCAAGAGCAACCAAGTAAGGAAGCATTCACAGGTTATTTCAATTTGTGTATGAAATACAGATGGAACCATGTAAATGATCATTATAATTACATTTCTTTTTCAGGAAGTACAGAGACTGCATGTTGAAGAGTCATGGTGGATGAGTTGAGTTTTGATTGGACTGTTTAGTCACAGTCTGGCAAAGACAAGAGGACAAAGCAAGTGATAAAAGCCCAAGTGAGATTGTGATCAAGGATCCATGGATACCGCAACTGTCTTAAAAGCCTTAGCCTGATAATGGCCTTCAAATGTATGCAAAAAGCTTTTTCTCCAATCTGTTTTTTTTTTTTTTTTAAATAGCTTTATTACAAACTTTCAAGTATTTTTCTAAATGAGTTTCTGTGCTCTGGGAAAAGTCACTTTAAGTTTATTGTGGACTTATTAAAGCTAATGACTGCAAGATTAAACTGACATCTAGTGGTCACTAGTGGTAGTAATCACTGCTTGGTGCAAAGAAAAAAGTCAAATCCTGTTAAAATTTTGACATATCTAAATATGTCCAAGCACAGAGATTGATTGCTAGCTTTCATGAAAGAAGTCGATTCTACTAACAATTTTTTGAAAGGTTTAGTTCTACTGCAATCAGCTTTCAGCAAATATGTAATAATACATGTACAGAACCATCTGTTACCTTTATGTATTCTGAAGTATGCTGACCATGGCTGAAACATATAACATACAAAATATATATTTACTTTTCATTAGATTAAAGCACTTTGTAAGCTAAATGCTGCATTTCTGTTGGAACCAGCAAATTAGTAAAAGTATTGACTGACGGTCCCTCTAAAATTGATGTAAAAATATACAGTATATACATATACTTTAGTAACTATTTACTTCCAATGGAGTGAATAGAATTGCAACACTGTTTCTGTTTTAAAAATAAATATGCATTAAAAGATATTTATAGATTTACCCTGTTTTGACTGTTTTTAAATTCCTTGGACATAAAAATATAACATTACACACAGTATACACCCCCCATACCAACCTATATTTTGTTTGTCTGATTAATGTATGCCGTGTAAATATTCATTCATCAGAAGAGAAAGCCTTTTCATGTTCTCTGGTAAAGCTGCTTTTTTCAGTACAGCAAAATACGCAAATAAGTTATAGTTTCCATATCCTTTAATCAAGAATTAATTCTTAATGTTTACATGGTGACTTTTTTTTTTTAAAAATAGACTCCCAAACTTTCATTTTCAGGTTAATATATTTAGAGATCTCTTTTCAATAGATCATGACAAAAACTGCAAAGGTACATTTGAAGACATTTCCATCATTATTTCCATAAAGAAAAGTGGTTATGAATCATCTTTGTTTATTTCAATGCGTTTGGTTAACATCAGATGACTTCTGAATATTACATTGCATGAAATTTTCCCTGTGAACCAAGCTAAACTTATTACAGTTTATTATGTATATAGATTGTTCATGTCTGAACCGTTTCCATTAATGGTAAAATAGTTAAAATTGTCAGACTGGAGACTGGCACCACAGGAAGACCTGAGTTTGAGGACAACAGATGAACTCCTGGAAGATTCTTAATTTGTCATTATAACAAATGAGCATGAGATTATTTACTGCAGTACTTAATGCGTAAAACATCCTGGACGGCAATACATGCAATGTAAAGCACAGACGATACCATATGTATTCTGCTCCAGTGATTGTGTTCTATTATATCATTTACAGGTTGACATGGCTAAATGAAACAGGAAAAATTCAATAACGGCATTGTAAGCCATTTGTTTTTCCATCAGAGTCAGATAGCAGTTTTTGATGGCTATGATGAGTAATACCTGACACCGTGTAACTGTCATGGGAATATTGGGTTGTCATCGAAACTCAAGCTTTGAAGATTTTGAGAAAAATGGTGAAGACTGTCTAGCTAATATTTCCACCTTTCAGTGTTTTACAGGTGATCTGTCCTAGTTTGGTCATCAGATTTTGCTCTTTCCATTGTGCAACATTCTCGCCTGAGATCTTCAGATCCACCTGAAGACATCAGACAAATAAATATACAACCAAGAATAAGACACAGTGATACCATAATGAGTGTTGAAGTACAAAAATATAAAACTCACATACCTGTAACTTCTCAAACACCTTTTTCTTTGGTTTCAATTCATCATCTGGTTTGCCTGATTCATAACCTTCTACAAAAACACGTTCTCCTGGTGCTGATCCTTCTGGTGGATCCAAAGGCTCCACTTTCCTGGACTCTCCCTCACTGAAGGCCATCACATTCAGAAAGATCAAGACAAGATGACTTTTACTATAAGAAAATCTTCAGTGATTGAATAAAATAATTCAATTAAGGTGTATCAGCCCTACTAACATTGAAGCACAGAGCAGCATGGCTTGGGATTCAATCCCTCTCATTTTCTGAGGCTTTAGGTTGCATAGCAACACTACAAGACGGTCCTGAAGCTGCTCCTGGGAGATGTAGGCCACCAGTCCACTCACTACAGTCCGTGGCTGTTCCTCCCCCACATCGATCTTCTCTAAATATAGCGACTCTGCATCTGGATGCTAACAGGTAAAATAAAAAAGGTTATTCAAACATCCTCTTATTGGAAAAATAAATCGTAAAATTATTGCTAGCCGTCTCTACCTTTTCTACACTGATGACTTTGCCTACTCTGATGTCCAATCTGGATGGGATGACCTCCTCCTCATCTGCGGTTTGTTTAGGGTTGCCCTTCGCTCCTCCTTCTGTGAAGCAATGACAATCAAACAGTGTGTACCTTTTCCTAAAACTCATTCGAAAGCTTGAAGAAGCTCCAATTTGTTTTTTTGTATTGTTAAATGGGATCATAATGGTCGATGATTGTGTCCTAAATGTTTTTAGACTTCACTCACTGGTTTTAGAGGGCACTGGGTAAGCTGATGTTGTCAGTTTCTTCAACTCTGGGGTTTCAAACTTCTTCCTGATGGGGTCCAACAGCTTGTTAAGAGCCAACTCTACTGAAGCCTTCAGGTCACCAGGATGGATTTGCTGCAGGTACAAGCAGTGCAGGGGTCAACATATGATGAATTTATGTAAATGTGTTATTTGTACATTAAACAGTAAAGATCAGGACTATTCAGATACCTCTGCAGCAAAGTCCTTCTCCACTTCCTCATAGTTAGTGTAGACTTTGTCGCCTCCCCACTTTGGATCTCTTTTAATCACAAACTCTGAAAAAAAAGAACACGTCATTAAACACTTAATCAGATGTTTACGTTTTCTTACGTTTTTTGTGCCTGAGCTCACCTGAATGCAGCGGGAAAAGCACATGCTTGACGAAGGACAGAATCCCATTATTCTCAACATTTCCAGGCTCACAGAATGCCTTCTTTAGCTTCTTCTTCACCTCTTGGCTCTTATCCAACAGGTCAATCTTGGATTCCTGATATCAGACAATGAAAGTTTGAGAATGTCGAATCAATACGACATACAACAGCATAAGCCACTATCCCGTCCCGTCGAATCAATAGGATTCTTTGATTATATGAATCTTCAAAGTTGTAGATGGAAGCGTACCTCCTCAGAAGAGCTCATCTTGCCCCCGGTCAGTCCAGGAACCATTGGGTTCATCATGTGGATACGTTTGGTGTACCCAAGTGAGGGGAGGTACTGCAAAAGAAGAAGCAAAAAAAACGAAAATATACCTATCAATTACGCCGTATGCCCACACACATATTTATGGGGATCAGTACAGAGTCATCAAAACAGTACAATAGCATGGTAGAAAGCCTGATTCAGCCTGTTATTCAGTCCACCCCTTGCCTGTCCCTTCCAACTCACGTATATACTATGCAAAAGTCTAGGCAAATTAGATGCTTCAGAAAAATATTTGTTTTAAGACCGTTATTTATGTTTTGCGCCAGTGAAAATATCAAATTCTAAATATTGTACTAATACAGTGAGATTTTCTATTTCCTACTGGCACACTAAAGTAAAATACAGTGTATAGGAAGTAGTGCAAATTAAACGTACAGTATGGCATTTTTCGCCACTAGGGGTCGCTAACCTATTTACAATAACAAAGGCGTAGATTGATGACGCAACATTTGCTAAGAATTATGGATCTTGTCGTCAAAGTCAAGCCGACCGATCTAATAATGTTTATGGATGACTGAATACATCGATGTTTTTATCATGACTGTGATATGAAGCAGTTTGGGATTGCTAAGAGACAGCTATCAGCTCCAAACGCGACGCGAGTCCCGCGGATATAAAAGGAATATGGACATTTCATTCTACCGAACTACACGCAGAATTACTACTCACAGGTCAGTTTATTAGACAAATTAAACTTTTGAGGTAACGCAGCGCTGTTTCAATTGGTCTAACATTACACTATCACACTAAACTGCATTTGAATGTGTTGAAATGTATGTGTTAGTTTGTCTGTATGAGACTAGCAGTAATCTAGATCAACATTAGAATAACATACAGATCATATTCTGACATTTTATCATTGTTGAACTATATAACATTGATTAGTTTTATGTAAATGTGCTCACCTGTTTAATAAAGTACATGTAGGAGCGGTCGAAGTCTCGGACGTGGAGCTGTCGTTTATATACTGTCCATGGGAGCTCTAGGCATCTCGAAAACACCGCGCTGATATTGATTCTCGTTTTAGTTCTCCTTTTTTATCCAAAGTCTGCTTGCCATGGTCCATAATGTTTGAACGAAACAACAACAGCGTGCAGATAGACATTGCGAACTACAAAGTTGTCCGCGTCAGTCGCTTTGGTTACTATCAGAGGGCTCTGGTTGCTATGGCAGCACGAGCGGAAACCAGGGAGAACGCGGATATGACGCCATTGGCGGCGACAAAACGGAAATAAAGAAACGGGACGTTTCTCGAATTAAATTACAAATTTCTCCTGGTTTGAAAGTTGTTGGAAACACTCGGGATAATGTAAGTACACAACTAAAAAAAATATATAACATAGATATAGTGATTTTTGCTATTTTTAAAGCAAAAAAGTTACATATTGTGCCTTTAAGTAAAAAAATAAAAATAAAAATCAAATGTACCTTCTCTGCTAACGTGAAGATCTTCCTCTGATCCACACCCCCGAACTGAGCATCTACTTTTAAAAACTCCTCATCCAGTGCCTTATGGAAATAAAAAACAATATCAAGTGTCTGGAATATGCCGCAAATCAGAATAACGAACAGAACACCAAAAGGTCATCCACTATTTACAAAATGTAGGTTTAAATAGGAGGACAAAGTACCCAAAAGTACTGAATACATTCATGTGATCAAAAATGCAGTAAAAATATTGTGAAGGATTATTACAATTTTAAAATGAAAAAACTCTTTTAATTTGAAAAAAGGTTAGCAAAAGACAATCTGCATACCTGTAGTCCAGGATACAGCAGACCACTCAGAAGAGGATGCTCAACCTGTTTGACCACCTCAGCCCCTGCTTTCTTTGCATCATGTTCAGTGACCACGGATGACAGTCGGTAAACATCCAGAGTGTACTCTCTATTATAGATCAACCATACAAAGACGTTGTAATTTGCATTTACTTTATTTATATTCATTCATAATGTATGAATATGGGTGTAACGGTACATGTATTCGTCCCGAACCGTCACAGTACGGACATCGGTATTCGGTGCATAGAGTCAGACGACGAATACAGTCAGTCACACTACAATCCAGAAGGGGGCGCACGCGGTAATGCAACACTGTTTGCTAACCACCACAGCAGGAAAAAGAGCAGAAGAAGAAGAGATGATCTATGCACCAACCCAGAGAATGTCTAATAGGAAGAGAATTGGCACTCTCTGATTACTTCCGGCTTCTGGACTGGCTGCAGTAACACGTCTCTGTCCATGCGGGGGCGCTCGCAGGCGAGTGCAGAATGAATGGAGGTCTATGGAGCTATACCCCTCAAAATCCACTTTTCTCAGGATATAATTGTACTTGTTTAGTAATTTGAATGTTGTATTCGAAAGGAGATGCAAAGAAATTACACATTGCTGGGTGTTAGATTTTTTAGAGTCACTTATTTGCTTTAAAAAGTCTTTTAAAGTGTCAATGACGTCATATACATCGTACGACCAGAGATACTGCTTTACGGCAATCCTTCAGTCACTTTGGTGCTTTCGCGCTCTGCACTTTCTTTTCTCTCGAGGCATCGACAACACAGCTAACACAGGTAAATACACGTGCTAGACGAGTTTTTGTTTTGTTTGTTTCTGGTCCCGCTTCGGATCCCACGATGCCATCAAGCGGTATCTCTGGTCGTAATCAGTCCTTCACTGACCAATCAGCGTTCATTAGCAGAATGCTAGAGTGTTATGGGCAACAACAACTCAACCTGTAAGAAATCGAAAGGACATAAGTACTCGTTCATACAACTTTCGACCTATAACCCATGTTGAACTTGCAAAACCTACAATCAAATCTGAGATTTATCAACGGCAATCGGGTGAAAGAGACAAATTTAGCCGTCTAGCTCCATAGACTCACATTCATTTTGCACTCATGGGCGATCGCCCCCAGTGGAACTCTGGTGGAACTACAACCAAAATTCGGTACAATAGGACTTAATAGGGAGTGGCCAGGCTAGACAGGCTCTGACCAACCCAAAACAAGAGTTCAGAGTGCACGCAAGAGCTTGCTAGTAGCTTATCTGTTGAGTTTCAATTCATTTTTGTGATGCCCTCCACTAACTTCACGGAAAGGAAACCGGGATGGCAGAAAAGCAGCGTCCTGTTAGTTTTCTTTATTTTACAAAAGCACAATGTTGTTTTTTTTGTGAGTGTACACTAATAAAAAATTACGTCTTACTCTTATCTTATCTTATCTCTGTATGACCAGTATTTTAAGTTGTTTCCGCTGTTATAATGAGACAAAAATCACGCAGTGGAAGTCTCACCACTACAGTCCAGTGTCCTGGAAATGGGAAGCCTCAGGTGCCACCGCATGTTAATGAACTCTCACGCGCAATGAAAACTAATCTCTGCACAAGATTTATTTGTCATAATTCTATTTTTTAACACAAGAGATGTTTTTCAGCTTTGTAGCTCAATGTGACCAAATTCCTTTTGTTTTTTTATCAGCCCTAAAAAAAAAAAAAGAGCTACGTGAGTGCGCATTCTGTTTACTGCTTGCTTAGTGCTAAATATTTACATTTATAATATACAAAAAGAATTGATAAGAATGTGAACGTGTACCTTGAAATGTCACTTTGGATAAAAGCGTCTGCCAAATGCACAAATGTAATACACTAAAGGCGGCTGTACTGTACCATCTACCTCAGGGGGAACTAAATGCCGCTAGGTGGAACAAACTGTAATTTCCACTACTTTCTGTTCAAAATAAATGTAAGAAACCTAGTATTGGGAATTTGTTGCTCTTTCCTGTTGTACCGAACTTGTATCGAACCGTGACCCCAAAATCGAGGTACTTACTGAACTGTGACTTCTGTGTACCGTTACACCCTTAGTAAAAACAATTTCCCAGTACAATGATTGGAATATCTATAAAAACCATGTTCTTGGTCGATTATCATCCAGTGTAGTTCTTTGAAATACAGTATTTAAATGAAGAGGAGTGTTTACCTGCTGAGCTGAAAGTCTGTGCCTTTGACAAATTTGAGTTTGTCAAGGGGAACTCCAATGCTCTCCAACATAGCCTTAATGATCTGCTCATAGTACTTCACCCTGAGCTCCAGCAGCTCCCAGGGAGCCTTCATGTTGTCTAGGTAGGCATGGAGATCAGCAAAGAGGATGGTCACCTATAGAACAAAAACACAAATAGGTATACACACCAGAGATAAGTGCTTATATGCTGACAACAGTAATTCAGAACGCCAAAGTCAAACCTCGCAGCCCGCCTTCAGGAAGTCAGCGATCTTTGACATGGGGACAAAGTAAGCCACATGGGGTTTGCCTGTGGTCGCTGTTCCCCAGTAAACCTTCAATTCCCTCTCCTTCAGGATCTCCTTCAACTTCTCCTCACCAAGAACCTCCTTTGAAAACAACAGTGGCAGAAACAGTAAGTATGGGACGGATGGATGGATGGATGACATGTTCTCCGGAATTCATTTTTTTGAATTACTTTTTATTTTATGTATTTAATTATTTATTTGTTTGTTTGTTCTTATATGTCTGTATTCCCTTGTGTATTTATATCTATTTTCATTTATTAATACCGTACATTCATTTTCCCTCCCTAAAATGTGAGAATAAATAAATGTAACAATAAATAAACGCATAAATAAATAAATATAAAACTAAATGGAAAAAAAATGTATGTCAGAGAATAAAAATACATTTTAAAGTACATGCAGAAAATAATAACTGAAAGCTAAAATAAATTCAGGATTAAACTGAATTAAATCAAACAAAACTATTAAATTAAATAAAACATTTAATCCTTTATTTATTTTCCTATTACATTATTATTGTTTTTTACATATATGTTGGTTTTACTTTTTGTCTGCCAGTTTGGGACTCCATATAACTGATGGTACATGTAAAAATGAAAACATTTCAAATGAAACTCTTCAGAGGAATAACAGAAATAACAAAACAAAAACAGCTCCTTTGACATGATACTTCAAGTGTTAAATATTTTTTGAGGAGTTAAGAATATTCCAGACACTGCTCTACTGTTTTTCACCTGAAGGTTCCTGGTGATGAGCTGGAACTTCTCATCAGGGCTCAGCTGCTCTCCCATGATGTCTGCTGCTTCTGTGCAGATTAAGTAACAGACAGGTCAATACCAAGATAAATTCTACTTGTGATTCTGGTGGCAGCCAGAATCAGTTATTTAGACCTGGCTATAGAGAAATTACTATAAATGCGCTATGAATGAATGGCTAAGGATGAGCTAATATCCATTTCAAGGAGTGATAGAAGCACTACAAGGCAGGCAATAAATCGGCATAAAATTTAACAATTATCTTGTAATGTCAGTAAATAATAGATTACAAAAGATCACATATAAAATAAAAAAGCTCACCCGTGGTTGCTGAGAAACGTGTGTGCCGGTGACAGGCTTTTCCGGTTGAAGTCACGTATTTCATAATAAAAGCCCCATCAGACATGTCAGTGAATAAAGGTTAGCGTTATCAGTCATTTAAATACAACTATTTGGATATATATCTGTGGAATATATTGTATATGTCTAACTAAATATGTATTATTGAGCTTTATTTCTTTTTCCGAAATACTTCTTTGTAATGTGGTAGTGTTGCATCAGCTCTGAACAATCAATTGCCAAGCTATTCATCAACAGGAAGAGTAATCGACTGTGAGCAATGCGATCCATTGTAATAGCTGTCTGTCTCCATCAGGGGGCGCTCCTACCGAGCGTTCAACTTTTCTTTTTCTTTTGTTTGTCCTTTCCTTTTTTAATTAAAATATTTGTAGGATTTGGCTACTGACCTTTACTTCACAAAGTATCAGATACCACAGTCATTGATCTCTTTCAGAACCAAAACTGACAATTTATGACGGAATAATGACACTGAGGTGTATCTAGAGCTTACAAATCTAATTTTGCGATTTAGAGGTTAACGATTTCACGGTTTCGTACGATTTGTCAAATAAATAAATGAGTAAAATTGTCATTGTCACAGACAAAAAAAAAATACAGAAACATGCCACATAATGTGCAACCTCTTTCTCTCTATGTTTTCATACTTTATTATGAAAAGAGATTAGGTGTAAACTAACCATGGTGTTATTATAGTAAAAGTAACCGTGTTTTTGGCGGATTGATTAACATTTGTAGAGCCAGTTTGACTACAAATATGGGTTAAATTATGGTTAGTATAGCAAATAGTTAATTTGTGGTTAAACTACAATAACAATAAAGGTTAATTTTCGTAAAGGTAACCCTGAAGAAAAAAGGAAATGATGATGCTTGAATATTAATTGTGGTAGCCTAGTATTTATTAACAGACATTTTTGTAACATTTCTTTTAAATAACTACACACATGTACATTTATAACAATTCCATCCATCCAAAAAAAAAAAAAAAAAGGAAATCTATGTACAAACATCGCACATTTATTATATACAATAACTGTCATTTTTGATACCAGAATATGGAAATATCAACATATCACATAACTGGTGTTAATGAAAACCATAAAGAAATGTCCACAGATGCATCAATTCAACAGGTGTAAGACAACGGTATTAACATCCAAAAATGCACTGATGATATTTCAATGCGCATCATCATATGTATAACATACAGCACTTGACAAATGTTATTTACAAGTAATTCCATTTTCCCCAAATAGAAAAATGAAAAATACACATTTTCAGCTGGTCCATGTACATATATACACACATCACATGGTAGGGAAACACTTGGCATTCAAATCTTTGACACCTAAGTTACAGGCAGAGAACTGACATTTATTAGTACTATACATTAATAAAAGCAATTTTGATAACTACTACACAGAAAAACAAAAAGGACACCGACTAAACGAACAGATCAGGCAGAAATCAGATTCATTGAACAACTAACCAAACAGCAGTGTCACCTATAAAACACATTGATTGGCTTTTCCATAGGAATTAATGGCATATTAGACATAATTCAGCAGTGACAACTATTCTAATTGCCCTTATTTTACTGACTGAGACCCTTAAATAGGATAAATTAAGAAAGAGGGGAGAAACATACGTAATCAAATCAACATATGACTTAAAACAAAAGTAATAAATACTTAAATAATCTTGTTCACCTCAGACGAAGCATTCTAACCCCACTCACTCTGATGGCATCCTGCTAGTTAATTGCCTCAGTTGTCAGCTGTACTTTTCATTCACACTTTAGCTGATCCATCCAGAACTTAACCGAATAAGCGTTGAGGGACCAAATTTGTACGTTTATCCCTTAGCGCATCCCTCTAAAAGAGCTCTGTATGCCCCACAAGAGCAGAAACAGATAAAAAGGAACACAGTAGAAGGTGTACGCAAAGAAAAGTAATACAAGAAATAAACAATAACCCTTTGTGCGCAATTCTAAAGTTTGATGTAATCAAACCCCACTTAGGTCTCATGGTTTCAAGTTTGTAAATTCAGTTAGATGCACAAAAGCATTTATAAATATTAAATTACATACAAATATTACTCACGTAGTGTACAGTTTCACAGATATTCCTTCCAAAATGTACCTTTCAATTATGATTGAAATGTATTTTTGGTTTTAGCACCTTAAAAACCTTTCTAAATGTTTCAAGTTTCTTTTTACGGTAGACGTGTCCCAACTTTTTTTGTGCAGTATAGATGTGTGCTTGTCAAAAGCTGGCTGTTTGCTTTGAGATCCCATGCCAGAGAGCAGCACAAATACACACAGAAGCCCGCCCTTCGGATTAATGCAAGTCAGAGAAACATTTCTAGCGTCCATTAGCACTTGCGACTGGAAATGGCAAGGCACTTTGAACTTGAGCTGGCAAAGGCTACGTTTCAAGTTGATCCGCTGTTGTATAGGGGTGATATGGGTGGAAGTTCTCAACCATAAGGCAGCCTGGTTGGTTCAAAGCATCCACTGTTTGTTTTGGCTCTGTTGGTCTCGACGCAAATGGCACAATGCCAATGGTTCTGGTGCTATTAAACTACATTGAGCTCAGTGGAGTCTGCTTCTGAGTCGATCTCATTTTCTCTGAAAAAGAGTCACACAGGACAAAGTTAGGCAAAATCGATGGGTCACAGCTAAAAAATATTGTAAAAAATAAGCACAAGAATACCATTTAATCAGCTTTAGAGTTGTAAAAGTACCATGTACCTTTAAATATTTCAAGAATGTTGAGCTGGCTTAGCTCGTTTAAGCAAGACATGTGATAGATTCAATAGGTGGTTTACCTTTGTTCATTAAGAAGTTTGCGGTTGCCTTGTCTCCTTTCCTCATTGATGGGATAGGAGATGAATATTAGCAGCCCGATAATGATCAAGACTATAGGAGCGGCAGACACCAGGATCTTCAAGGTTAAATCGACCTCGGCGGGTTGCGTGCAACCTCTCGTCACGTAGCCGGCAAAACTGTTTCAAAGAGCAAGAAACGAGAGATTAGCATGCTATTAATGTTGATTCAGATAAATCCAACCTCATGACTGAGCACTGGATCTCACATGAAACACTGTCCTACATGGTCACGGCCTCCAGAGCCAAAAGAACCATAAGAGAGAGGCACTAATCGCATTATATCTGAAGGTCAGGAGGCCAGACTTATTCTCATACAGTAAAAGTAAATTTAAAAAAAACAGGCTTATTCGATCATACAGACTCTAATCCAAATTTAACAGCCTTGATAGCTTCAAAAAGGATTTCGTGTACGTCTTTGTGGAAACTTACTCAAGACTAAGAGTTGAGACCCCCAATGAGACTCCAGATGCAAACTTGGTAAAGAACACATAGAAGGAGTAGAAGATGGCTTCATGGCCCTGAGATTCAGGATTTTGGACTTTAAAATCATCCACGACGTCGGGAAGCATTGACCTGAGCACAAACATGCATGAATACTGTGCATGAAATTTGGAAGCGTACACATATTTTTTGAGTATTTTATAATCATCAGGTACTCACCAGGGCAGAAGGAAAGCCGCTGCTACACTGACTCCAGCCGCAAAAGACACAACGTATGTCACATAAAGACTGCTTGGCACCAAGACTACAGAGACCAGGAAAGGCACCACAGACTGTAAAGAGAATAGAAACAGTCAGTAACAGGAATCAAAAAGTTTTCGTTTGATGACAAGACGATGTAGGTCAGTTAAGGTTTGCGTGCCAATACTTACTGTAGTCCCAATATACACGGCAGTCTTCTTGCCAAATTTCGTGAGGAACCATTGCCAAAATGGGATCGCAAGTGTGGCGGAGAGCTAAAATAGAGGAAATTAAAATAGAATTGGCTCAATGAGTGTGCTGGATAAAAAAAGAAGGGAAAAATCTTTAAAACACATGTCAAGTTCAAGTTTTTTCTGCATGTTGGTCAAACCACATGTTGATTTGGTGGACAAACATCTTATGTATATTTACTAAATTAGAATAAAAATGTAAATAAATAAATTTAGATCAGACGATGCCTAATAAAAAAAAAAGTTTTTTAAATGCTAAATATCAGTCCATCGGCCCTACTTATATTACTTGCAGATTTGTAAAAATATTATAAGTAATAATACTAATAAAAATTGTCAAACTGTTAAACAGAATTTCATTCTTCCCAATTTACATTAACATTCATGAATTTGGTAGACACTTATCCACATTAAAACTATAAATTCTTTCAATTAATTCCCTGGGAATCGAGCCCAGGACCTTGGCGTTGTTAGCGCCATGCTCTACTGTTTGAGCTACAGGAAGGCCATTGAAGTAATTAACCAAAAATGTATGTTAACTTACATAAGTTTCTCTATTTACAAGTACAGTTAGCACACTGCATTGCAAGACGGATAATGCACAAAGCTTTATGCTAAGATTTTATATCTGGAAAAAGTTGATATCTGTGTTCATACAGGTTCCCATCAACAAGAATGCTTCCTCATGACACACAAGACAACTCTGTTGTTAGCAAAGTGTTAGGTGAAGGACAATGCCTGAAAACGTACTATTCATGCATTCTCAGTCATAGTTCAGAGTCCACGAGAGAGGATTATTGTAGTCAGGAGGGAATAAAAAAAGTCAGCACTGAGTTTGACATGATTACAATAATTCTCTCTTATTGAACATGAGTGTTTAAAACCCAGATTCATTTAAGATTTCAAGGACAAGTCATGACAAAGACATTCTTGTTATCCATAACTAGATGAACACCTTTTTCTCCCTCAAACAATAATCTTGTTTCCATCCAATACTCTCGACAGTGAAAAAAATGAAGTAATTTCATGGGTAAAACAGCAAGCTGTAAGTTGGCTAAGGGGCAATACTGGAAATACTAATCTATTCCAGCCCAAATGGATTTTGTATAAAGCAAATAGCAAACTGCATTATATAATGGACCCATTTTAAGTTATTTCCTTTTGTACACTTGTCAGTCAAAATGCATTCAAAGAGCACATTCAAAACACATTTGAAAAGACTGAGCCCTTTATAATGCTTACCATAATGACGAGCAGGATGTTTTGGAAGTCGTTTCTAAAGCCCAGGGTGTAGCTACAGAATAGTGCAAAGTTTCCCTCTAGAAACTGCAAGAAATATTTATAGACACAATAAGCTGCATAGTAAAGACACATTAGCAAAACCTAATAAAATAAAGAGTTTGCAGAACTATCACCTCAGCAAAAGCAAGCCCATAACTACTTTAAAAGTTATGTAAAAATAATGTATAATTAAAAATAATGTATATTTTACATTATAATAGCTAACAGTGCTCATCTACAGCAGTCAGTGTTTAAAAGACCATGGCTCAACCGGAATCATGTGCACAAGGACTCACCATAAAGGCCAGAGAGGTGAAGAGGAAGCCCATGACCAGCTTGGCATACGGGCCGTAACCCATAACCATACGAATGCCCTGGAAAAATGACATGGGCTCAGTTCTAACCCTGCAGGTCTCTGTTAAAAAGAAGAGAGAGGCAATGTGAGATGATGGAAAGTGGCAACAAATCAAACAAATGGCAATTAATGGTGCTACAACAAATGCAATAAACACCAGAGCACTGGGGAAACTAGAGTTTACAATAGTAAACTAACTTATCCCCAATTTTAAGATTTTAGCCTATTAAAAAGTAAAAAAAAAGGGTATTGGTGTGCACAATATGGTTGTAGGTTAGCTGCCAAAATAAGCCGCCCAGGAAAAGAATGTTGTTTAATTGCTTGATCCATGTTCCATGATCATGACGCCCAAGTCAGGACTGTGCTTGTCTTTTCCCACAACATCTCACGCAAGCCTGCTTGTTAAGGCTCAATATTTTGGTTCAAAATAAACTACTCTGGAGAACACCAATAATGACCTTCTTTTAACATGCGCCACATTTAGACACCTCTCTGTGCTGTGAAAGCTAATCACCCTGCTAAGCTTATTCACTGGCATTTCCCTGGGACCAGCTGAGCTCTGCTTGTGGGACAGCTACTGACTCAAAGTAACCCGATCAGTGTAGAAAAGAACTTCTGCAATTAACCGCATGAGACTGCTTGATGAGCAGTTAACACACATGTTGGGTCAGTTTGGGTTGAAGTGATAGTTCCCCTTAAGAAAAAACCCCAAAAGGCTTTAGTAACATCAAAGCCATGATGTCGGCTGATTCGATGTTTGCATAAATTTTAAATGTGGTTGTCAACTTTTTTGCAAGCATATTAAAAGACCTCATAGCTAACAGGCATGGACTAAAGGCTTAAAAGTAAGCCTTACATTTTAATTTCACGTGGTCTTTAAAGACGAATCTACACTATCATTCAAAAGTTTGGGGTCAGCATGATTAAAACAATTTTTTTTATTATTCAGCAAGGTAAAAGATAAAAAAGTAAAGACTTTTAAACTGTTAAAAATATTTTCTTTTGAACTTTTCTGAAGAATTCTGAAAAGGGTAATGTATCATGGTTTCCACAAAAATATTGAGCAGTACAACTGGTTTATCTAGCAGCAAATCAGCATAGAATGATCATGTGACACTGAAGACTGGAGTAATGATGCTGAAAATTCAGCTTTGCCATCACAGGATTTAAAATATATTCAATAGAAAACCATTCTTTTAAATTAAAACAGTAATATTGTGTTATTACAATGTATTTTGCAAATAAATGCAGCCTTGTCGTAAGAGACTTTCAAAACATTTTTAAAAATCTTACTGACTGTGTAAGTTTAATTGCATCAAAAGTAGGAAAAACAAGTAATAAAAACTCATTGAGTGTTTTAGCGCAATTTTCTGATGTCATGGGATCACAACACTAAGAGATAGTAAATGTTTTTTTTTTGTTTGTTTTTTTTTTTTGTTTTTTTTTGTGTGCGTTCCCGAGATTAGACCTTCCTTAACATAATGCCGAAAACCCGAAGTCTCTAGGTGGTCTGGTTGAGGAGGAGATAGAAGTGCAAGATTGGTGCGCACAGACAGAACAGAAATCATGAGTTAACAATCGCAATTTTGTCCGTAGGAAAATTGCGCTAAAAATTGTGAAATTGTGGCATATTTGCAATAGTACCAGCACTTACCTTTTTGTTCTTTCACACCAAGGAACAAGACCACGGCACAGACAACATAAATGATGCAGATGACACCAGACGCGATCATGTAAGCATTTCTCTGTGGGAACCATAAGAGACCAGGCATTTAATACCAATGTAACAAGAATTTAATTGTCAACCTCAAAAAACAAAAAACAAAACAAAATTCCTTACCAGATTATCAAGTGAAACATGAGGCTCAGTGATGTTGACATCGGGAGACACCTGTAGATCTGTGGAGTTCAGGACCTCTCTAGAGCTGATACAGGGAGCGTTAGCCATTCCCACAATCTGACCTTGAACAGCAGTGCCAATGAGCGTGCCCAAAACCTCAACAGTCATTCCTGAGATAACGGATAAGCGGTTAAAGTCGTGCAAATGGGAACCGGAGGATATAGCTAGCTGTAGATGCTTTAAAACTCACGGTAGGCTGTGGCCGAATCCCTCTCTTTCTGTTCAGTGCTGATAAACATGGTAAGAGCAGAGTATGGTACATGGAAGCACTGTTTTTTTTGGGAAACAGAAGATGCCAAAGGGTCAAAGGAAATTTAGGTAAAACCATACAGGCTACAACTTATGGTCAGTATAAAATGGTTACTCACTGTCTGTAATGTTTGGAAGAGGCAGTAGAAGATCAGGTACCAGGCAATCTTGCCTTGGTCAACGGGCGGCACGTACCAGATGAGGAAATAGCACAGCACAGCAAATGGGGTAGACAGAATGATCCTGTATGGAAAAGATATATGACATTAGTAAAGGTACAAAAGGTAACTTACTTAGAAAAAGAAAAAAAAATGAAATAAAACTATAGGGTTGTTATTCTGGTTCCACAAGACAATAAACAGATGATGGACACTAAGTGAGGCGTTACATCACTTGTCAAGCAAATGACACCAAACGTGTAATTTCAGTTCTCTCTTTTCTATGTATAAAAGCTATGATGTTGTCACCACCTGCCGAACACATTAAGAGATGAAAGAATAGATTGCATAACGTCCTGTCTTTGTTCATCGCACAGGATACTTTGGTGGAAATACAGTGTTGGTTCTTATCTGTCATTCCTGTTCAAGGAAATAGCTTTAAGCATCATAAAAGGTGTGACACTTTGTGCCAGACTTTGCTTTCCTGGTAGTGTGATTCAACATTCTGAGTAGTAAAACCCGACATTATCTCTCCCAGATTCGGAGCCCACAGAATATTCCACTGAATTACGCAGAACATGAATGTTTGCATTCAATAGGTACCCTCCACCCCTCCTCCCCCTTTGTGTTTGTTTATTAAATATTTAGGCTAATTCCATAATGCTTTCAGTTACTAATAGACTACAGTACTCAAAAGTGTAGTACTACCCATGCCATGCTTAAAGCCATTCTGCAGATTTTTACCCTGCGTTCAGCACCAGAAAATGTTTGCAGATTTTGGGTTACGTTTCTTTGATACTTGAGTCATGTTACTTCATTTAATGCACAAATATGTTCAGAATGATGGTTTACCACAAATATGTTTTAGTACCTCAAATGTGTCCAATGATACTGTTGTCATCATGCATGTGCAGGAGTTTTAGCCTCATTTAAAAACAAAATATTGTTTAATGATGAACTAATTATAATAAACAGTGAACATTGTAAAAAGTTCACCTTGCCAACATTTAGATTAGACAGACTTTAGGACACACTTACATCAAATTAAACAGAGTAAAGAATAAGCGTATTTGGCGTGCTATATATATATATAAACTCGTTGACTGGGTTGATGTGCTCCACAGGTATTTAATTATCTGAACGTGCTCCTCCTGAACTTTGTTAATAAAACATCAGTAAATGTGTCTATACAAGCCTAAAAGGCCAAAAGGGTAGGACTGAGTTTGTTGGAAGGAAGGTTACAAGAGGGCATTTACCATAATATCTTGGGAACTAAAAACAAAACCTTTGCCATCAGAAATGACTGACAGCCATTTTCACTTATATCAACTATATTTTATCCTACTATAATACTACAGTACAATAATATTATTTAATCTATTAAAACATTTGTTATGTAGATTGATATACTGCATATATTCTTTATTTCTCAAGAGTTACTTGTATAAATCTGGATTTTTCATTAAAATATTTAATCAGAACGCAAGAAAAAGAACAAAAGTGCAAACATGTAGCAAAAAGGTGCAGCTAGTTAAAAGTTCAAAATAGCAACAAATCACACTGTACCAGGGAGGCTAGAATTTGAACTAAAATAACCCCACAGTGCTCGGTATGCCGCCTTTAGACTTGAGGCAGCGCTGGTCTGCCTTCCTTCATTCTGATTGGACGACAGAGGTGGTGTGTTGTGGGTTGGACCACTCAAGAGTTGCCGCAATTTGAATACACCTCCCCGCCCCCAAGGCATGCAAGCTGGAAAAGGTAATGTCTTCCGTCTGAGCACGCAACACAAAACAAATGTCTCTTTAAATCATGCCATTTGCTGAACCACACTTGATATGTCTTGTGGATTGAATCGAATCGCTTACAGACAGAAAATGTCCCATGGATTAATGAAGATAAGATGTTTTTAGGTTCATGTTCTCTGATAATCATTTGCAATTTATCAGAGACTTTAATGTCTTCAAATATTGACATTTTCTTTACAGTTACTCAGTATTTCAGATCATGTGATTTCATTTACCGTTGAAAATATGACTAACCCTTGTAATGAATTCCGTTTCAGGATTATGATAGCTTAACTCACATGTTTGTGACTATTAATAATAATGCATGTGATGAAGCATTGAGGAAATTCAATTATACAGGCTTGAGGCTTCCCCTCATGAGAGAGGGGGGACATTTTCTCCCCTATGTACCGATAACTATCCCAAACAAACCTGTTTCATTCACTCCCAAGTGGCATCACAGCACAGATCTGTGCGTCACTAGGGATCTTCTAATGATACCACCCTGAGAGGATACAACCACCTTGCTCAGATTCAATGTCACTGAACTGAGCTCATTAGGGCAGAACTTTCTCACCAGCTTCCTACCAGATTCCTTCACATGCCCCGTGTCCAGTTAGAATGGAGACGCACATTCCTCAGCCCAACCCCCCGTTCCCAGCACTTCCTCCAAGTGGTTTTTCAATTATTCAAATAGTGAGTGACCTCCTAGAGAATATGGCGAATGTAACACTATAACTGACCATCATATGAAAAAAATAAAAAAATAAGACTGAGAAAGTGAAATGCTGTGGAGTGTTTTTAATGTTAGACTTATTTCCATTTGTTCGAGGTTGGGAACGCCTTGGGAAGAGGGAAAATGGTGTTTGAGAGCTTTAAATTGATATTTTGCTTCATTGGTTGCTGCAAACCCATTTTCCTCTCTGTGTAAACCCAACAAGACTTTCACAAAACCCGAAAACCTTCAACCACTCAAGCTTTCTCTAAAGCAGATACCTCCATGAGCATCAATGTCATTACATATGATGCTAATGTGGTCGGAAGGTAAAGCATCATTTCCTTGGGGGTTTTTTTTGTTGTTGTTGTGAGAGAGCAAAAATCTATGTCCTAAATCTTCAGAAAAATGTTGATAGCGATCTCAGGATGGTATTTGGTATTCATTTTCTATGAGGTTTGCTATTTTTTCAACATTCAGGTCATGTCTAAATACTGCGATTTTGTTTTTGCTAGAAGTAATATTAAACTTTAAGAAAATGAACAGAAATGTACACACTTTAAAACTACACTAAAATGGGTAACAGGGTTGAGTTCAATTTTAGCCTAAATTATGCTGTCACACAGTAGGTAGTTTGAGAACAAATGTTGGTTTCTTAAGCACATTTGCCTCCATATATAATAAAATGCTGTAACACTAGTTAAGAAAGAAGAGCATTTACATAATTTCTTCTTGTTGAATGGCAAGTGTTTCTAGTCAGGACAATGATAAAGTGGTTTAGTCATGCATGTGGTGTACAATCAAATCAGATTGGCTGGCTGAACATGCAAAATGGCCAAAGGCAAAGCTACTGTGATGTATCCATCACGCCCCTAAACCCCCCATGAGAGCTCAGGGGGCTTTTCTTAGCCCACAAGCATCCTCTCACTTAGAAACATCACCAGACACACTTGGCTCTCTCACTTTAAGACTACAACTCCTGATATTTCACAATGACTGAGAAATGGGTCAGAAGACAAAGCAAGTGACAGAGCAGAGAGATTCATTTGGGACGTATTTTACAGAGATAACCCTAATGGGACAAAGGAGGCCACCGAGTTTGTGGAGGGTAGAATTGTGAAAAAAAAAATTCTAAGAAGGGCAGAAAGTTACTACAGGCAACATGCTCCTTAAACAAGACAAATCTGAGTCTTTTTCAATGCGTCACCTCAAGGTATGAATTCACACAGACCTGGACAGTAAAGCATTGGAGAAATCCAATTAAACTGAGGTGAAAAAAAGACATACCAGGGCATCATTCGTCCAAATCTGGTCCAGGGACTCCGGCTGACCAGAAAACCCACAGTAGGGTCTGTGATAGCATCCCATGCTCGACCCACAAACAAGATGATGGAGGCATAAAATGGGTCCAACTATCAAGAAAAGAGAAAGACATGTCATCACCTTACCTAAAACACACATCACTGGTTGAGATTTTCCCACAAACTTATTTAGGACTAAATGATATCTCAAACTAACAGGTGAAATATCAACATGAAAGATTAAAAGAAATGAAAAAAATAAACTAAAAGAACATGTGAAGACTTCAGCACTAGAAAAACCTTTACATTTTTTTTAAATACTAAAAAGCTCTGTTAAAGCTTTTTAAATATAAAGCTCCAATATTACATATCAACAGTTTATTTGAAAAATAAAAATCTGTTTTGGTGATAAAGGAAAGATATGCACTACTATCAGTTGAAGAGGTGACTTCTCACAATAAATCAACATGCTCTTTAGAAGGCTATGTGAACCACAACAACTTCTTACAGAGTTCAGGAGGAGCACGTTGGGCACATGACAAGCAAATAGTGTTACTCAGTTAACTTCCAGTACAACAGACTTCAAAACAAACTGTTGGAGGAATCTGAAATGTTGCACAGACTAACTGCTTCATGCTGACATTGTGCATTGTAGAAATAACTGTTAATTATGGGATTAAACACATTAACAGAACTCACGCTGGGAACCTGTCTACTGTAACCCGTAGTTACATGATATACACTGAAGGCTATTAGAACAATCCTATTCAGACACTTTAATCTGGCCAATCAGCCTGCCAAGAATACAGTAGCCTCCAAAAGTTAATGGCATGAAAGACCTTTGAAACACCATTAATTTTCCAGTACAGTTCCTCCTTTGTGACTGTACTTGTCTCGGACTATGCGAGAATGAAACCCACTGCCCCCTGAGGATCACAATCTGATTCTACATTCTACAAGTCAACCTGATCTTCTGTTATGAGGCCCTTTCCACAAATACAAGGTAGAAAAAAAAAAATGGTTATAAAAAAATAAAACATAAAAATAAAAGAGCAGTGTCGTTCATCTTCATAAGATGTTGATTGTCAGCTTAAGGAGGTCAACTAAACATATTACCCGTTTTGTTTTATATTTGATTTTTTGATATGATTTAATTTGATAAAAACGCAATTTTTCCATTTATTTATTGATTTAATTTTTATTATTTACTTGTCTCCCAGCTAAATAGTGTGCTTAAAACTAGTAAAGGATTTAATATACCTGTATATTTTATATACCTGTAATGGGACACAAAAGTGTACCACAAAGTGCAATCACACAGAGCTCTACTCACCAAAGCAACGTCCAGCAGGTAGATCTGAAGGAAGAAGCCGATTGCACATCCTGTTATCTGATATGGTGCTCCTCCAATGGCATAACACAACTTGTTGCACACCGACAACCGGCCCTTTGATTCATGCTATTTTTAAAAAGAAGAAGAAACAAGATGAAAAACATCCAAATAATTCAAAATATAGGGATTATGAATTCATGAAGTTCATACTGAGTTCGCGGACTCTCAATTGGGATTTAAACTGACCTAATTGTGGTGTAAATAGGCTCACTATGGCCAGACACGCTTGTAATTTGGCTTAAGTTGTAGAATGGCTAGGGTTTCCACTCTGAGACAAGCGCCGGTTTCAATTATGATAATACTATGCATTTCTGCTTGACTTGCTGTTTGGTCCTAATCCAAACATAACCTCATTCGCCATACAGCCATGTAGCTTCTAATATTTGGGTCAAGATATGAGCCTTCATGCAAGAAATACCACAGAACAGATGAGATAAGAGGCGTTCTGTGATTAACATCAGCACATCAACTCACGGCAGATCAACAATTTTAAGAGACTCAGAGACAGTCATTTAGTTTAAATGTGACGCAATTTATTAAGAAATGTGAGGGTGTGACTTTCAATCAGAAACATGTCGGTCACGTATCCTCCAAAAATAAACCATTAAAGTTGCAATGTGCTAATCATAAGTCACTATCTTTGACTATTGCACAAGCCACAAGGTGTTCCCATAAAGCCTTTAACTCATGTTAAAATACACTAGTACAATCTTAACACTCCACCGTAAATGAAGACACTGTATTACAGTCTTGTGGTTGGAAGGCCCAACTGACAGTGACAGTGCAACAGAGCTAACATAGTAGAAACAGAGAACAATTATTTGTTTTCACTATTTGTTACTTCACTAAGCACTATTAATGGAGGACTTGTTGGCTTGTTATGTGACTGGGGCTTTCATTAATTCTGGACTGCATGTTGCTTAGTTTGTGATGCCAAAACACAGTTTTGGGGTAAATAAACTTGCTAAAAAATGGTCAAGGAAGTATAGAAACACACTCAATGGTCTTGTAATGACACTAAACAGAGAAATTTTGCAATTGAACAGGAAATTTCCTGAAGATACCAATCATTTCTGTGATGCCATCCGGTCTTTGGTGTTTTATGCCCCCAACGGCGCCTTCCAGGCAGCGAGGGGATGGGTAGGTTTAAGGTTGAGGGTAGGGTTAGCTGCCTCTAAGGAGCCATTGGGGGCTTAAAACACCATCGAGCGATGCCATCCTCTCTTACATTTTTGCAATGATCAGGATAAGCTATTAAAATATCAGCCACTCTCAATTTACATCGTGGCGTTTTAACCATTTACACAAAATGGGACAGAGAGATCATCTAAGAGCTGCTTTTGGAATGACTTTATGACTAATTTAGCTTATCTACACATCAGCATGCAGCAATAAAAGCACACCACGTTTTACAGCAATAAAGTCATATGACATGCAATCAATATAATAAATCAAATGACTATGATTATTCTTTCTGATGATGTGGCATGTGTAATCTTGACTTGGATCCATATGGGGTCAATTCATTAAGGCTTTGTGTGACACACCCAAATGTTTACATCTTGTTGATTGGTAGACTAATTGCTATATTAAATTTTTAAGTAAGGAATAATTGACGACAAACCATTGAATTATTGAAAAATCAATAGAAACCCCTAAGTAGTAATGTGGACATGAAGCCAGGAGGAAGTGTACATTAATTTTCAATCATTCAAAAAGCATCGAAAGCTTAAGATGATTCTATGCACTTTTTAGACAGGAAATAGAGTTTTCCAAATTTGTATTTATATTATTGGTAGTCTTTTGCATTAAAATAATTTAAATATTTTAGTGAAGTGGTATGGAGCTGCTGCAGCCGTGCACAGAAAATTAAGCCAATCAGAATCAACCGATCAAAATAATTTAATTGTAATATTTCCCCCTCTCTTAATTAGTTTAATTTCACTATATTTTACAATTATTTGATTGATACATTGGGTTTATGTGAAATTAACACACAAACAACTTAAAAAAAAAAAAAAAAAAAAAAAAAGTTTTTCCCTAATTTGATTTAAAATAGTTCCGTTCAATTCAGTAACATTAGCTAACTGAAGCACATTTTAAGCTATTCTCACAGACATTCAAACAGCGACTGCCATTCAAACTCTGACACCGGTCTACGATGTAAATGAGCAATGAAATGTAATAAAATTACAACTCTGATGGCATAAACAACAAACAGACAAATAATTAATATGGAATCGGTCCAAAATCGTTGATTATAAAGCCAACGTTATCATTTCAACGGTTCGCGAGCGCTCAATTTATCCTGACAAAATGACACGTATATCAGCACGAGCCGCTCCTACGTGGCTGTTCAAACGGGAAATTATGGGAAATATGTGGGCTGCTAATAAACTTATAACTGAATGAAGGCATGATTTGTTTTCAGTTTCTTACCTTTGCTGCCAGTTTGATTTCATCTGGGCTGGGTTTTTCCAGGAGACTTGCATTGGAGAACTGCTCTGCGCCCTCTCCTCTTGCCATCTCGTTCTTGAAGATTTACGTTTAAAATCTCCTGCGAGAACCCTGTTACTGAATGATATTGGCAAAAGAAGAAATCGAAAATATACCGGCTTTAAAAAAATAACATAATTCACGGATCCTGTTCGCGTAAGCCGTTTTCTTTAGGATCAACCTGTTTCTACCGAACCTTGTACCAGCCGGGTGTAGTAGTAATTGAGTCGATACTCCTCCCCCTTCAAACAGTCATTCATCTGCCACAAACTCCTCCTTCTTCCTGCTCGGATGATTTCTCACCCTATGCTAGGGAGCAGGAACGTGACGTCAACACGCTGACGCATGACCACATGCTCAAATTGTAAAGAAAAGGCTTTTGAAACATGCATGGGGAACATATAGTACTGTTGTATCATGTATGTATGAGGCAACAGTTTGGTACAGGATATTTGTACACTTTTTTGACATAAGGAAAACTTCAGTCATCAAAGGTTGTGCTTGGTTTCCATTCAGCAATGCATTAAGAGAAATGCCTGTCATTAGGGTCATTGGGCTAAAAATAAAGGTTCCAAAATCATATTTTTTCTTCTTCTTTTTTTTTTCTTTTTTTTTTTTTTGCAGCGATGCCATAGAAGAACCATTGCTGTGTGAACCTTTCAGTCAACAGTTCTTAAAATAACGTTTTTTTTTTTTCTTAGTGTGAAGAATATTTTAAAGAAACATATTTCTATATAGTACCAATATGGAAAGGTTCCATATGGAACATAAATAACCTTTATTTGTAAGTCAAAGATGTACTGTATATGACATGCCACGTGGAGAATGTAACTTTACTGTTTACTCACACATATAAGGGTTACAAACATAACATAAAATTATACACAAAATAGGCTACAGGGTTCAGGTTCATGCACTAATCAATGTGTCAATAGAAGATTAGATAAGAGTTCGTTTGAGTGTCACAGACAGTTGTGTTTGGAAAGACATTTTTATCTTGTTAGCAGAGAGCAATGCAGTGCTGTATTTCTCCAATTAGGTTCAGATTAGCTTAGATAAACCAGAAGGTGATTCAAATTAAATAAAACAATTTTAGGTTCACCAAAATCCTCAAAATACTCTGTGTTTGGTACAATAAGGTCCCATTGGTTGGCATTACTGTAACCTAAAAAGCAATACATTTGTTACTGTATTTATTAGGCCAATCTTTGTTAACGTTAGTTAATAAAAATACAGCTGTTCATTGTTAGTTCATGTTACCTCAGGTTCTATTAAACAATATTAACAGATACAACTTTCCATATCAATATTAAATGTTGAAATAAACATTAACTAAGATTAATAAATGCTTTAGAATTATTTTTCATTGTCAAGTCATGTGAACTAATGTTAACAAAACCTTATTGTAATGTGTTACCAAAAAATAAAAATCATTCTGAAGTTGATTTGTTAATATTTCCTTCAAGATAAGATCTTAATATGAAATAGGTTTTAGATGATATCGTGTGTATGAGGCAGCTTGCCATTGGTTGAAAGATTCAGTGTCAATTCATAACTGATTGTTATTTACCTGTCGAGGACAAAATGACCAATTTCAAAATCTGTCCAGAGATCATTTTGCTCTTGTTTGCAAATGTCAAATGCCAACCTGTCAATCAATTTCTTTGTTGTGAAACATTATCTTCAGTGTCACATGACTAGAAGCCCCAACATTAGCCCTGACCTTGATTCTGTCTATTTCTGTTATGTGTATAGCTTATTGTTACAAAGTTTCATGAGAAATCGGTTGAGCAATGACCTTGCTGTGACCATTATCCCACTGGTTTTATGTTGGGAGGGGTCATTCATGAATGAAACTCTCTAGTTTCATGTCATGAAAGATACTTGTAAATTTCCATCATCATCTCACACGAGTGTGTTGTCAAACATTACTGCTGTCCTACCCTATACATAGCCACAAGTGTTATGGAAAGTCACAAGCAAGGGGGTGGGTTTTATATGTGTCTGCGTGAGTGTACAGTATGTGAGAATTGTTCTCAGTTTGGCAATAGCTTTCAAAGCACAGGCACCTTCTGTACCCTTCTGAGTTTGGTAGATTTTCCCACTACGCACCTGACTTAGGTTGAACCAAGTGTCACATTACACCTGAAAATATTATACTCATGAGAGTTCACCTCTGACCGCGTTGGTTGACGCCTAAGAGTAGCTATTCTGACCGCATACAATAATAATCTGTCTAGAATCTCTCCCAAAAAGAACACATTAGGTTTTTAAAGGATGGAAACATATACGATAAACGTGACTGATTACTCGTGGTCACCTTCCTTCAATACGATTGGTTTAATCTGTGTAAAACAAGCCCCCAATTCACCCTGTTACTGACAGAGCAATTTAGATCTCAAATCATTAAAAAAATGCGAGGTTAGAAGTTCATTTGATCACTCTATATGTCATGAGACTATTATAGACTTATATTTTTTATATTTTCTGCAGCATCTCAAAGTTTCCACTGGTTTCAACAAATCAATGATCTTCAGAGTATATTTTGTTCGAGTGTTAGAATGTTAGGCCTGTATAGTTCAAGTTCAAGTTCAAGACCTTTATTTGTCCCGGAGGGGCGATTAGTTTTGCTGCAGTAGCAAAGAAGTTAACATACAGTACATGACAACAAAGCAACAACATCATTAAAAATAAAATACAATATCAGACAAATGGATAAATGAATAAAACAAACATTTAAAGTTTAAGTTCAGTATACCTTACGTCCAGACGTATAGAGATGTAAGGTTAGATGTTAGAATTATGGTTTGTTTAAAATGGTATACTATTTCTTTTTTTTCTTTTTTTTAATCCATCACATGAGTTATTAGGTTCACATTGTTACATTTTGAAATAAAACAGGATGCAACATACAATAACAGTCTGGATACACCTGTTTGTCTTGATCTAAAGGCTTGCTTGAAAATAAGTTTGGTGCAAATATTAATTGTGCATGCCTATCTTAAAAGTAAAATAGCTTGTAAGAACCATTGACCCAAAGAAGCTATGCCATAAAAATCTTTATTTTTGTTTGATTTTGGGGTGCTTACTGATACATTTTTTTATGCTGTAGACAATTCAATTGTTTCTATGTTTTTTTCCAATAACAAATTTTATTTTTGGCATATACAGTATGTTAACTCCAAGACTAAATTGGCTCATGAAGTTGTTTGACAATGCCAAGATGTACAGAGATGTAAGCAAAGGGTAGCTACTATGCAGAGGAATATAAAGTATGAAGTAGTTTTGATTCAACTTTTTTGATACTGCACAGTTAAAGTGTCACTTATGTCATTTCGATGATTTTACTCATTCTAATGTGGAAATCATAGACTGTAAAAAATATGGACAAAACGTCTGTGACGTCACCCATAGACTTTCTGAAGAACGGTTTTGAGGCCGTTTATGGGGGGTATGGGCGGCGCCATCTTGGAAAATCTTGGGAAATCCTAATGTTCAGAAAGGATACAGAGGTGGTATGATGTGTTGTGTCAGATCATGGCCGAGACGTCAAATTTCAGGAATTCCACTCGGCGCAGCCTATGCTCGTTATCAAGCTGTCAATCAAAGTTAACCACGCCCTTATTTGTCATACATTTTATATTTAAATACGATCTAAACTAACGAGTTAGAAAAAAAATTCACCCCCCTCACAGTTGTCAGGCACTCGGAACCTATCGAAAAATACAATAAAAGTCCATGGGACCAACCTGTAAAAACATGAATTTATGCTGTGAAAACGGACATTTTAACATGGGGGTCTATGGACATTTGCTCCCTTTTGGGACCTGCCCCTAGCGGATTTTCGATGTATTGCAGTTTTTCGCACTTCTGGGTAGGCTTCATTTTCAGATTAGAATGTTGCCGCTTGGTGGAAATACTACTGTAATAGTAGTGACTCGGGTGTAACGTATGCAGGGAAGCTGAAGACTCAGGTTCTCACAAAACACTAATAAGTTTAATTCTTACCCAAAGCAAGCAAACAGTGCAAAAACATCAACATAACAGACTGAACCAAGAGTGAAGACAAGGGTGAGTTTTAAACTGAAATGAGCTAATAAATGACACACAGCTGAAACCAATGAACTAATGACGTAACCATGGAAACAGAACAAAGGCGGGAAACTGAACAAAGGAACATGTGAAACTCCAACAAGAACAAAACAGGGAAACAGATCAAAAACATAACCCTGACAGTATGCCCCCTCCTCAAAAGGCACGTCCTCACGCCGTACACAGACAGTGCAAAAGCAAAAGAAAACCCAAGGGGCGGGAGGGTGGGCGACCCTGGAGGCTGACAATGGGCGGTTTCGGGTGAATAGGCAGCCACCAGGGCGGAGCCAACAGCTCAGGGCTGAGCGTCTCGGGGACAGCCTCTGTGGACGGATAGCCCGCCGAAATGTTTATGCCTCATACATAATATCGATCAATCAGTGTTTTTCAAAGAGGTCAATAAAACAGCTGGAGAATGATATGTCACATAACGTACATTTAGCCTACCTCAGGAAAGCCATTTGATAGCACGTTGGTTGGCTAGACAAATTATATATAAAGAGAGGAGTATTGTGCTAAATATGTGCACTATATTAAATATTTATTATATTTTTACTTATATCATTAAAATATTGTAAAGGTGTTAGTAAAAACCACATTATATTTATAACATAACTTATTTTTAACCTTTAATAATAATACCAGCTGACAGGGCTCTCTGTATGTTTACAGCATTAGGTGAGTTACACAATATCCAAATGAATCGATATTGAATCAAGATTTGAATTGAAATCGTGAAATTTGTGTCAAGCAATAAAACCAGTAGCCTACCAATCACTGTACCATGTAAACATTGTAACATGTTGTCACTAAACTTAACAAATTTCTGTTTAGTTACCAAATGTTTTGACAATTACAATACACATCCTGCTTAAATGTCCCTGTTTGTCTGGACAGAATGTTCAAAATATCTTATTTTCATGAGCATACTTGCTCTTATTTATTGTTCTATTTATTTTATACTATTGAGACAATAACAAGTTTGCAGTAGGTAAGGTAACTTTATTTATATAGCACATTTCAGCCACATACTGACGCGTCTTGACCAAACGGCAATATACGACGAAAAGGGTACCCCTAAAACGTCCATATGAGACGAAGACATAAGCGCACCAGCAGCGCCTCTTAGCGGTACCCTAACGCATACCTAAACCTACCCATAACCCGAATAGTCACATACGGACGTTTTAGGGGTACCCTTTTCGTCGTATATTGCCGTTTGGTCAAGACGCGTCAGTATATGACGTTTGGGGGTGAGACTGTGTTGCTGTTTCAGCAGAGTGCAATTCAAGGTGCAAAAAAAAAAAAAATTGAAATGCAGTTTACAAAAATAAGAACAACGTTTAAAAACAGATTAAATACAGGAATAAAAGTTACAGTACAGTACGGTGAATTAATTAAGAATAAGCAACATTAAAAAGATAGGTCTTCAGTCTTGATTTAAAAGAACTGAGAATTGTTGCTGACTTACAGCTATCTGGGAGTTTGTTCCAGATATGTGGAGCATAAAAACTGAATGCTGCTTCCCCCTTTTTGGTTCTGATTCTGGGGACAGCAAGCAGACCTATCCCAGATGATCTGAGAGGTCTGGGTGGTGCATAGCTTACAAGCAGATCCGAAATGTATCTAGGTCCTAAGCCGTTTAGTGATTTGTAAACCAGCAGAAGTACTTTAAAATCAATTCTTTGTGGCACAGGAAGCCAGTGTAAAGACCTCAAAACTGGAGTGATGTGATCCATCCTCCTGGTCCCTGTGAGGACCCGGGCAGCAGCATTTTGAATCAGCTGCAACTGTCTGATAGATTTTTTCGGGAGGCCTGTAAAGACACTGTTAGTCAAGTCTACTGAAAATAAAGGCATGGACAAGTTTTTCCAAATCCTGTTGGCACATAAGTCCTTTAACCCTTGATATATTTTTAAGGTGGTAGTAAGCAGACTTTGTTACAGCCTTAACGTGATTGTTAAAATTCAGGTCTGGGTCCATAATTACACCAAGATTTCTGGCTTTGTCAGTTGTTTTTAGCATTATTGTTGTTTGGAGATAAGTGCTGACCTTAACCGTTCGTCTTTTGCTCCAAAAACAACCACCTCAGTTTTTTCCTCATTTAATTTAAGAAAATTTTGGCACATCCAATAATTAATTTGTTCAATGCACCTAGCCAGTTCTTGTATTGGCCTGTAGTCTCCAGGTGACAAAGTTATGTAGAGTTGCATGTCGTCCGCATAGCTGTGATAGCTGATGTTGTTGTTTTCCATAACTTTAGCAAGCGGAAGCATGTAGATATTGAACAGTAGAGGTCCCAGGATGGAACCTTGGGGAACTCCACACGTCATACTTATGTGCTCAGATGCAAAACTACCTATGGACACATAGTAGTTTCTATTCTTTAAGTAGGATTCAAATCACTTTAGTACTGAGCCGGAAAGGCCTATCCAGTTTTCCAATCGGTTTAGTAGTATGTCTTGGTCGACCGTATCAAAAGCAGCGCTGAGATCTAGCAATACTAGGACTGTAGTTTTGCCACTATCTGTGTTTAGGTGGATGTCGTTAAAGACCTTAACAAGAGCCGTCTCAGTGCTGTAATGTGGTCGAAAACCTGACTGGAAGGGATCAAAAATATTGTTTAGGGACAAAAAAGGTTTAGTTGTTGAAAAAACGCTTTTTCAATTATTTTACCTAAAAATGGAAGGTTTGATATCGGTCTATAGTTGTCCATTAGTGACGTATGTAGATTGTTCTTTTTTAAGAGTGGCTTGATTACTGCAGTTTTTAGGGCCTGTGGGAAGATACCTGCTTGAAGAGACATGTTTACAATCTGTAAAAGATCTGAGGCCAAACAGTTTGAAACATTTTTAAAAAGGTCAGCAGGAGGAAGTTTTCAGATGTTGTATAATGTCCTCCAGGTTATTTTTAGCCTGGTAATAACAAACTCTGCTACTTCGCTTTGCTTCGTAGACAGAGTCTGGCATGGCATAATTGAAAAGCGTTTTCTTTCTCGCGGGGGTGGGGGCGCTTGTCTGAAGTTTAAAATCATTGGTTACCCGTAAGCCAATCACATAACGTTTGGTTATGGCGTGTGTTATGCGCATGCTCAGCCGCATCTAACTTCCACTGTAAACACATGTATGATGCGAAAACAAAAACATCGAGCGAAATACCGGAGTGAACATGGCTGTGCGCGACTTTTGCAGATTATGTGAAGTAAATCTACGCATCCACGGTACAATCAGTGTCTACGTCACGGCTCTCAGCCCACCCCTCTGTTCGTTTATTGGCCGGCTGTTTTCAGGCCGGAGGAAAACGGAAAGCTATTACGCTGTCTCAGACTGAGTACAGAAGCGAAATGAAATTGAGCGGAAGTAAGAAGTCTGATGTAGTCAGGCTAGGTTATTTTGGTTAACTATTTGAAATTCTGTCATATGGGAATTGATTTCGCCTGAGTACTTTGATAGTGTATACTCTGCATTTGATAAGGAGGCACTGACTGATTGTCTATTGCAGAATTTTTTCACTGAAAAATGTGGCAAAGTCATTGCAGGCTGTCACAGTGAGGATCTGTGACTAGAGACTCTTATTTTGGAGAAGACTCTTAGTATGACACTGGACTGAGAAAATGCATACATACAGACAGACATTTTCACACTAACATCTTAACACACTTTCTGTTTTGCGCATAGTTTTACACCAGTTAACGCAGATATGTGTGTGTCACTGATTATGTATTGTTTCGTGTTGTAACGTTACCTGTCTTGACCATGCCCTTTTTTCATTTGTTATTCATTTCTCGTTGTTGATTTATATATTGTAAAGAACTCAAACAAGACCGGTAACCATGTTATATGTTTATTGGTTTCAATTAACCTCTTACATAATAATAAATTGTCATACTTATGTACAGGAACATTTTACTTTACCAAACAGACGAAACCCAGTCACAGGAACTGCCACCATTTTGAATGTCTCTTTCCCGCCAATAGGCACAGTTAATTGTTGTCATGTGTGAGGGGGAGATTGGAGTTCTGTTTGATTCTTTGATAAACGTTGTTCAACATTAATAATTAATTGAGTTGTTTTGTTTTCAATGTTTATATATTTTTATATTATTCAAACTGTTTATCTCTTTGTTACTGTTAAATTTTGATTTGTCTTCTTTAAATGTCTTTTATTATCTTTAATTACCAAATGGTTTGGTCCAAGTAGGAGGGGCTTAGCCTTTTTAAGAAGGCGCCTCAGTGTGGTTAAGAGGCTCGTAGAGTGAGTGTTTGGGAGTTATTGCTCTGTTTTTGGGCCGATTTACTGGTATAGCCAAATTTTGTGTGCAGATAACTTTAAACAGTTTGTTTTATTTATTTTTGTTTGATTAGTATATTTTTTTTTCTTCTTTGGATTTTCACTGTAAATACCAGTTGCACCTATTGGATTAAACACTGAACTTTTGACCTCATTATCACGTCACTTCATTTTTTCGCCTCCATCTGCCAGTACATTCAGAGCAGTGGTGCTGCTGCTGTTGGGGCCTCTTTGTGGCACTCCTGTCTCTGTTACACAGGCCTTGGAGGATAAAAGCCCTAAAACAAACATTACTCTGATATTAGGTGTGTCCAAACTTTTGACTACTTGTATTGACTGGTAAAAAATTGAGATAATCCTCATTTATAAATTCCTTCTGGATAAAAGCATCTGCTAAATGAATAATAATAATAATAAAGATATACAATGCTGGGACAAAACAAGTGTAATGAATATACATCATATTTTTTCTAAATTGATTAGCACATATTTTGACATTAAAGAGTCATTTTAATATGAAACAACTGAATAAAACATCCTTTCAGCATATTATTTACACTAAATCAAATATGTTTACACGGTAACAATGTACTAAAAACAGAACAGTTTTTCCTCAGCGTTTTTTTGCATACAGACAGCAATGTTGTCAAATGTTGTCAGTATTGCATGCCAGGCCAGTAGTTGGCGATGTAACTACGCGACTGAACACGTAAAAGCCACTTGAAGGCAAGCATGCAACCTTATCTGAATAAAGCATAATGCTAGCTAATCATGCGGGAAGCAGAGAAGGAGATAGAGGCCGTTTTTTCAAATATAGGAATGTCTCCTGCACTGTTAGACTTTTCTGTAATTTCTACAGTTATTTAGGCTACTTTAAATCACCCAGTATTATACTGCTATTTCTCTTTACAGTAAATAACTGTGATTCCCATTGCATCATGGGAATTTTCTGTGACGTCAAACACCACATACAGAGACTTACTGTATTTTTTAAATTTGCAGTAGCCTATACTGTATTTGACATAACGGCCTCTCTGACTGGCACCATTCCATCGTGCTTTTTATTTACAAATTTTTGCCTTACACCGCGTGTCTACGCTATAACAGTCAAAGGCTGTCTATATTGGACACATTGAAGCGACTGGACCATTAATGCAAAATGCAAACCTGTTTGTCCCTTGTCAGAAATAGCGCGAGCGCTTGGACTCGGAGTACCGTTCGTCAGAAATATAACGGCGCATCACTATACACTGCATTGCACTATACACTGAAAGAGACTTCTTTCAAAAACATTTAAAAGACACGTAAAAATTTCTTTTGGCCACCAGTGTACATGAATCCAACAAATTTTTTTTTTTCAAAAAGGGTGGAGTTATGTGTCATGTATTGTGAAAAGAACTGTGTTTTGCCCTGTGTTTTACATTTCCTTTTTGACTGCTTAAAGTATTTATATTCTGCAGTTTTATTAATGTAATGGTTGATATTTCATTATAATAATTGTAAGCTAAACAACCAATGCCTCTACAATCATTTTGTCAAATGCTAACGTTTTGTTTAGGATTTTATGTATGATTTTAACAATGTGTGCAGTGAAGTACAGCACATAATGTGTTAATTTAACATGTTTACACTTTGTGCTAAATTAAAATTAACACAAAACCCTAAACTCACCCATTAATGTGTAAAAATGTAACACATAATTTCCAGCATTGGCAGACTGTTTATTTTGTGATGTATATGAAATGTTAAAAAAAAAAAAAAAAAAAAAGTATTTTGTAATAATTTTGTCTAATTGATTTGAATGTCAGTAGTACTTACGTAGGATAAAAATGAAAATAATTCTATATCAAAATTATGAAATCTAATTTATATTTAGTACAAATAAAAATAATTACAGTAGTGTACTGATTAGCTTGTTTTTTACAGTAATGCATTGTATACTGAAATACGGTTAGGTACTGTAAATCTTAATTTCAGTAACTTACTGGCAACAGTGGGAGTAGTGGGAGATACCGTCATATCTCCCAATAATAAGACCATCTCTGATATGCATGCGCATGATGTCTCCATTTTCACAAATTATTGTTTTTGTAGTTTACATGGAGACAATAACAGTATCATTTTCAGAAACTTGTAAATGCCCCCTAAGTTTAACTGTAAGATTCTTAGGGGGCTTTTCGACAACACCATTTCAACTAAAAATTGAATTTTTTATGTGTTTGGGCCGTTAATTTACACGACAACGGGGTGTTTTGGATGCCTGTTTAAAACTTCAAGTTTTTGAAAGCAATACCGTTATGGTCTCCGTGTAAACTACAAAAATGTGAATTTGTGACATTAAATAAAGGGTCAAATAACAGTAAACTGACTAGCGCAAACCTTAGTAAAATCGCGTTGTGATTCATTTAAATAGTCTCCTCCCATAAATGTTGCATCTGAAATGGAAACTCCTTCAATTGCATAAGGTCAGCTGCAAAAATAACTGTGTCCACGCCTTTTCAGCACTAATTTATCACTGTGTGTATTTAGTAAATCATGACAGTAGTTTTTTAATGCCAAAAGAGGGTTTGCGCTGCATGGCACAAGCTTTTAGTAAATCTGTCCTTAGATGTGGGTGCATTAAGGGAATCTGTGTAAGTAGTTTTCCACCATGCCTTTATTTTGACTGGAAAGAATGTATGCTTATTATGGACTTTCACAGACAATGAGGGGTTTACAGTGATTCAGACAGAGAAGTTGAAACACAAATAAAAGACATTTCAGAGCAAGACTCAAGCAAGTTCTGTCAGAAACACCCTCTGCAGGTCAACACAGGAAGACAAAAAAAAAAGGAGAAATAGTTTCCTTTTTTTGCAATTTTTATGTATTACTTTGTAAATAAAAAAACATTTAAAATAAAAATTATGCATTACTCACTGACAGACACAATTGAATGACAAATGCAATGTGTCACTATCCATAACATTATATCTGCAGACATATAGTACCATAATGCAAATTCTTTATTTAAAAATAATTAAAAAAAAAAATTATATATATATATATATATATATATATATATATATATATATATATATATATATATATATATATATATATATATATAGGCTATTTGTATTTTCCAAGGTTTAACTATGGTTTCAGTCAGTCCATGTCAGTCCATGCACCTGCCTGGTCTCCTCACATATAGGCTAATATTACCTTTCAGATTCAACATTTTGCCCACTTGATACTCTCACTCGGATGTGAATTGCAAAAGAATTAACACACCCACTGCACATTTGACAGTCCACGTACACATACGATTAAATAATCTCTGCTGATAGTCTCAAAGTCCAATAAAACTGTCTATGTGGCTGTGGGACAGAAATACAAAATATTTGGTCATGATGATTCTGTTGACTCTGCATAATAACATGACCTCTGAGATGGACATGTGCACTCTGGCCACGTTGGTGAGGGACGCATCATGTTTTAGAGTCAATTTATATATATATTAACACTAAATTAAAAAGCCTATGATGCATGCAGTGCAACTAACATTAAAAAATGTATTCAGCAATTTACTTCTTCTCATTATTAGGATACAACTATTTAAAACTTTCTTTTTAAGCCGTTGACAATTTTAACCCACTGGTGTGCTCTTACACCGCTCAAACATTATGAAAACCATTGGGTCTGAAATGTGATATCTAAACACACACGCGCACACACATAGACAGATAGACAGACAGATAGACACATATATATATATATATATATATATATATGGAAGTGTATATATGTGTGTGTATATATGTGTGTGTGTGTGTGTATATTTTTTTTTTTTTTTTTTTTTCAACAAACACAAGAACAAAATAAATAAAATAAATAGTGATGGATGGAATTTAGTGTAAATAAAAAGCCTTACACCTACCCTACCTGCTAAACATTTTATTTCCTATTAAATACCTGTTAGGCACTTTATTTCCGCATTTATAATATTTTCTTAATTTTATTTAAAACAAATGCCTCTTCAAGCTGATATGCGATGGGAAAGGGAGAAGAATGAGTTCGGAAAAAGGTGGATTCGAACTTGGGTCAACCAGTTCAAAAGCTAGCGTGACCCACCTTACTCTTATTGCCGCTGATTCTACGCCAACACGGCTCAATATGAGGATGACCTATTCCTTGACAAACAACAGAATGTCACAGTTACATGTCATGTGGGGTCATAAGGGACGTTTCTCTCGCTGTTTTAGGAACAGCTACATTGCATCCCTATTGGGATTCATGACGCTCAGTGTGTGCATTACTCAGTGTCCCACTGACAGCTTCCTGTCTATTTTAACTCTGCAGTGTTCAGACATGCCATTGACATTCATAACACCTCTTTGCGTCCATCATGAATTTTCCATCCTCACCCTGTGAGTGTTTAAAGGGGTCAGGGACAGGACCAGATACTGACTTGCATGCAAATTTGTTGTCACACCGGGCCCTTGGGTATACCATTAACAAACTGTTGGGGAGAGAGGAACAAGAGAGCACACAAGTACAATACAGCTTCATCATAACAATGTGATATTTATACTGAGTCACTATTGTGAACTAATATCCTCCCAAACTGGATTCCTCTCATTTCTCGGCAGCCTTACCCAAACTTTCTATGTAACACACTTTTATTCAAGCCACCTCCACCTTTTAGCACTAATGCCCATTTTAATGTTTACTGTACATTTTATTTCAGCCTTTTTGTGCCACGCTGTCAACGATAATCAACATTATAGTAGCCTATACACAATGTGTTAAAGACTGTGTGGAAGTATGACCTATAAACTGTGTCTGTTTCTGACTTATTGTAAATGATTCATCAGTGCATGTTACTCAAAGTTATTTTTGTAATGTATTGAATGATCAATATAAGTCAGATATCTGTTTCAAAATAATGTCTGGTCAATTCACGATGAAGTCAAGAGTCGAGAGTCTGGATTGCGTAATCAGATTCCAAAAATGATACTTGTAATTAGATTATATTACATTTTAAAATCCACATAATCTGACTACAGTTACATTTTTATTGATCACATGATCACTTAATATTCACAAAATGGAAGTAAATTATTTATAATTTATCGATTCTCACAAATTCTTATTTTCTGTCTTTTAAATTGACGTTCAATGCACTTCATTTAAAAAAAAAAAGTTCTTTCTCTCTTTGTATTGTTTTATCATTATTGTACAATATTATCCTATTCCTATTCAAATCTATGTGATAAACTAGTTAAGGCTAAAAGTAAGGTCAAAAGTAATCTAAAGGTCATCAAAAAGTAGGCCAGTAGTCTGATATTATTACCTAAAATGTGAAATGTAATGGATTACAATTTGCAAGTAACCTACCCAGACTCAGCACTATATGTATATATATATATATATATATAAGAACATGAACTAGAAACTAGTTGTACTGATATGGGTGATGAGCCCACTGACAAATCAGAGCAGAATGGGACTGATTCGCATTGAATGAGATATGTCTGCCATCTTGTGGTCGTACGGCGCTCACTGTAATGGAAAAGATAACTTTCTGTTCCATCTAGGTTTGTGGTAAGTTAACAAGGACATATTTTATAATACTGCTATAAATGGGGTTTAGCAATGCAGTTTTCCAGATATCAATTATTAGGCTACTGAAATTACTGCAATTGACTAAACTTGTCAAAAGATTGTAAGACAATGTTGTTGATTCATCTTTAAAATAAACTAGATTTTTAACAGAATTCCATATAATTATTTCTATATTATCAATTAATTCAAATGGAAAGAATGATAAAGTACTAATGCTAACTAATAACAATAATACATTCTAACATAGGATACTTATAAAACTATTATTATTAATAATTATCGACACTTGTTTTTGTGTATCTGTGCGGAAAATCTGAACATAAAATAGAACATTTATTGCACCATGACACTTAATCACTCCACGATCCACTCTGTGCTGAAATGTACAGTAGGCTACAAACATAATTTATAGTTTGCAACTCATAGTTTGATTACTCAAGTCCTTTTTGGAATGTTAGATTTAGCCTTCATTCAAACAATCATGAACTTCAAGACAGCAGAGGTCAAGAAGATTGCAAACTTAAAAGGAATTCACCTTGTCTAGATCATTTGTTTAACTATGTTGTTCCTGGATATTAGTTCACAATTTGTATTAATAGTAGTGGTTTTCAACCAACCTCAATATCTATATTAAATAGCGAATCAAGATCATATTTTAAAGATCCTTCTCCTAATCTTTATCCAGTAGGCTAAGTCACAAACAAATGTCTGTTGATTTTGTGTTGTTTCGTCATATATGTTAGCCTGTTCGGTTCTCTTAAACAATGCATAGCCTAGGGGAGAGCGGGGCACAAAGTAACGCTTTTTTACTTTCTCGGTTTGTGTAAATCTACTTAGGGTTCAGAGTATTTATTTTTCCCCACATTAATTTCACACATGTCAAGTACAATTATGTGGTTTTGTTTTATTAATACAGTAGCCTATATACTTTTTTCTTGATATACCCCGAAAAAATGGAAGTGAAATGTGACAACATGCCCCTTGGGGTACATTGTAACATGACCATGACAGCTTAAAATGCTATCTGATCTAATCAAACAAACAAACTAAAATATTTTCTCAATAAAATTCAATTATTAACTTTTTTATATAAAATAATGCCATTTTTTAATAATGAAATATAAACTCATTTTTGAATTTTGACTGCGAACACAGGAAAACACAGCTATACAATATAGTTCAAAACATATTAATAATTAGTCATTTCTGAGCATTGACTCTCAGTCTTTATGTTTTCTCAATAGAATAAAAAAAACTATAGAATAGAATAGGGCACATTGTAACGCAGTGACAACATGCCCCACCTGCACAACTGGGATTTAAACCCTGCTAGTGTCTTCAACCGTTAAATAACATATTGGAGATTAAAGCAATATCAGATTTGTCTCATTTTAAATAAACAAAAAATAGAGATGAAAAATTAACTTAAGAAAATTACTTTTGCTATGGTTTAATAAATGTCTATGGATATCTTCCAAAAATCTTTTAATTTTGGCGCAATTTTTTCTCTATATAGTGTTGATATGGCAACTAGTAAATACACAAGTAAACTAGTAAATACAAGTTTCGTCATGCTAGCGTGTGTGGAAGTATTTAAAACAAGTGTGTAACAACTAGCCCCGTGTTACGTTGTGCCCCGCTCTCCCCTAGGCTACTATGTTTGGCTTTTGTGTAACAACAAGGATTGAAACATGCCCAGCTAACAAGAATATGTTCTATGAACTTTTGGCTATAAACGTTACTATTTCTGAATGTTCTCTGAACATTTAAAACGCAGTTTAAAAAAAAAAACTTTTATTTAGTTATGCGAACATTAAGGAAACATTCGATTTTATCGCTGTGCTTTATTATCAAGTTATTTTTGAATGCTAAACAACTAAAATGTTTCAGAAAAAAAAGTTCCATGAATCAAATAGGCTATAGCTAGGCTACTAAATAATCTTTTTTTGGGGGCTAACATTTTTAGAACATTTTTAAAGACCAAGGTAACTCTTAACGAACGTTCTATTAATGTTACTGGAAGAATGTTGGCTTATAACTTTGATATAACCGTCCCAGTTCTGAGAACGTTGTTAGCTGCGTAAATCCATAGTTATTATTTACCTCTATCACCAGCAGGTGGCGTAATTGGACCACATAGTTTTCTTTTATCATTTGAATACACCGCAGTAAGTGTGCCATGCACTTAGTATCAGGCCTATATACAGTGTATTGTGATAACGTGATACTCGTGTGTTCAGCTTGACAAACTAGAAAATCTCTAATACAATGGTAACCAACTGAGGCTATCTGGTTACTTCTAGTCTATGCTCATGTTGGAGCTGTTTGCAAACATCATGCCTGTTACCTGTGACTTTAAACACCTCCAATACATCACCTGAGACATTAACAGTATCTAGTTGTCATAACAATGGCAACAATGCAAACACTTGACATGCATCATCTTGAATTATTCAAGAGACAGAAAAACACACAGTCACAAGCCACCCACTCCAGACCCTTCACACATTTCAGTGCTTGAGAAATCAGTGTTTAGCAGCACAGATGGATCTTACACAACACATCCAGGAAATCAACTTTCAAAAGATTTCAGTCAAAAACTGCTCTTGACTCTGATTGGTCAATTGCAGCAATCTACCATCAAGTCATTTTGTTTAATGACCATTGAACTAAACTGAATTGATTCAACATTGAACTGATTAGGCTACTATTGTCCAGAGCTCCGTTTAGCTGAACTGAACTCATTTCATAACTGAGGAACTTTACACCATTAAATGATTTTACTATTACTGTGAAGCTGCGTTGAATAATCAATTTGTATAAAGTTAAATAAGGGTGACTTGACCACTGGCAACCGATTTTGAATTAAACCTATTGTGCTAGTTAAGCGAAATAGCAGCTATTTCTCAATCAAAATGATTGAGGATTGAGAACTGGAATGTTACATCAATGTTTAATCAGTTTTGGCCACATGATCATGCCGGACCCCACACAGAGTAAGAGTTTAGGCTTCTTGTAAGGAACACCTTTGGGGTTGAGGCAGAAGAAGCAGGTCTTTGATGAAAGCCGATAGACAGATGAGCAAGTCCAGCTGTCCAGACCCTCTCGGCATCAGCTTACCGCAGCCTAAGTGCCTCCCAAAGAAATCCCAGAGCAAATGGACCCCCTGCCCCGCTACCCTTTACCATATGATATGGCATATATCAGCCCTCTTTTCATGCAGCCACACACTTACGCATAGTCACACATGCACACATACATCTTAGAACAGACAGTTCTTGCTCCATGGAGTATCATTTTATTTTACTGCTTTTATGTCAGAATTGCAGGGCAGTAAAAACACATGCCCTCCCCTCAGACACTCGAAGTAACGCATGCATGCTGAAACAGCTGATTCTCTCTCCTCCTCAGGGGGCCTCTGCCTGGTGCCAGACCCAACGGCTGAATGTTGTACTGTTATTCTGTAGTGCTTAAATGCCTCAGCTGTCAAAAAAAATTCAACTAGACTGCCAAACATCCCAGGCCGTAGACAAACTTCAGGGGTGTTTTGGTAGCGTTTCTTCTTTGTGACTTATACGGACTAAACTGAACTCTCTTTCCACAGAAAGATTTCATTTCATTTCATTTCATTTCATTTCTTTCTTTCTTTCTTTCTTTCTTTCTTTCTTTCTTTCTTTCTTTCTTTCTTTCTTTCTTTCTTTCTTTCTTTCATTCATTCATTCATTCATTCATTCATTCATCCTAACAGTATGCTTAATACAAACCATACTATTCTACATATAATCACTATTGTTCCTCCTAGACTGCAGTGGCATTAACTGAAAGCAATTGGACTTCAGCTTCTCGGATTTTTCTCCTTCTTTCAGTAAAACGTGTTTTTTCCACGTTTCTTTGTTTCAGACAAGATCTCATCAGTATTTTTAATGGTTTACACTTTATTTTAAGGTGATGCTGTTACAGTTTAATTACACATATTGGTACTGAATCATATTATTTAACTAGCATATGTACTTACTATAAGGTTAAGGTTAGATTTTGGTTTATGCACTGTAAAAAGTGAATAGTAGGATCAACTTAAAAAAATTACTTCAATTGGTAACACCTAAATAAATTAAGTTTTCTCAACTTAAATTATCACGTTTTATCGTGAAAAATCTGATAATTTAAGTTGAGAAAACTTAATTTCTTTAGGTGTTACCAATTGAAGTAATTGTTTTAAGTTGATCCAACTGTTCACTTTTTACAGTGTGGTTAGTTTTGGTTATGCTTAATTTACTGTTACTATAGTACGTACATGTAACTTGTAACTACATCACCTTAAAATAAAGTGTTACCTTAAAACTCAGATTTGCCAATATACTAAAGTCTGCAATTAGAAGTCATACTCAAAATCTCAATATTAATGCTAGATAGATAGATAGATAGATAGATAGATAGATAGATAGATAGATAGATAGATAGATAGATAGATAGATAGATAGATAGATAGATAGATAGATAGATAGATAGATAGATAGATAGATAGATAGATAGATAGAAATAAAATTTTAGAAGAATCATCTGAGACAAAGATGATACTTCAAGTCACCACAATTGAGTGCTCTATACTAGGCCTCCTTACGTTTTGAAAAAGTGTAGTAAAATTGTTGTGCATCCCTTGTTGTGTCTTCTGAAGAGCTACAGTATAAGAGCATAAACTATGAGCAGATGACCTGTCATTTGACACACAAGTATGAGTATAAGACCCATTACAGTTGTGGGAGGTGAGGTTGTGTAATTAGTTCTACTTTAATGGTTTTACAAGTGGACAGAAGGTCCTCTTCCCCACCTCACCCCCAGCCCTCTTCCTGTGCGGGATGAATAATGCTTTGATCAGCTAGAGAGGGATGGATCAGTGCATGTGTGAGTGATAGAGAGAGAAAGAGTGCAGGAAAAGGAGTATTTGTATTTAAAGTCTGCAGATGTGTGTGTGTGAGGGTGGAAAGGGAGGATCAATCATGTTCATTGACAGTTCTTATCCAGGATGAAGGCTCACCCAGGGATTCCCCAGAGACTCATACAGTGGTCCATCATGCTGCTGGCAGAAGGGGCTGATGGGATGCAGTGACCGACCCATCTGTTGGGACATGGACATGACACATATGGCTGCACATCTTCTCAGCATCTCTCCACTGTCCTGGTCACTCCCACCTTGGAATACATGAAATAGCCTTCTAAGGAAACGCCATTTGTTTCTGAAAAATGCCATTTATTAATCTATTAGCATTTCGTTTGAAAATTGCAATATTGCTAAACTTTCAGTTTCAACACTCTATCATCATGGTAGTTTGCGAATTCATATGAACTGAGGGTTAAGTATAGGGATGGGGTTAGGGCTCGACTTTCATGCTCAAGTTTTTTGTTTGCGTTTTTGAAAAGTTTCAGATGACATTATTTTCAAAATGATCCTCGTTCACACTAATTCACAAAAAGAAGTAAAAATGTTGTATGCCAGGCCAGTAGTTGGCGATGTCACTTTGTAAAGAAACTACGAGCCTGCGCACATATGCATTTTTCTACAGTGCCTAGACCAAGCAAATAAGCTGCGTCCAAATTCAGAGGGTGCATCCTTCTAAGGCCATGAAAGGTCAGAGCGATATATTCATATTCAGAACAGTAGGAAGAAAGACAGGAAAAATCTATGTCTAATATTATTACATCAGTAGTTGGATGGAGGACAAAGCGAATTACAGTCTGAGCAGATTGCTAAACATCAGCACTTTTATTCCTTTGTCCGTGTGTGTGTGCAGCGTTGCAGACAAAAGATGGTGTTCTTCATGTCTCATTCTTTTGAAACACCCAAAAGCATCCAATAACACATTAGTAGTACATTGTGCAGAACCAACCAATCCAAAATGGTGATTTGTTTGTGTGCTTATTTTAGCTTTAGCTATATGTCATAAATTCTACATGAATTGAACAAAGAAAGATGTACTGTCTTTGTGAGGACTGTTTCTGTATAGTGCTTAATCAGCATTCGCTCATTGTTTTTTCATTTAACACTCTGCTGCTGTGTATGGATATTCATTAGAAGCAATTGAACGATATTGATACTGGATTCAGCCAGTAAGCCATCAGGACTGTGATTTATTGGTGCTTATTAGAGAGCATTGATCAGTATTGAGTTGAGAGTTGGTGGAGCCATGTAGCTGATTGATCATGAGCTGCTCTCTATAGCGGCCTGGGAGTCATTAACAGTGCAATAATAATTTGCTTTCAATGAGTGTCTGTCTGAATCAAGACTTTTTCTTCAGCCAATAAAGGATTTGTTGAGTGAGTGTTGCTTATCAGTGATTGATGAACACGAATGTGCGCAACCATTTTCTGAATTATGAAGTGATGAAGGGCGTTTCCAGGGCATTATATGCAGTTGTTTAAATGTTCTAAAAGGTTGTTAACACATTCCTGAGGAGTTGATAGGTAGGTGGTTTGTTAGACCATTGCTATGAGGATACTACTTTCTGGGGTGCGTTTCCCGAAAGCATCGTTGGCCAACTATGGTCGCAAGTTCCGTCGTTACCAATAGAGTTCAATGGACATTGCGATGAACTTGCGACCATAGTTGGCTAGCGATGCTTTCGGGAAACGCACCCCTGGGTGGTTTCTAGGTTGTTGCTTACTGCCTCAAGTCTTTCCATCCACCTAAAAAAATGCTGCATGGAAATGTCCAGTTATGCATACATTCTGAAAATGTGCATAAAAACCTTTTGTGCTCATTTGAGGCGGATACATTTTTTTAATCTGACAAGAAGACATACGCATAAACTATGATGGAAACACATTTACCGAATAAATATCTCAATGCGCAACAAAAAACTCATGTGACTTTGCCTCAACAGTGGATGTGATTGGATAACCAGTGGAGCAATTTCATTGTACAGCGTCTGAAATGCCTGAGACAAAGTCTGTCATTAAAGTCTGGCTTCCCCGATTGCAGCAATATCCATTTTTATTACAGATATTTTGCACCAATTTCTACGAAGTGATGATTTTGTTCGCTTGAACACATGGGATGGAAACGCTGCTTTATTCACAAATGTTTTATATAATATTCCAGTTTTGTGCATATGCAACATTGGATGAATAGCTTATGTTATCCTGGTCCCTATGTGAGTGGTCCCTTTTTTTCAATGAGGGTCTATGGGATTTTCTTGCCCATTTTTCACCGGAAAAAAATCATAAGCATGATCGCTTTGAAAACAATAGCTTCTACAAATGTTTGGGGTCTGTAAATTCTACATAATCCCAAATACAAGTATGAGCAATACTAATAAAAGTGATGCTTTTGCATATCTGACATACTGAATGTGGCAGTAATTATTTGGTCATGCTTCAAAAATGTTACTAATTGCAAAAGATAATGAGAAAATACTTCACTGAGAGAAAAAAGGTCCATTGCCATCTACCAGACCTTTTCATCCAAGCTTAAGTCCATTTTATAGTACGCTAATTGCAAACAATCCCGCTGGAGTAACTGAGGTTAAGGACCTTACTTAAAGACACAGTGGTGAGCAAAAGTCGAAATCAACTTTGTGTTTCCAGGGTCACAGTTTCTTGGGATAAAATCTGCATTTCATTTAAAAGCCCTTGTCTTCTTGAGTAAGAAGGATTAGAAGGTTTCATCCATCCCCCTTTCCACAACCTTGTGAGTATTTACTGAATTATTGGGCTATTACCGAGTGATTGATTGGTGTCCCACAAGATGCATGACATTACTCCCCATGCATCATTGATGTACAGGGCCTCCCTACACCCTGTAACGCCGTTCCTGGAAAAGCTGGTCCGAGTTTTTGGAGGAGGAGTAGGGTTGAGTGCTTCACTATGGGTAGGAGAGGCTATTGACTATTGGAAGGCTTTGTATTGAGAGAGCATTCTGGGAATGGGATCGATAGATCAATGAAGAGAATTGTCTGAGTGTCTTGAATTCCTGTAGAGTGGTCCTCCCCATGGCCCCACCCTATAGTGGTGAGATGGCCCATCTCTCTGGGGTGACTGGCTGCTAATGTGCTAATGTGCCCTGCTTGACTTCTCCCTAAAGCCAACAATGCCCTCTACTCCTCACTGTTTGACAAACATATGCCGGAGAGACAATGGAAAGGGTGGGTGGGACGTGGATGAGTTGAGGTATCTTCAGCTTGAGTTAACTTGGAGGGCTCTTGGTGGGAAAGATGGTGTTGTTAGTGTTAACCATTGTTCTAAGTAAAATGTGAATGTTTTGGACTATGAAACAGAGGCAGGCAATGGGAGGGGATTTTGAAGCTCCCCTGGTTGTCTAAAAGGCCAAAGGGCCCGTCATTCTCTCGGGCTGTAATGAATATTGCATAAGTGCAACAGATTGCGGGGTGTCTCCAAAACAGTGAGATTATCACAGAAGAGCACAAACACAATGCAGAAAGCTTCACTGACTTTGCTATTCATGAGTTTTATTCGTCAGAGACTCATATCAGTCATGAATATTAAGAGGATTAATCAGACAATGACGTGTTACGGGAGGACTAGTGACTATCTATCTATCTATCCATCCATCCATCCATCCATCCATCCATCCATCCATCCATCCATCCATCCATCCATCCATCCATCCATCCATCCATCCATCCAGAAAGGTCTTAATTCTTAATTCTGTGTGTCCACACTAAAAATACCAAGGTCCAGAGATGTTCTTAACAATTTAGAAAATTAGCCACTTCCAGTCAAGGCTCCCTACATGGATAAATGTTTTTAGCACAGTAATTTGCAACTATTTTGGTGTAATGTAAATTATTGTCCTGTCTTTGATCCTCCTTGTTAAAATGCAAACACAAGCACACACACACACGCACGCACGCGCGCGCACGCACACACACACACACACACACACACACACACACACACACACACACACACACACACACACACACACACACACACACACACACACACACACACACACACACACACACACACACACACACACACACACACACACACACACACACACACACACACACACACACACACACACAATCATTTCCCCTATGTAACTACCAAACAGTTGTTTGGTCCCACTGTGAGCACAGACAGAGGAAGCAATAGTCATCTGTTAAGGCAACAGCTGTTTTCTTTGGCCTAGTTCTGCTTAGACTGTATTACAATGAATGCAACCCTCAAACTTAATCAAATGGAAGGGGTCAGTTGGAAACTATTCTCATTCTAAATTGAAGAAACACACAAGCAATGCATCAGAAACACAGTTGAGAGGAGATTATGTCATGATGTGCCTTTCAGTTGTAAAAATGTTTGTGCCCTTGTTCAATAAGAGGGTGAGCTTGTGATTACTACTAAAGTGAAAGACTAGATTTCTCTTGTACCACTTTCTTTTATAGCCTAGAATTTTTATTTGCAATATGGGAGACTGTGGGGAATCTCACAAAACAAGACCCTGTAAGTTTTAATATCAGCAACAGTTGTAAAAATTCCCAAACCAAAAGCTGCAGATATTTCAATTATATATATAAAAAAAACTTTTTTTTTTAAAATTGCTTACACACTAAAAGTGGTACTTGAGGCCAACTCAGTGAAACCAATAAGGCATCTCAAACAATAAAGTCATCCAGTTTATTTATTATTTTTAACAATCTTTAGAAGTCTAGAGTCTTTAGAAAAGAGCACTGAATTTAGTTATAATAATAATAATAGGCTACTGGTATACCAGTAGGATGTTCATCGGGTTCTTCTGTCATTGCCACAACATTGCACCGCTGGTCATCTCCACTAGTATCAGTTTTCTGCTCCATTTTAAGACTGAAAGTTCTGAAATTGACAACACACAAAGGAATATGCTTGATCATCTTTTTATTAGGTATGAGGGATACCTAATAAACAATGTTGTATCAAAATTTTCACCCTTGTATTTCTTTTTACTTTGTAAATATATACTGAATATGCATATAAGTCGTCACCTTTCTATAACGCTTTATACAATACAGATTGTTTCAAAGCAGCTTCACAATAGTAACAACTTCAAATTCTGCTGTAGAGCAGCTCTAACAAGCCAATATAGTGTCATTATTCAGCTCAAGTCAGTTCAGTGTTGATTCAGTTTAGTTCAATAACTGTAAAGTTCATCAATTGTACAACAATTGTGCATACATACTGTAGTCTATTATACGGTGTATTTGTGCACATGCATGTATTCCTGTGCACTCCTCACACGGAACAAGCAAAAGACACAATATAGCGTTGTACATTTTTCACATCCGTGTGTATTTGCATGTCCTTTGATGGTTTGTGTGTAGAGTTACTATACAAAAACATCCTTTTTTAGAAGAGTTAAAATAGTTTTGTGTGTGATGTTTTGAATATTGTGTGCTTGTTTTGTGGTGTTGTGTGTAGAGTTTAGAGAAAAGGAGCCATTGTTTGAGAAATTGTTTGAGCAATTAAAAAAAAAAAAAAAAAAACTGTAAATGTTTTTTTTGGTCAGTCTTTGAGGATAAAATGAGTAGCTAATTATAGCCTTTCAACTATACTTGAACCCTCTTTAGCATTTAATCTAATATTTGATTTTGAGGATCAATCTTGAATTGATACTTTAATCTGCACTTACATTCTGTGTGGTTAAATCTTTGACAAAATTTTGGATCCACAAGTAGCCAGACAATCAACGCACAAGCTTTCCCACTGGCTCTGGGCCAACAGGACATCTTTATGTTGAACAACTGCATGTATTCTCTTACAATGTAAACGTGTTACAACCTGACATTGAGCTGATGTTTGTGGGCACTGCTGAAACTCTTTATTTCATTCAGAGGCCAGATTGCTCTGCCATTATAAATGCAGTGTTGATATACAAGGGTCCAGCTCTTTGAAGAGGGCATCTTTGTCTATAGGTCACGTCAGGTCATCTGGACCTTCCTGGCTCAACGCTGCTCTTTGTGAGAGCCTGCTAATCTTGATTTTGAGCAGACTGCAGGCCAGGATGCGCAGCTTCTCTGTTAACACCCGCTACATTCCAGTAGGCCATTGCTGAAAGGCCGTTCCTTTGTTGGAATGGAGGCTATTTATCCAGTTAGCTGTAAAAAGGGGCACATGAGATTAACCAGGAAATCAATGTGGGAAATAAGGCTTACATATAGTTGGCTTCTATAAATGTCTTGTGATGTTCCTCAGATAAAAGTTAATGATTAAAGAGGGCGAGTAAATGATAACAGAATGTATTTTTTTTAAATATATAACATCTCTTTTTTCCAGTGCAACTATACATTATATGCATATCTTGTTTTTTCTAGGCTTTTATTTAAAGATTAAATTGTGAGGCTCTTTGCACCGTTTTGCCATGTTAATCATATCCATGACCTTCACTCATATTACCAGTGTAAGATTTCTGTATGCAGAATCTGGGTTGTTAATGAAAGTTATTCTGACCTTTGTGGTTTTGTGGCTTTTTTGCTGGCAGTTTGATTAATTTTGTCAGGTCATATGAGGATGTCTGCAATCCATTTGTAAATGAACAGCGGTCTGTTTGATCAAACGAAGATGGCATCAAATCAATGATGTGATCACTCTTTTTTGGCTGCTGCATGGATTTCCAGGAATGCTGAGGAGGTGACCAGGAGGAAAGAGGTTCCTATCATGTACAGACACACCAGGGGACGTCATTTAACCCAATCTCGGTCTCAAATTCCTTCCTGTCCCTTTTTTTTTTCTTTTCACATAGACCTTTATCATTCACAAACACATATCCCAGCAAGCAATAGCCGTAATTTCACCGTCTAGCTTAACTATATATAGACCAAAACAGTCTGGCTATAAGTAACCCACATCTAGCCAAAATAACCTTGAATTTGGTTACACGTCATTTTTGCCAAAATAATGTGCGAGATGGTATTCCATCATGTAAGCAAAGTCAACAGTGATTACAGGGTGGCTATCTACATTTGGGTGGTTTTCGACAAAAACAAATGATTATTCATTTAGTCATTCCAAATTTATCTGAGAGCTCATATTTTTTCTGTTGAAGATTTTATTTGAAGAATCTTCATGCAGCTCTTGTCTGTAAAACATTGACAGTGGCTGTAAAAGGACAAAAACTCATAAAATAACAGTAAACATCATAAACAAGAACAGTAACAACCATAAACCAGTCTTTAGAAGACATTTAAACTTTGATGAGTTAAAGTAATGTAATAAAATGTTATGTAGTGAATGTTATGCCACAACTAATTAATCATATACGGCTATATATCTATATACACACACTCAACAGTCACTTTAGGTACACCTTGCTAGTACCGGTTTTGGACCCCCTTTTGCCTTCAGAAATCCCTTAATTCTTTGTGGCATAGATTCAACAAGGTGCTGGAAACATACCTCAGAGATTGAGCTGCTGCCATGTGATTGGCTGATTAGATATTTGCGTTAATGAGCAGTTGAACAGGTACCATATAAAGTGGGCAGTGAGTGTATATACATGCAAACAAGTGTAGTGTAATAAAGAGAAAAGAAAAATGTCAATTTGTTAAGATTTTAAGAAATCATTCTATCAATGGTTACATTTTATTCTGAAAAATAATATTATGTCAGTGATTAGCTAAGTTTGAGTCTGAGGAAAATCACATAGGTTCAATGTGATTGTGATCATTTCAATAGAAACAGTTTGATTACATTAAACAAACATGGACATTTGCCACATGATTATTCAACCGATGAGGTATTTGTTGAGCACAAGCTGTACAGGACTACTTTTTTATTCTGTTTTGAATTCACATTTTTATTTCTGTTTTCCACATTAAAAATAAATAACTGCACACACATTTGGAATGACATAAGGGCGAGTAAATAATGACAAAACATTCATTTTTGGCTGAACTATCCCTTTTAAATCAAAACAGTGATTTCACAGTCAGATTATATGGTATGCCTCTAATAAGCTGTGAGTATGTTCAAGTGCTTAATTTGTAGATGTAAATCCGTATGTGTAAGCAGGTGGGTGGGTAACTGTTTGGCAGACTGCAAAGACCAAGACTGCAGAGCCAGCAGAAGATCTCGGAGAGGAGTGGGTGGGGATAAGCAAGGGCCAGCCTGAACCAGGATATGAAGGAGATGGCTTTGTAATCACTCCCTTCTGTTCCATTGAATACACATATACACAGTCAATTCTACATAGAAACAAAAGTACAAACCTTTTCTAACATGCATGAACGTGTACAACAACCCTAGAAACTCGTAGTTTGAGCAAAGTCTCCTAGTTGCAAGTGTTCAGCAGTGCAAGAAGAAGGCTGTGTTAAAATGCATATGGCGGATGTTGTTGGCTACTGATTTGAAACACAAAGGGGAAAAATATGTATGAATAGAGAAAATTCAAGAAAAGACTAGATGAGTAAAGGCTGTATGCTCTAAATTATGTATTATACAAATAAAGCAAAAATGCTCTGAAAATATAAACAATTCACTTCTTTTGATTGACAACAAAGTATGTGTTGGCAGAAATGCAGTTACAAAGGAAGTCATTGGGCCACTCATTGAACATTTGTGACCCTGGATCACAAAACCAGTCTTATGTTGCATGGGTATATTTGTGGCAATAGCCAACAAAACATTGTATGGGTCAAAATTATAGATTTTTCTTTTATGCCAAAAATCATTAGGATATTAAGTGAAGATCATGTTCCATGAAGATATTTTGTAAATTTCCTACCTTAAATATATAAAACATTTATTTTTGTGAATGGATGCAGCACTATCACCAATAGAAATGGACAACTTTAAAGGCGATTTTCTCAATATTTCTCAAAATTACACATAAGACTGGTTTTGTGGTCCAGGGTCACATTTGCAGCACAGACTTCCATTATAATAAGGCTACCTTTACCTTTACCTTTCATGCAGTTTATGAATGTGAATGTAAAAGATCTGCAAAATTTGAAAGATCAATGGTAATTGGTGTGTTTTGGGCGTAACGTACAATAAACCAATCAGAGTCTCATCTCCCACTCCCTTTAAAAGCCAGTTGCACTCGCGCCATGGCGGATTCGCTATTTACAGTACATGGCGGAATTTGCATTAGCGAGGAAACGGATCTGCTCGTGCGCAAGGTTAAAGTGTGCGAGCAGACCATCTCCGTGACAAAGTGTACGCACGTTTTGGACTAGCCTATAGGCGCACATTACTAATGTGCTCTTTAAATAACAGAAGAATATTTCGCCATTGACTTTAGATCAGGTTTCAGTTGTTCAATGGTGCAGTCTATTTCAGTTGCCTCAAAATAGCAACGCGCCAACAATGCGATTGAACACACCTATAGGTACCTATACCTATTGGTTTCAGACCTATAACACCTATACCAGAATCATGGGCGCACAAATGGGCGCAAATGCATTTGTTATTTAAAAAACGTGGCGCAGGACGTGAAAATGATAACTGCATCTGGCTGAAACTAGCAAAAGACACTTGTGTCGCGGGTGTATAGTATTGCCCAAAGAGTTTGGTTCAGGTTGTCTATGTGTCAAGAAGATGTTGTTTTCAGTGCTGCGAATCCACTTTGCATACACTTCAAAAGGAAGAGGACTCAGGTTGGAATTGATACAGTGAAACCAACGACAGACTGGGTTGTCTGACCAATCAAAGCAGAGTTAGTCCGCGAAAAGGAGGGGTTTAGAGAAACTGAATCTTCGAACTAACCGTTTTCAGACTCTTTGAGACATGAGGAGATGTACAATTTATATTACGAGAAAACAAAAACTGTTTTTGACCTTGGATGCATGTAAAAATGACCTCCAAAACAAAATTAGGAACCTTTTAAATAGCATAATAGGGGAACTTTAAGATGTTTTCCTCATTGGGACCATTTGGCTGGTCTCCACAATGTACACAAAACCTGAGCCACAAACACACACGTTAAAATTTAAGTAATGAATTTGATGCTGTGCTTCCTCTTTTGCTTTTTTAAATGGTGGAAAGGAGAAGTGTACATTGGCTGCAACAGACATGGCATGCAAATCCTGTCTCAACTGAAGTTTAAAAAAGACAATATCCTATAGTAATATCCTGAATGCTTTGTACCTGAATAACCCAGGCAGAACCTGAAGAGTACCTTAGTACAGTGGTCACATGACATTCTTATGCAAATATTAATTATGCAAAATTAACTAAAATTGCAAGTATACTGCAGTGCAACTTTTCAGTATTTTCCTGCTCATATGCAAATACCTACTTCAGGGGAACAATATCTGAAACGGCAATAAACGGTCAAATACTTGCTGCTCACTTTGTTTATTTAGAAGCATTTCTGTCACTGCCAGATAGTGGTTATGAAATCTTTTCACTCAGTGGCTGTTGTGAAATGCACCACCTCTCTCTCTCCATCTCCATCTATCATCTCTCTCTCTCTCTCTCTCTCTCTCTATCTCTCTCTCGCACGCTCTTTTTCAGTCTCTCTCATCCGATTTCTGCTGCCAAGGTGCAGTTTGCAACAAGTACACGCCGTACCCAGAACTGAGCTGACAGCCGGCTTTCTCCCAGGGCTGAGTCTTGGAAGAATGCGGTAAAAAATCCTACACCCTTTCCAATTAATGAGCATCTATCAATCAAAGGGGCCATGTGACCCTCCCACTCACATTCATCCCTGCTGGTCAATAGTTGCTGCTGGACAAAACCTCCATGGCTGGACCTCTCGTTGGGCTGCTTATATATTCATGAGAAGCATGGAATTGTTTCTGAATATCATTCTTTGAATTTAGTGCAAAAAAATCACATATTCAAATCCACAAACACACAAGAAAGATTTTAAAAGGAATGGTGGTACATTTGTGATTTGCAAACAGATGCTACATGGATGAAATAGCAATGTTCCTGCACTATCAGTGTTTGTTTTGTTCTCAGATGCTGGTCAGGCATCAGCAGTGACTATATGGATACCTTCATTTATGCAAGCACATGGCCATAAACATCTGTGTATTTGCTGTGAAGCACTAAACGATTCAAAAACCTATGCAACTCTAAGAATCTTTTCCAAATGCATCTCACACTGCATCACCATCTGAATCATGCAAATGTTATAGCACCTATTAAATTATTAGCGCTATTCATCACAAACGCAGGGGTAGGCAGGCAAAATATAACTTCATTCAAATGTAACATTATAATAGGCTACTTAAAATTCCAGTGGAATGCAAAAATGTATGATATGAATATTTTAATTAAAAACTAGTTAATTTACATGTTAATAAAGAATATTTAAATAAATATACCTTTACCAGAATCTGCTTTCAAGCTGAGAAATCTTGGCTCTCACTTTTCCTCTGACATCAATCTCACATACATCTCAAAGTGATGTCAACCCACCCACAAACAACACTCATTTGCATATGCACACAGCAGGTGATGGGTTGGCTGGGATTGGCTTGCGCATCTTTTAAAACCCAACCAATGGGAAGCAATAAAGAGTCACCAGGAGAGCTATTTAACCTCAAATTCGAATTCACATACTTCCTTGTGGGCCCCTCCTGGAGGAGGGATTTAGGTGTATTTAAGGACATCTCATGTATTTGCATATGCGGTTCCTTCAATCAGCTCTGTAAAAAAGTGCTGAATTACAATTTATATTACATTTAAAAAGACTTCTTTCTTACATTTTACAATACTTTTACAGTATTTTTAATGGTTTAAATAGTTATTTTAAATATACATTTATATTTTGAAACAGTGTTAAAATCATATTTTTAAGCAACAATTATGTTAAGAGGCATTCCCAAAAGCCCCTGTATTAAGCTTTTTGTATGTTTATTTTTTTTAAACAAGCTATAACTTATAAGAAATAAGGAAAATTTGTATTTAATTTAAATAGACTACTTTTTTTTTTACAATAAATTTAAAATATTTAAAATGTATCTTAAATATTCCTCTTACATTTGTGTATATTAAGTATTTTGTGTCAAATTATTTGGTACACCTTTTATTATCATATACAATGAAATATTATATACAATTCTAAAAGGTTGTTTTTAATTAATAGTAATGTTACAATATTTATGATATTTATTTTAAATATGCATATGAGTCAATGACGTGACGGGTCTTTTTTTTTTTTTTTTTTGTCCAAAGGCCTTAATAATAATAAAAAAAACAAATATATAACATCCAAAGTATGTAAGGTAGTACAACTTGATCTCTTTTACTGAATCCAAAAGGTTTTAATTATATTTTACTACATATAAAGGTATTTTAAAGATTTTGAAGTGTCAAAAGGTCATTCGGTAAAACCGATATAGTAAATATTTAAATGGAATAATATTGTTTTTAATAACTAAAGGAACTACAATAATACAAATATAAAGCAGATAAGGCTCTTTTTTTTTTTTTTACATTTCTCCTTTTCTCCTTTCCCTGTGCAATGTTTTACTTGAATATGTTGGAGTGTTTAGAGTAGTCCAATAAATGATTACATTTATGAGATCAGTGATAATTTGTTTTAATATTTCTTCTGTGGTACACACTATATACTATCTCAACATCAATGTCAAATCAGTTTTTAACTTTCAAATCAGTGGTTAAACCGAATGACTTTTTTGGTGATATTTTTTCCATCTTGTAAAAAATGACAAAAAACAGTGTTAATTGATTGTACAAACCACAAAATCTTAAACTAAAAAAAATAGGTAAACTAAAAAATGGTTTCAAATATAGTTATATCTCCATTCTATTTTTTTACACTTTTAAAAACCTTATTCGTCAATGATCCATATATATTTAAATGATTTTAAATAGGCCTACATTAAAATATTGTTGGAATAAAATTTTTAATAAGTAAAAATATGAATAACCCTATCGTTTAGGGTACGTTTACACGACGACAATGTCCTAAAACGGGATTTTTTTATTCAATTTTGAAAAGTTTCACCTTTTTACAAATTCACGTTGTTGTTTTATTGTTTATCACGGAGACGTTAAAAGTATAATTTTTTAACACAAACCTGTTTTAAAAGTTTTCATTTTCAGGCCCCCAAAATGCTGTTGTTGTGTAAATGAATAGCCAAAATGCATAAAAAGTGTTAAATATTTAGTTGAAAATGGTGTTATGTAAACACCCCCTTGCTAAATGCATCCAGAAGTCCCTGCATGACCCATCACAGTTCTGTATATTGAGTCTTTTATATCTTTAATTTTTTAACACATGCTAAATATACACATATGACTGTTATGCATTTTTATTGTCAAGTGCAATAGATGTTCTTTTTTTCGCTGACTTGTCTGTTGCTGCCAGTTGTCCAGATTTGATTAAAGGGTTCTGCGTGGGGCAAAGTGTGCAAGATGCTAATAGATCAAAGGGACAGGTATCCACCCTGTTGGTCAAGAAGATCACGGGACCTTGACCTTTCATTAGACCTATAGGGAGGATTCCCTGCACTCTTCCTCATGTGATTAAAAAGGCATCAGGTGGTATTCAACCTGCTCAGTCAACCTATTCGCTCAAGGGTCAGGCTACGGGGAATTCATGATGCCAGCCTTTGATAGGTGCACTTCAGTAAGCATTAGAGCAACAAAGAGAGTTTAGATATACAGAGAATGTTGGAAGACATTTTTGTGTGTTTATATCACCACATTTTTGTGTGTTTATGTCACCACAAATGTATAACATATTAAACCCATATCTAACCATCACATATCGGCCCATTTACACAGCAGCAGTAAAGAAAATAAGAGAGAGCATTAAGAGCCATTTCTACCTGATTTAACCCATAACAATTTGTGTTGCTGGTATAAATTAATGTATTAGGTTGATTCAACAATGCTAAACAATATTTTTTTTACTTGAATAAAATCAGCTAATTTAGATGTCACCAATTTCTGCATCTGATAATTAGTTTCAGAAAAACATTTTGGCGGGTTGTTGTGAGCGGTCGCCAGGGCGTTGCTAAGGCATTTTATGTGCCTTTTAGCATGTTGCTATGTGGTTGCTAGAGATTCTGGGCAGCTGCTTATAGGCCCAGGTCAAAAGAGCTAGAAATGGCACTGGACTCTTCATCAGTGTGTTTATTTATTTATTTATTGCACAATTTATGCCTGCCAGAAGAAAAAGTGTTACAAAAATAATAATCAATGGCCTAAGCATAAAACAGGCCATAACCTAAATAGTGAAGCTATGGCTTTTCTACTGTATATTTCTAATTTCTCCACTGGTAACCAGTGTACAGCTTTGAGGGCAAACTTCTTAATTAGCACCTCTAGATAACAGCATGCTAATGTTTTAAGAACCTCTGCCAGTCTACACACACACACACACACACACACACACACACACACACACACACACACACACACACACACACACACACACACACACACACACACACACACACACACACACACACACACACACACACACACACACACACACACACACACACACACACACACACACACACACACACACACACACACGTCTGGTTCACTATCTTTGTGGGGACTTTCCATAGACTTAATGGTTTTTATACTGTACAAACTGTATATTCTATCCCCTTACACTAACCCTACCCCTAAACCTACCCATCACAGAACACTTTCTGCATTTTTACATTTTCAAAAATATATAATTTAGGATGTTTATTAACCCATTCCCCTCATGGGGACCGCTGGCTGGTCCCCACAATGGAGGTGATCTCAGGCTTTACTATCCTTGTGGGGACATTTGGTTCCCACAATGTAATATAAACCAAACACACACACACACACACACACACACACACACACACACACACACACACACACACACACACACACACACACACACACACACACACACACACACACACACACACACACACACACACACACACACACACACACACACACACACACACACACACACACACACACACACACACACACACACACACACACACACACACACACACACACTTCAAGGCTTTGTCCCCACTCCCCAGTGACACAAAAGCACCAGCTTCATTGCCTGCAGGTCATCCTTTTTTAAAGCAAAAGATGTAGTGTGTTCATGCATGTACCTGTGAGGGTCCATCTCAGAGCCCTAAAAATGTTCATTTCCCTAGAGAGCCATAATTCTGCCTTTTAAATTTTCATTTTAAGGTCACATGCACAGTTTTCTCATCATTCGCAGATGATACATAGCATGCACCTTAGCAAATTAAACTATAGTGTGCATCTATATTATATATATACAAATATATAAAGATGCACACTGCACCTGAGTAGAGAGGGGATCGTCAATGCAATTCTTTTGTCAAAGCAAACCAACTGAACTCACCCAGCCTGATGTCATTGACCAGCCTCCTATAAACTCTTGAGCATTTGTATGGGACAATTGGATCAAAAGGGTGGGTCGAAAAGGCTAAGCAAATTTATAAAAAGACCATAAAGTCAGAGAAAGAAAGATAGGCTACATCTCTCCAGGGAGATTCGTCAATCACTGGGAAGAGCTTTTGTTCTGTGTAAGGTCAATGTCTTAAATTAAGATGTAAAGAAAGGAGATGATAGACACTGAATTGAGACACTAGTGATTGCTCACTTCCTAATGCACAGATTTGCCATATGGGACTTTGTTGGAAAAGAGGACACGTGGTACAGCCATAAGAAACAGTATTGTCACAAGTGCAGCTTGTGCACCGCCAGCAATTCTTTAAGCTGTCTGACAATAATTATCATCTTGAGCTAAATTAGCACAGGCAAAATGGGCTGGATATGACTCTTTCACTCACAAATAATAGTTCAACAATGTGTAGTTCAACGTGAATACAGGCAGCATATGCAAATTGAAAATTATAGGTTGTGTGCAAGACATAAACAAAGCAAGATCTTGGCTAATGTTTCACTTGTCTGAGTCTCTATTTTGCAGTGTCAGAAATTATTATTATTTTAATTTTAATTATGTGGCGCCCAGGAATTGGTTTTCATGGCAATTTGTTCCAACCATGTGAAACTCTTATTTTTGGTAAACATAATTTTGTGTAGACATCTTAAAACAATTTTTTTTTTTTTTTTGCATATGGAATAAAAAAAACACAGATATATTCTGTAGAAATAAGCTTTATCTTATGCCAGCATGTACATTTATCTTGTTTTAGGGATGTTTAGATATTTATACTTTAAAACAAGTCAAATAAAAAAATAAACATATTATCCATTAACTATTATAATAATCACTGACACACACTAAACACTTACAAACACTAATGCAGTTAAATGAGTCAACTGAAATCTGAATCAAATCTCTCAATCTGAACAATTATGGCCGTTACAATCCAATCCACCTCAAATACAAGCTACAGAATAATGTTCGAGATATTACAACAGAATAATTTTGAATAACTTAACTTATAGTCAAATTGGCATGTTTATGAGCCCTGCTTAATTTCTTATAGTGTAAAATGCATTTTTATATTTTATTCTTTCATATATCAATTCGTTGTTGAGCTGAAATACAGTCCCTCAAATCTGAAACAACAATGTCTATATGACACTTTTCTCAATCAACATCTGAATTTGCCCAAATCTCAAATGAACCTCTGAAATGTAAATCTGCCGCTTTAAATGATGGGCGTGGTTACACCATAGTACCCGCCCTATATGCAAATCCACCCACTACTTTGGCTGGGTAATATAGTGCGGTACTCGTTTCAGGTGTCCATACTAGTGAGCGCAAGCCGCGGCTAGGGAAGGGATCACATAGTCGCTATAAAGGGAGCAGAGAGAAGCGAAGTTTACATGAATAGGCGGACTGCAAATGTGCAAACATCCTCGCAACTTAACTTATAAACAACAGCCGGATAATACAAAACCACGCCTGGATAACGAACACAAGACAGGATTATTCAGCACACCGCTTACGACGCTTTCTTAACTTGTTGACATGAAAGCCTTTTCTGCAAAACATTTGTCTGGAGCTCACCGGTGAACTGCAACACCTCATTTTCGTGTCTCAAATGACATGCAATACTGACTCTCGGCTCCTGTATTACGGTAAGTGGTTGTTAAGGAACGCCTAATTTGTGTGGGTTATTTTAATCGTTTTTGAGAAAAAGTAAGGCATTTTGCTGACGAACAGAGCAACTGTTGATGACAGTATCGTAGTAGTAGGCTATATGCACTTACATGAAGCATTACATCGTTGTGTTATGTAATAGAAGTAACGTTATGTGTTGCGAAACTTCAAGTTTTGTAACGTAAAGTCGAACTGCATGGAGACCATAATACTTTATAATATGTCTTTTTTGGGCTGCTTTACTTATAAAAAAAAATATTTTTAATAATAAATTTGCATGCATATATTAAATTAACGCAGGCTATATTATTTGGAATCATTTAATAATATTATATATTAAATACTTGCAAGATAAAACAACAACAATAAACTGTAATTATATAATGTACTAGAAGCTCATTGAAAATAAAACAAAGAGCTTTAAGTTAGTTATCTCTCATAAGATCGGATTGTTTTTAAAATCGGATCAATTGTGGTTTTCAGATCTTGATCTCTAAGGAGGACACCAATGCCAGGAATCAGTGCAAACGCATCGCGAAATAAAAAGTGGGAAATGGAGGAATACGACCAATATCAACACTACTTCTACGACGACCACAACTTGGACGAAGACTTTTTCAAATCAACCGCACCAAGCGAGGACATTTGGAAGAAATTCGAGCTCGTGCCAACCCCGCCCATGTCGCCTGTCAGGATACTGGAAGGCACCGGTCCATCTCCAGGGGACAGATTAGAGTGGGTGTCCCAGTTTTTGGGGCAGGACGACGAGCAGGAGGGACATTGCAAACTCAACGCGGAGGAGACTCTGGAGAACTTGAGCTCCATCATTATTCAGGACTGTATGTGGAGCAGTTTCGCCACCCAGCAGCTGGAGAAAGTTGTGTTCAGCGAGCGTTTGTCCTGCTCGGCTCAGTCGAAACTCTCCAGCAAAGCGCAGTGCGTCCCAGTGGACGCTCCTGTTCTCAACAGCTTCGCGACAGATTGCGTGGATCCAGCAGCTGTCCTTACTTTCCCCCTGACCAGCAGCTGCAAGAAACAGGTGTCGTCCGGGTCAGAATCTCGCACCGACTCCTCGGGTAAGCACGAGACTCACTTATTTACTTAACCGTGTAGACCTTGAAGTGTACTTGTGAATTTGCAGCTGTGTTGACACCTGACAGATCTCGATATATGTGATCATTCTGTGCAGTAGTTTCCATACATTTATTACGCCAAAACCTGACATAGCCTACCTGAATAGAAAAGTTACATTGGTGCCATGGGATTTAGGTTGGCATTTCACCTTGAATTCTACCTAATATATGTGGAATGTAAAAGTGTGCTGTGCTTCCACATTCCCCAAGTGAAACAAAAGGAGACATTGTTTTACTTGTGGCTGGTGCCTACTAGTTCATGATCAGCAGCAGACAGCAATAATAAGGGTACTTGAATCCTAAAGTGGTCAGGGTCACTCAATTGTCCATGAATGAACAGTCAGTATGAAGCTGACAGTAGAGATGTAGCCTAGTTGATTCTTCTATAATTTAATTTTAAGGGCACGTGCAATTTAAAGGCTTAAATTTCACCCAAAATAAAAAATCTGTATCATTTACTCATTGTTCTGAAGCTTTCTTCTGCAGAACACAGGAGATATTTTGAAGAATGTTTCAGCTGTTTTTCAGTGAAAGTCAATGGTGTCCAAAGCAACATTAGACCCCATTGACTTTCATTGTATGGACCAAAAAACAGATGTTTTTACTCATGGTGGCTTTAAATTTTTGGATGAACTGTTCTTTTTAATAGTGAATTTCTGATTTAGCAACAAAAATATTTGGCTTTGTGCTCAATGACGGAAGTAATTGCATAGTGAAATCTGAGTAGATGGAACTCAGAACAGATGCTTCTCTTATCAAAATACACATCAGAGGTGACTCCAAGTTCATTATTGCATATCAAAGCCTCATTTACTTTACTCTTGCTAAAAATACGGAACTAATAGAAGCAATATTCATTTAGTAGTTTTGTGGCCCATAGATCTTACATTCTGAATGGGTTTTAGAGTGCGCTAATTGGTGGATGGAAAGGTACATTTGGAAAAAGGCTGCAAAAGAGGATGCAGCATTGCACATGATCTGTCTACAATGGATGCAAACCAGACATATGTAAACTGAAGTATTTTTTCTGTTGTTCTTTCAGATGATGAAGAGATTGATGTAGTAACGGTGGAACATAAGCAGAACAAGTCACGCTTGGTGAACGCCCGCAAACCGGTGACCATTACGGTTCATGCAGACCCTTATGACCCTTGCATGAAGCGTTTCCACATCTCCATTCACCAGCAACAGCACAACTATGCTGCCCGCTCGCCCGACAGTTATCCGGAAGAGGAGCCGCCTCGCAAGAAGATCAGGCAAGAGACCTTGCAGCCACGAATGGGTTCAACACCCCAAACCCCTGAAAGAACCCCACCCCTACCTTCCCCCTCAGTCCCTGCCCAAACTCAGACTGTCTCCGCTTCTCCAACACACTCATCCTTCCACTTCAAATCCCAACCATCCAGCCCTCAGAGTTCAGACTGTGAGGACACGGACAAGCGTAAGACACACAACTACTTGGAGCGGAAGAGACGCAATGACCTACGCTCGCGCTTTCTGGCCCTACGGGATGAAATCCCAGGCCTGGCTGACTGTCCAAAGACACCCAAAGTTGTGATCTTGACCAAGGCCACGGAATACCTGCGAACGCTGCATGTCAGCGACAAACAGAAGGCCCAGGAGAAGAAGCAGCTGAAAAGCAGGCAACAGCAGTTATTACGGAGACTCGCTGAACTGAAACGTGCATAAACCTTCATAGTCCAGCCATGATTTCAATAGGAACTGTGTAGAGCTGTGTGTTTTTTTCCCCAAAGTTCCATGTGGGGATATTTAATGGAATGGACACTATATTTTGAGATTAGTTCTTCTGTTTTCGTTCTTTGCACATTTGCCTTCACAACTGGGGTAGGGGGACGTACTTGTGGAAGCTGCGGTACTGGTGTTCTCAAGTGGACCCTACTTGACCCTAATAAGTTTCAAACAATTTTCCAAAGAGGGTCATTATTTCTGACATTTTCATTCGAAGTTTCACGATTTAGACCCTGAATGTGTGTTCTCTTAAATTCTCTCGCAAAAGCTAAAGTATTTTGGCGGGGAAGTATTATTTAATTGAATTAGCATGCCAAATTAGGCGTTATTTGAAATGTAGCAATTTATATGCACGTATAATTGATCTCCTAAACCGTCAAGGTTTTTTTTTTTTTTGTGGCAGAATCTAGAATTCATCTGGTTAAAGATATTTAAGTGTCTTTGATCCATGTAACTTCTCCGTTAATAGGGATTTGTTACCTAAATTAACCTAAATTTTAGGAGAGCTGTGTGCCACCATTGCCACATGATGACAGTGTAAGTTTAACAGACAGGAAGTTGCATCACTGTTACTTTTGTTATATTGTGTTCCATGTTTTTTTGTTTGTTCCTCTCTTATTGTATATTATTCTTATCTTGAACATTCAGGACAGTGTCCAGTACAGCCTTGCAGTGTATATAAACTGGCAAATTCTTTGGACATATGTATATAATTGTAGTGATGTACAGGACATTGTGTAAAAATACATACTTTGTGTTTTGAATATGAAAATCAGCACTGTTAATAGACTTTATTTTCTATTTTTCTGTCATTTGTCCTAAACCTTGGTTGGCCCACCTGCCTTCCCTAGAGTATCTCAAAGTTTCTATTTTTGTTAAGAAAAGTTTTAAAAAAATGAAAAAAGTTAAATAAAACAACACTATCAACATTTCATTTTCATCACTAGCCACTTTATGCTGTTTTCACTGCCTATTCCCTTGTGTTCTGAAATTTCTTTGGCTTAATATCGCTCTTGTGGCAGAAAGAGAATGCTGAAAGAATTTTGTACTAATTATATTTTCTTACAGAATTGATTGTATCATTGTTTGATTTCTATTTAAATATAAAGTTGTACTGGTGGCATATGCTTGCTTATCTCCCACTATGACCATCAGAACTTAATGCACACTGCTGTTCGTAATGCCGAAGAATGCATTTATTTCAAAAAAAAAAAAAAAAAAAAGGTCATGTGTTCACAGCAATCATTGTGACTTCTGTTTGTTCGTTCAGCTTTGAAAAGGGTTACCATCATAAATTGACAGTACATGACACCAGGGTGCATATGCCACCAGTAACCATTGTTTTTTTGTTTTCACTTTTGTCCCTTGTCATCAGGTGTCATACTGGGAGAAGAATGGCAGCAGCATTGTTTAAGCACTTTGTGTTCTGTACCTCACAAGCCGATATACATAAACTCAAAATTGGGTAAACAATAAATAAATTCAGTTCAAATCACGTCAGCGTGTTTGTCTTTCTTTGTCAAGTAGAATTTAACTCTAATTAACTGCTTTCAGATTTGGTTGCATACACCAATGATCCAGAAGCCAAATGTTTTAACATTAATTTTTACAAATAAGACTTATTTAAAGTGAAAGTTATTCCATAAATGAAGATTCCATCATCATTTACTCATTTTAGGGCCAGTTGCATAAACAGCTGCTAAGTTAAGGCTGTCTTAAGAACTAGTCTGACCAACTAGCAATTAATTAGGGCTAATTAGTCTTACTTTTCTGATTCAAATTAGACCATTCTACCCTTTTATGTAACAGAAAAGTTATGAAAAGTCTTGAAGAAAAAAAAAGAGATGACTAACTCGTAAGATTAGTCTAAGAAGTTTATGCAACCGGCCCCAGATGTTGTTCCAAATGTGTATGACTTGCCATTCAGAACCATTCAGTGACCATTCATCTAAAAGGGTTAGTTCACCCAAAAATGATCCTATAATTTACTCACCCTCAAGCCATCCCAGGTGTGTTTATAATGGAATTGAATAGTGAATTTTTGAAGCTCCAAAAAACGCATCCATCCATCATAAAAGTAATCCATATGACTCCAGTAGGTTAATAAATGCCTTCTGAAGCGAAGCAATGGGTTTGTGGTAAAAAAATCTGTATTTCTCCCACAGGAGATCCACCATAAGGGTGACCTCTGACCCGACGTATGGCGTAGGACATATGACATAGGTGTAGCGTAAGCTGAGGTGAGAATTGACGAATGCGGAAGCACAGAGGAAAGAGGAAAACAATGTCGGGTCAGAGGTCACCCTTCTGCCAGAACTCGACTCACTCATGAACGGGCGTACGACTGTTTCCGGAAGCTAGTGATTATAGTTTATAAAGTTTTAAATACGGATATTTTTCTTACAAAAACCCATTGCTTCGCTTCAGAAGGCATTCTTTAACCAACTGGAACCGTATGGATTACTTTTATGATGGATGGCTCAGGCTCTATTCACTCCCATTATAAAGCTTGGAAGAGCCAGGATATTATTTAAAATAACTCCGACTGTGTTCGACTGAAAGAAGAGAGTCATATCCACCTAGAATGGCTTGAGGGTGAGTTAATTATGGGATAATTATTCCTTAAATTGTATGAAAAAGATGCAATAAAATTGAATAGTGACTGAGACTAAAGTCATACAGGCTTGGAACAGTATCAGCATGAGTAAAAGATAACGTTTGTTTGAATTATCACATTAAGTTGATCTCAAGACATCTTGATCTTCTGACAGCTCTTAAAGGGATAGTTAACCCAAAAATGAAAATTCTGTCATCAATTACTCACCCTCAAGTTGTTACAAATCTGTATAAATGTATTTGTTCTGGTGAACACAGAGGAAGATATTTTGAAGAATGTCTGTAACCATACCGTTTTGGGGCACCATTGACTTCCATAGTAGGAGAAAAAATATACCATGGAAGTCAATGGTGCCCCAGAATTGTTCAGTTTCCAACATTCTTCAAAATATCTTCTTTAGTGTTCAACAGAACAAACAAATGTATACAGGTTTGGAACAACCTGTGGGTGAGTAAATGATGGCAGAATTTTCAATTTTGGGTGAACTATCCCTTTAATATCTAGACACTAGAAGAGCAGTGATTGGTTATGAAAATGAACCATAACTTCTGTTTATACAATATTATGTATTGTACATAGATACTGTCTTGCAAGGAAAATTTCAGACTGATAATAAAGTATTATATTATATCATATATTGGGTCAGCAATGCCAGAAAACAGGGCAAGATTTTACTATATGTGGCATAAGAGCTGTGCTACTCCATCAACACCTGTACGAGTGTGTGTGAAGTCGATTCGATCGTTTCATTAGCGAGAGCCGCTTTTAGTTGACACGTCGTAATGGCAACGATCATCATCTCTTTTCCTTGGCCCAGAACGCTCAGTTGCCATGGAGACGGAAGAGAGCTATTCATACCCGTGTTCTTCCGGAAGGCGCACGAGTCGACCTGTTAAAGTCAACAATGGTGTCAAAGCTGCAAATTAAACGATTAAAAACTACGCCAACCCATCAGATAATGTGAGTGAAAACTCAAAGCTGTCATTACTGCAATGAAGGCAAAGGATACTGATGCTAGGTTGTTCACCATACTAGTAACTAGCACTATGTTATTAGCTAAAGTTAACAGGATACTGAGTGTGAGTGGGTCCTGAATGATGAAAATCTGCACCTTTTCTCAACTTGATTCATCCGTGTTTGGAACACACAAGTGTCATTTTATTGTCCATATATCTAGATTCCTGTTTTTCAAGTACTTTTTGTTTGATTATAAGAACTTTTGTCCTATCTCTGAATGAAACACCATTGCCTTTCCGTACCTGCTATAATTGAATCCTTCAATCTCGTTGCTATGGTGACCGTTTTAGTTGCTTGGATACAGTTCCCTCCTCCGAGGCGAAGTCAACGCACATGCTCAGATCATTCCTCAGCCCTCCTGAGAGGCTTCTGTCATGGCGGCCGCCACGCGTGTACTCAAGAAAGGCATCGCTCCGTCTTTAGTGGTGATTTTAGGAGCCACTGGAACCGGCAAATCCAAACTGGCTATCGAGATCGGGAAAAGGCTGAATGGGGAAATTATAAGCGCTGATTCCATGCAGGTAAGTCGAGCGATCTGCTGCATCATCTGTCAAACAGGGAAGCAAGTGAAAGGGCATTGCTATTAATAAATGACAGCTCGTTTTAAAACAGCAGAGCTGCAAAATTAAACCGTTAATGTTTTATAATGGAACTGCGTCATTTGTCAAAGCTTTTAAACGCAGATACTAGTTTTATAATGCGTTAAACCAGAACATCAGCAGGCCAAAAGCATTTGGACTCCAAAAATATTTATACAGGCTTATAATTACCTTTCCTCCCGAAAATAGGTTGCAGCAAACGTTGTGTGAATGTTTTGCCTAGCGCATCGTAAACGTTTGAGGATTTAGAGTTATTTTATTTCCTCGTGCCCATCACTGGTCGCCATTTTTGACAATGCTCCACGCGCTCATAATTTATTAAATTGTCATAAAGTCGTGTATGCTGATCCACTACCACCACACTCTTATGACAAACAACATATAATAACTGGTTTCTTATTTCGGGTGATGTTAATTGGTCGTATGCATGGGTAATCTAAAGGTGGTCATTGCTCAGTTTTCTGATCTGTTTTGATGGGTTTCACTAAATATATAGAAAGTTAGTGACCATCTGCACTGTTCCACTTGTAAGTCTGAATCATTTGTTTGGTTATGTTTGAATAATTTTGACCAAAGCAGTAGATATCTTTAGCATGAGCTCAATAGGGCATGTTGCATAACAGTCCTCCCTCCTGTCCACCATCTGATACCAAACTTTATATCCAAACCAAAGTACATCAAGGAGAAAGCTGTCCATTAGCATTACCATGAATCCCAATGGCATTTACACCACTGGCGCAGATACCCAGAGAAGTACACGTCTGCTCAACTGCAGACTGATTTCTGTCACCTGAGCTGTGACATAAAAAGGAGCACATGGGGAAAAACATATTTTATTTTAAGATCCCTGCAAAAATGAATAGCTAAAACATGATAAATCTGGTACTAGATATCGGGATTGATCACATCCAAAATAAAAGTTTGTTTACATAATATATATGTGTGTGTACTGTATAATTATTTTGTATATATAAATACACACATATGCATGTATATATTTAAGAAATACTTGCATGTATATATACTATAAACATAAATTAAATTATATATAAATATAAATAGTTTATATATAAATGTAAAAAAAATTCTTAAAAATGTACATGCATGTGTGTATACAAAATAATTATACACAGTGGTACACACACATCTATTATGAAACACAAACTACGATTAATCGTTGCCCAGCACTAACATATATAGGCATATATATATATATCTCACCCATGAAACGGCATTCTAAAAACATGGCACTCAAGTTGAAAAAAAAGTTCAACTCTTATCTAATAATTTTCCCTTTTTCCCATTCCACTGCCCGTGTCTTGTTTTTTTCAACGCAATTACACATTCTAAGAGCGTTTAATCAGGTGTGCCATCATGTGGTCGGATCGTTTTCATCTCTAACTGTTATCTTTGCCATATTGTCAACATGTCTAAGTGTAACATTTGCTAACATTTTTATTCAAACCATTGATTTCTCGATATAAAAAGAATAAAATAGTGGAAAAACATCAAATTCGAATTAATCGAAAAATGCGGGAAATATGGGCCAGCCCTAGTTACAGCTATATTTATCATTCTTGGTGTGAGCAGGCCTTTACATGTCTAACTTTATGTAGTACTGCTTTTTTTATTATTTTGCGGTGAAATTATGAATAATGCAGGATCGCAAAAGCGGCATTTTGATTTTGAGTTGTTCCACAATCGTGGAATTGCAAAAAAATTGGAGGAACTGTCAGATCTGAATATTACAGTGGCTTAGTTCGCAGTCTAAGTAGAAGCTCATTGGTCACTGCCAGACCATTAACTCATCAGTACAAGGCTGAATCCGGATGCTTATTCGTTACTTTTTGACGTTTGAAACTCCTCTTTAAATAATGTGACCTCCCAGGCATGCATTAACCTACTTGCTCACTTTATCCTTATAAATGCATTTTGGTTTAATCTGACTCACCTAGTTGCCTTAGTGCCTATGGTGTTCTTGCAAATATTGAGGAATTAGAATATAGCTTTACTGTGTCATTGTCAACTTTTATGCAATTCAAGAACGTTTTTTTACCAGATTATCTAGCTCTTTGCAGCTATGATCAGGTGAAATAGCTGAGGTGCTGCATCCTCCACCAAGTCTGTGTCAGTAACAGATGAAAAGGCTTTGTCTGTATGGACTCCCTGGAAACAAGGCCTGGGAACTCAGGGGGTGGGCTTAGTGAAGGTTTGGTACTGCATTTGCATATAGGCCTGTCTATTATTCTCAATAGAAAGGGACTTTTCTGCTTTTGAATTTGGGTCAGTTTAATCACACATTAAAGCCTCATTCAGGATGTGGAAATTTGGCCCATTCCCAAAGTTAAACTGGGTGTAGTTCATGTATTTTATTGGTTGAAAGTGTGTTAGGACATTTGATTAAAGGAGTCATGAACTGAGAATTAAAAATGTTCCTTGATCTTTTGACAGTTAAGAGGTCGTTATACTATAAAAATTCCCAGAAAGTTTCAAAACTCAAAATTTCCTTGTTATTCCAAAAACTGCTTTTTTTGAAACCATGGACATAAAACGACAGGATCTCAAAAGTGGAGACTTGTGATGTCACAGGGCAGCGAAAGGCCGCCTTTGCAGAAGAATATCAACGCCTATGTCTACATCACCGCGTCTTTGGCCTCGCCCACTGGAGCGTTAGTGAATGACATGAGAAAGAGTAAAGATCGACACAGGATCAATACCATTACCTTCCAGGATCCTGATTCTTGGAAAGTGTTTTTTTTTTCCCAACAATGTGAAGGTCTTAGCGGTGCATTATTTGTTTGTATTCAGTGCATTTCACTGTGGATTATTAGCCTAATTCAGTGACGCAGGCTTTGCAAACAGACTTTTACGATATGGATCTGCCTGCAACGCCACAAACATCTAGGCTAAGTAACTGTGTTTATTCCAATGCCTGATCTGTGATCAGTGACTTCTGATGTGTAAGTCAGAAATCTTCAGACAGATAATCTTTCTCTCAAAATCGGTTAATACTGTTTATGCATCAGTAAATCAAGCTAGTGACTAAACAATCATCTTCACATCATTTCTCTTAGTAGGATGAAAATAATCTTATTTAAACTGTGATTAAATTATATACAGAAATCGACCAAAGAATGATCCCTTTCCAATCGCCCAAGCTGTCAATCACACATTGTGAGTTTATCTGGACACTCGCCAAAACTCGTTATGAAATCAATGACGCTGTAACACTGCACAACGAAGCTCTTACTGTATTTACATCGTGTTTGCATTATTTGGTGAAAGCATTAGTGAGAGTGCAGAAATTGCGTTGCAATATGATCTTTTCATTCACGCGATCAACGGACTGTCTGTCATCTGCTCAATGCTCATCACTACAAACTTTCATCTGATGGAATAGATCTAAATATTTAAAAAACTTCTCATGATTTGTTCATCTCGATAGCTGTAATAGTAAAAAAGTAGTAAAAGATTTCGAGAGAGAGAGATTTCCACATGTAATACTAGCTATTTCATATGCAAACATGTCAGCCAATCACATCAGTGTTCAAATCAGCCTTTTATTTCTAAATTATGACATCATACTAACATCATAAGGGCACCCCAGGAAACATAAAATAATAAAATAATCCAGTTCATGACCCCTTTAAGTACTTTGACGTGTATAGTTGAAATGATGATAATTACGTAATATTTATAAATGCAGTACGTGATGTACCTGTAGATTACATAATTGGCAAAGTATCCTTATGTGACAATCATTTTCCCCCAAATGTTTTTTGTTGTTGCTGCTATTCTATAGCTCCTTAATTAGCTGCATTTTGCAACTTCTGTGCATAACTCGTCCTGCATGCTTGGACTACAGACATGAATGATACCTCAAATTTTGTGGCTTGTTGAAGAGAGATATTTCTCGCGGGGAGCCCTTGAAACTTATATACTGGCTGTTGTCAATAACAGCTTTAGTTTAAAGGAACACACTGACTTTTTGGGACTTTAGCTTATTCACCGTATCCCCCAGAGTTAGATAAGTCTATCCATACCCTTTTCATCTCTGTGCGTGCCGTAACTCTGTCTGACGCACCCACCGCTAGCCTAGCTTAGCACAAAGACTGGAGGTAAATGGCTCCAGCTAGCATACTGCTCCCAATAAGTGACAAAATAATGCCAACATTTTCCTATTTACATGCTGTGATTTTGTATAGTCACAGCGTGTACAAATAACAATGTCACATGAGAGACAGACATCTTCTAACCGTATACATACTGGGAACTATATTCTCAGAAGGCGAAGCACTGCTACTTGGGCAGAGTGATTGAGCCATTTTGAGAGACTGAAAACACTGGATCATGAACAGGCAAAAGAACACAGTTTCACACTTCACTCTGAAACAAATCGCATATATTTAATTAAATTGCAGCCTTTGTGATTTGTTAATCACACTAAGCCATGTCGCGCTTTGTTTCATTTTGATAAATTGTGCAGCTATTGTGCAGCTCTGGGTTTGGCCGTGGACTCTTTTGACTTAGCATCCACCCATAATACTCTAGCAACCACACGACAATACCACTCACAATACCTTAGCAACCACATAGCAAGGCAAAAGGCAAAAGTTATATTCCAAAGAAAATGTGAAACTCTAGTTGTCCTTCTCTCATCCTTGAGGATGTATTGCTCTATTGAGAGTGGCATGGCTGTCACCTGGTGCAGTTAATTGGGTTACGCTAATAAAATTTCTCCCCTTGTGCTGCAGTGCAGTCGCATCCACTGCTCACACACTGAGCAGCAAGCTGGCTCCTTCAAGACCCCTCGCTGGTGGAACGCTCCACAAGAGACAAAGAGTCAATGATAGCTTTGGATTGAGCTAGCAGTAGTAAATGTGTGCTTTATGTATTTGTAGAGTATATTTATAAGTATTGCATTTGTCCATTGATAAATAATGCATGTTTGTGCTAGGGTGAGGGGATTTTTCATTGAGTTCTGAGCACTGTTACAGGCTGGCTGCTGGGAAGCCACTATTGACGTGCTGAATTGGTGCCTATACGCCTATTATGCACAGTAGCTTTCATTGCACATTCAGTGGCCATGCAGCTTACACAGGGCACTATTTACATTTTGAATGGGAGTACTGTACGGAGGGGTAGAATGGGACTTAGCTGAGAGAACGACCGATTGTTCATGTGGTCAGGTTTTGGATTAAATATTTGAATAATGGTTTGTTGAAGTCTGGTACCCAAATTCTTTCTTTTGGAGCGAGTAGTGGCATGAAAGGTCAAGGGAGGGCAGGGTTCAATGGACCTTGGGTCGACAAACTGCTCATGGGAACCCCGGCTGAGGTCACTCAAGGCTGTAACTGGAGAAAAGTAAGAAGGGATTTTAGATGCTTAGGGCATCCTGCTTTTCACACAAGGTCTTCAAGATCCCAACAGCCTTTTTAATAGGCCATTCACAAGAGTGAAGGACCAGGAGACTTTAGCGCAAACGGTTATTAATGGACTTTAGTGGGTGTTTGGGCTCACTGATGCGGAACCAATTGTACTACTCTTTGCTGGTGTCAGCTTTTGATCAGTGTAAAAGAAATCCAAAGGGTTTAAGGGTATCATGGTAACATGGATTACACAGAAACGAGACACCCCGGAAAAACCCGTACAAACACCCATGCTGTTGTTTGGGCTACAATGAGCTGCTAAATGACTGGAGCCCAGTTATACTGAATGGTAACTAATAACACGGAGTAGCCATTAGGAATCCATAAAGCAGTGATGTTATTGTCCATAATTCGTTGATTATAGGCCAACACTTTATTTCCATAGTCCACTTTAGTCATTCTACTACAGTATAAGCAACTTTGCAACTTTGTCAACTACCAGTCATTAGAGTATTAGTAGACTGTCTGCTAACACTTTATTTTGATGGTCCCCCAAACATTTTACTGACTACAAGTAGCTTTGCAACTACATGTCGATTAATTCTACTAATCCTAAATTAATTCTAATAGTTTACTAATACTCTGAGAGTTAGTAGAATGTCTAAAGTGGACTATCAAAATAAAGTGTAACCATTTATAGTATTATTACAATGCAAAGCTTGAATTATTCAGCCAATTGACAGATAACCAAATACATTTAAAAATATGGTCAAATCAATTATTAAACTGAATTAAGCAGAGACTTTTAATCAGATTTTGGCTGTTTTTACTAAGAAGGGTCAAAAATCAAACTTGATTGAGGGCAGTGGGACGAAAGTATATGTTGCATTTAGGGCTGTAACGATACCCTAATTTCACGATTCGATACATATCACGATACTGAACTCACGATACGATATTATTGCGATACTCCAAGACATATAATAAAAGGTTAAGAAAATTTTTACTGTTGATTAAATGCTAAATTTGATATAATATTGTGGGTGTAAATGAATAGGCTTGGACAATGGTGACACCAGAATAAATATATTCATTATTCTAAACCTGAAAACACAGAATTATTTTAGACGAATATGCTTACACTCTGTCACTGGCTAGATATATTTAAAATAATGTAGACCTTTTTACTGGTAACATAAGACTTATAACAGCATTATCAGGACCCACTAATATTCCCCCATTATTATACATTATATTCAACATAATATATTGTAGTTTAATGTAGTACTACTGACTCTGAAAACATATTGTCACTATCCACGATACATATTGTTGCATTTTTGTAATGCGATATATTGTGACACGATATATTGTTACACCCCTAGTTGCATTATATCTAACTATTTTATAGAGCTGTGCGATTAATCATTAAAATATCTTGATTCAAATACCCACGCAATCTAAAATTCAAATCTGTGTTGGAGCTGCTGCTGACCCAGAGAGAGCAGTTGTCATGTAGACTACTGTATGAAACGGCTTCACAAACAGACTTTTCAACTACACAGTATCAGTATTTCTGTTACAATAATTCAAATGATCACAGAAGTACTTGGATAAAAATTTGATTCAAATTAATTAAATATTCTTTTTTTAATAGACTGCAGCAATTATAATTTTGTCAAAACCTCTAGTAAATTGCATGTTATTTTGTTTAGTTGTCTATTCAGAATCGGGAGAGAATTGTGATCTCTATTTTATACAAAAAAATTGTTATTCTCATTTTATCTAGAACCGTGCAGCTCTACTATAGCATGTTCATTTGTGTTTTAAAAAAAATATATATATATAAAAATGATTAATAAATATTTAATGGTGTCTTTTGAAATGGCTTAAAAGATCATCACAGGCCTAGTTTTGGGCATCTCTGTTTTAAATAAATGCATTCAGTCTTTAAACATCTGCTTAAATGTGAGGGAGCCACTGATAAATGCAGAGAGACGTAATCATTCTGACTGAGTGACACATTATCACGTTTCACTTAGTGACTGTTCATAAGAACTTCTGCTAATAATTGGATCTCTGCTCTCAGCATAATGCCATAAAAACTACCTTGGCCTTTGACCCCAGGTTTGGTGTTCTTTATGTGCGAGTAAACCACCTTTTAACACTTGGTGTTATTCGTAATTGATTGACGTTGGGTTCCAATGGAAGTGTTTTTGAGCCTCATGTTTACTTTTAATTGAAATTTAATTTGTTTTTGTTTTTTAAATCATTCTCTTTTGTCACTTTTTCAGTGTCAGTCTAGAGCCCAGCAAACACTTGCTCTTTAGCCTGAGCTGTGAATTTTGTAGTAAATGCAGCTTGACTCTGAAGCGTTTGCTTTTACTTGATCGCCATTCTCCTATGATTACCAATTTCAACAGACTCTCAGCTGCGCTTAAGAGTCTTGAAGGCCCATTCACATACTCAATAACCATTTACCTGAACTTTATTTAACCTTATGACATAATGTGAAGACTCTTTCAAAGACCGATTTGGACCGAAGGATTTGCTGCCTCTTTTCCATTCTCTTCCTTTGACTTTCCCTACGTGACAAATGACAGGCCTCGACACATCTGTGCTCTCCTGTTTCACGGGATAACCGTAATTCAAAGAGAATCATTTATCAACCTGATTTGAATACTGGACGCAGGCCTTTAAAGCATTTGTCTGATTCCTGCTCATTTTCTCAGAGCTCTTTGATAAGGCATTGCACCTGTTTGAGCACTTGTTCGCACTAACATCACCCTGTGCGGTGGATTATTGGATCAGAACCTGCTGTCTGAAAACTGCATGGACCGCATTGGAAACCCACAGGGGCATTGCCATGTAATGTACCCAACAATTATTGCGATCAATCTGCTTTGCAAATGAATGCATTCCCAGAGGTTTAGTCATGTACAGTTGACACCATGTTCCTGATCTGTGAATTGATTGCATTTCATTTTTGCATAAATATTAGATTAGTTTTTAATGCAATAGTTCACCAAGGCATTATAATCATCATTTAAATGTCTTTCCCTTTACCTCATAATATTTCTTTTTAGCTTTAATTTTTATTTCAGTTTTTAGCATTTAACAACTTCTTTTCAGTTAATTGCCAATGCAATATTTCATTATAAAAACAAGGCTTTTAAGTTTCAGGCTTTCATCTAATATTTATTTCATTTTATTTCAGCTTTATTTCAATTAATGTAAATATTTTAATTGATCGATATTGGTCAATATTGAATATTTAATTGTACAAGTCATTTCCTCTTTTTACATTTTAAGATTACGTTTGTCATCCTCTGTTACTCTTTAATACTCTCTAAAAAAAACCACTAATTTAATAAAACTGTAATCTTAAGCAAATCTGATCTTTCATACTGTACTTTATAATATTGTGCTGTCTAAAATTACGTGTAACAACCAAAATCAATAGGTTTTGTTTTTAATTTATTTAGACAAAATTTGAAAGAAACTGCTTTATTAATCAACTGGCATATCATTTTGGGCTGTTTTCTTCGTCACGCACACACAAACAACTTTTGAAGAATGTTCTGTTGCACTATATTTCGATGGTCCACTTTAGACATTCTACTAGCTATAAGTAACTTTTCAGCTACAGTCATGGTCAGAATTATTGGTACCCCCTGGCAAATATGAGCGAAGAAGCCTGTGAAAATAAATCTGTATTGTTAATCCTTTTGATATTTTATTAAAAAATTCACAAAAATCTAACCTTCCATTGAAGTAAGACAATTGAAAATGTGTAAAGTGGACCATCGAAATAGTTACTGAAAGGTCATGCAGCTCTTTTCCATACAACAGAAATTATTAATGACCAGGTGCACCATAAAAGAATGACAGGAAATCTAAGATGACGTTGACAAAAAAGTTTTGCTTTATGTAAAGATTTGTGATTCTTTTCATAGGTTCCACAGGCAAAAATCAGCATTCAGGTTTGAAAAGACATGAGAAAATTATGAAAATTGTAATTTTTGCCTGAACTATTCCTGTAAACATCTGTCAGATGATTTCTAACTTAAGGATGCAGATGAAAAGAGAAGGGTTAATGTGACCTTTTATGCATTTGAAGGGTCGAGTCAGTTTGTCTGCGTTTACTCAGGCGCTAAATGCTTTTGGAAGGAACCATTTCCCCCCTTTTGCCAAACACACCAGCAGCTAAATTCAATTTGAGCTGAATGAATGAAATCCAATTGTGTCAGTCTGTCTGGCCTCGTAGGACTGGCGGCACAGCACATGCCCGCTGTGACGTCTGCATTCATCCTGGTGTCTGAGAAACCTCGCCAGTGCTCGAGATCTGCCTGATAACCAGTTAAACCATCACTCTAGTCTCTCTGAGCAGACTGAAGCGAGAAATAGAAGTGATGTCTCTCATTTATTCTCCATTGCTCATCTCCTCTGGCACCATGTTCTGTCCTCCTGGAAAAGCCTGAAATGGGGTGCGGAAATGGGTTAGTTGTGGGTGGGGTGTTGTGTGTGTGTGTGTTTGGTGCGATTCAGAAAGCCTCCACAAATGATGACTGCATGATAGCGCTAAAGCGAGGAGAAAGAGCGAGATTGTGAATGATTTATTAGCCTGGCTTCACTGAGCCATTCCTGGAGGAGAGAAGGAACGGATGGAAAGATGCAGGAGGGTGGGGCAGCGTGAATGACTGCACGGTTAGGGCGTTGAAGCTGTGTAGTGGGAGGTACGGTGCTGGAGAATCTCAGTTTGTAGTTTCCACCCTGATACAGAAGCACCAGTCTTCTTTTTATCCTCATTGCCATAATATGTCATGTATTTATTTTGTACAGCATCTTGTTGAGGAGTGGTGTGCTATTACTTTCCTAAGCACTTGAACTTACAGTTTTCATCTAGTAGTAGGGCTGCACGGCATTAGGAAAAAATATAGCAAGATATTTTGTTTTTCTGCAATGAATGATTAGGGTGATTTTTGCTGCGGAGTGCATCTGCATAGGGAAAAAACCCTCTACAAGAACCAACTCGAACCATAAAGTGACCTGATTTAAAATAACATTTTAAAAGAGTTTTCTTTGGCCACATTCACACTACTTTTGGTCAATTCAATATGACTATAAAACAATTATAATTATTATTGGGGTTATTATGGCAAAGCTGGGTTCACACTGTATGATTTTGGCCACGATATGGCTGTCTGAGACGCATTCTGAGAATCCTAAAAGACTGCTCTAATCCTGGGCCAAAATCTGAAGTATTTGATTGCCGTTTAATGACCATTGCGAACAAATATGACCTCAGATCAAATTCTGGCTGTGTTTGGAGGCACAGTCCTGCAGTGTGACTTGTCCTAGTGCAGAATCTGATGACACAATTAATGAAACAACAATAAACCACCACTTGCGCCACAAACATACGTCTAAATATTTTTTTCTTCATTTTCTTTAGAGATGCACCAATTGCAATTTTCTTGGATGATTCCTATTTATTTATTTTTGTAAGTATGACTTGCTGATACAGATTTTTGCCGACTGATCAGTGGTGCACTCTTTTGGTGTGAGCGCGAAACCTGCAGGAATTTGTAAAATTATGCGCAATGCAAGCACTATTTAACCGGAACGAGTGAAAGGAGGCGGGTGGACAGAAGAGAGCCAGAACGTGCATCTGACGTTATTACCTGTGCTGCTGACAGCAAAACGGACCGTCTCGAAATTGGAAAGACGTGAGACTGACCAGCCGGTCACCGGTCTGGGCCAACCATACGGAAAATCGGCCAATTCCGGTCCCTGGCAGGTCAGTTCATCTCATTTTTCTTTTCAAGAAAAGCCATGATCAAAATTGACGCTTGAGATTGTTTTTGTTTGCTAGTTTTTGTTTCTATCCCACATGTAAATGCGGCTCACAGTAACTGAACGCGTCACGGATGATGATGTGAAACTCCGGACACATTGCTGCAATATGGCACACATTCACATTACATAGAACACACTATTTTAACTGTCGCATGGTAATTATTTATTCAAAAGAAGGAACTACAGAGAGTACAACATTTCGAATGCAGCTTTTGTGAAAACAATTTTTATTATTTAGTTTGTTGTCTTGACTCATAAATCCATTTTCTTGCTTTCTGTTATACTGTCACTCCTCCTCTCCTGTCCTCGTACTCAATGGCCCTTCCCCCTGTATGAATAGTGGGGAGCAGCTGTCTCGTGCGTGGCCTGAGGTGCTGTGTGGTTCAGCCACGGCCGGCTGTAATAGCTCAACACTAAAGCCATTGTCTGAGGACTCGTCTGAGTGTTTGCGGTGTGGGTCACTGGATTCACTACACCCTTTTTGCTCATTCACCCCCTTTTCTTTTGCTTTCTGTCTCCCTCTAATTTTTGAATTCTCTCATTCTCACACAAAGAGAAATTGTCCCCACCCCATTAGGGCTGTGGTCAGCAAACACACAACCTTGTCTCTTCCTCACTTTTTGTGTGATGAGCGCTTGGATTCTCTCACCATGTTGCAACTGTTACTACCACATAAATGCTGGTATTATCTTTTTTACAATGTGAAAATGTGGATGTGAAATATGGAGTCCATATTTGCTCCGTTCCTGTTTTCACTCCTCTTTCACTCCCCCCCTCTATGGACCAGTTGTCCTCATTAATAATGAGTTTCAATTAGACACTCTGGCTCTATAGAACATGTCCACACACACACACACACACACACACACACACACAGACACACACACAGACACACACACAGGCAGCTGCATGGGATTAGATGCCTGCCATTCAAGTCATGGAAGGGCATGTGACCCAACAGCAGGACTTCACCACCACAACATCAACTAGGCAAACCGAGGCAATAGCAACAGCATTGTAAATAAGAATCATCAATCATCTTAATCAATCAAATCAAACATGTGTCCACAGAAAAAAGTGAGATAAAGGTTAGAAAACTAGTTAAAATGTGATTCAAACAAAAATTAGGCTGAGAGGAAGCTATATTTTGTTCGCCATGCTGTACTGTTGTACAGCAAAATCTTTCAACAGATTTCCAGTGGTCAAAAATCTCTCACATTTGTTTGTTTGCAAAAAATTGTCAATTCTGTCAAATACTGTACGTTCCTTACATAACAGTCTTCAATGTGTTGTAAAGAACATTTCAAATGTCTGTCTGCAAGTTTTCTGTGGACAAAATATTCCAGTTTTATCTTTACAATGATTGACAAAAAGGTACACAATAGCACAACACATTGAACAAACTGTGCTTCCATTTGATTGAAACATCTTTCCAAAACATTTATAATGGGCAAAAATCTCACTCTTAGTCCTAATCCTTTCAAAAGTTAGCTTTTTTTGCGAGAAACTTGTGGTCAGTTCGCAACAAACAGTTTGCAGTGAAGCACGGTTGTGCTAATGTTTATTAAACGTTTGCCAGGAACAAATTTTTCCCTTTATAACAATCTTTAATAAGACATTTTAAAAAGTATTCGCAAATTTTCAGTGACAGAACATTCCAGTTTTCATCTGTATAATGATACACAAGCACAACACACTGAAGATTACTTCCGTTCCTCACAGGAATGTTTGCATTTGCATCAGATTAAATATGCTGACTGTTTTAACTAGCCTACTAGGGCGAAAAAATGAATTACTGGAGAAGGGGGCGACTGGTCAGGCTGGAGCACAGGGTGGGCTTTATCGGTTAGAGGCTGGTACTGAGCCTAACGAAAGGGGATGACAAACGGGTGCAGGGAACAAAACCTGCTAATGCCGGCAACACTTAAGAAACGCGGCCCCAAATGAGAGCCACATGACTAGGCTCGACATTCGCAGGGGCTTCTGTCCTTCTTTGCCACACACATACACCACACCACACCATATATATATGGTATTTACAAGATTTCATTTTTGGTTGTTGGTTATGACATTTTAGTGGTCAAACTCAATGTTTTGTCTTGAGATCTAACCCTGATGCCACATGTTGGATATAAAAATCATTTTATTAATATTTTGCTACAAATCAAGGTTTTGCCAATTTTTATTAAACATTTGCCAGGAATGTTAAGAATTGTTGTTATTTGTACAATGTAATAATAGTAGCACATTTTCAGCACATCAGGTACTGGTATCACCTGACCTGATATGCCCTCGCTAATGAGCTGTGGAGCTCCCAGCATGCTAGTTCATGCACTCTCATATATTGATCAATGTTCTTTGTCAGTGCTGTAGTGTTTCTAGTGCAGGGATGCAAACAGCGCGCTTTTCGGCGCCTCCCGCTTTTTTCACGTCAGTTTGGGTGACAAATTCATCTGAAGCCTATTTCATAGCTTAATGTGAGGGACAGAAGTCTATTTACATCATTAAAGTTTACGAAAACTCGTTTTCCCTCCTCTGCGGCTGTCAATCATTCTCCATTCAGTATTCAAACAGCGCGGGCGCCTCGTCCGGTTACAGCAGCATAAAAGCACGGTAAAACTCTCTCCAATATGATATTCACATTATAATGCTTGATCTGTAGAGAAAAGGCGCTGTGGATTTGCATAAAATGACTTTATTTTGTTGGAGTTTGTTGCTGTTTTTAAACGACTCGCTACCGTGTGCCTGTTAGATCACACATCACAAGGACTAAATCGGCATCAAACGCACAATAACTGGAATTTAAAACTGTGAAGAAACAAATTATCAATAAACTGTTGGACAGATAGACACTAGGATTTGTGCGCTCGACATTTCTTCGCTTTGTGCCGTGAACTTTTAAATGCGCACTTGTGCAGCGCAGCGCTGCACACTGTGACTCCACGTTGCTTTGAGCACATCATTCTGCGCCCGCGATGCGCATACACGCTTTGTGCGCTCTGTTTTGAAGCGTTTCATATTTTCATAGTTTTGCGCACTGAAAGATTATTAAAAGCCTATATTTTGTATACCTAGCCTGCACAATACATTTAAACTAAATTACTAATAGTAATTTGTTTTTATTAACATGTTTAGATTTGATAAAATTACTGTGCAGATTTTTTCAAGAATTACTTTTTGCTGCTGATTTATACACTCACTAAGTTTAATAAAAATACATTAATACATTTATGTAATATTTAAAGGTGTTAACTGTAATCTTACACTGCAAAACGATCACTTACAAAGGATTAAATTCATCACAATTATGTAAGTATCTGGATATTTGCCGCGGGGCGAGGGCTTCGATAACCTCTCTCTTTTTTGACCATACTTGTGTTTGCATCCCTGCTAGTGGTCCTAAAATGCTATCGTAGTAGCTCCCAAGGTTTCGGAACGGAGTACGTGACTGTCCATTCAGTCCATTTATGGAAACTAACAAGGCACGTAAACAAATGACGTTAACTTATGAATGTTTACATATCAGCATGTATTTAGTAACTTGTCTTGACTTGATGAACTTCCGTTTTAACACATTGTTTTTGGCAATAGTGTTAAAGTGACCAGTGTTGTGTTCTGTAGGCTACTCAAAATCTACATTTATGAAAGTTTATGTGGCTGTTGGTAAACTCCCTGCTTTATTAGTCTATCTTAACAAGCTTATTGACCCAACTTAGTGATTTGGTTAAAAAAAACATAAAAAAAAAAGCAGCTGTTATTGTTTCCAAGTTTTTTTTAGATTTAGTGGCCTGTAAAGTCGAAATATTGCGTTCAAGAGGGCTGGCTCTGAAAAGCAGGGTTTTTTACTTGCACAGTAAAAAAACAGAATGGAAGTACCATGCCAAGTTCTGCGGCGATTAAGGCCTTCTGCAGGTTTTAATCACACTCCTTTATTAGTGTTTACCATTCCTCCTCTGGAGAGAATGGGCTGAATTCATGTCTCTCCATATTTGTTGTTGTCCCCCTTCACCTCACCAAGATTTCGCTGGCAGGGATGTCCTGTGGAGAGCACAGGGGAAACGATCTTAATAATTCAGTAGCATTTCTTTCTAACTTGCCGAAATGGGCACGCAAGGGCAGAGGAGTTACGGTAAGCTGGACTGAATTTAGCCATGGCTGTGCACGCATGCCCTTGCTCCTGTTGAAATCCTGCTGTGGCTCCTGACATGTTTCTTGAGTGACCACTGACCACACAGCAACACTTTATGGTGACCACTTGTGGACTGCTGCCACATAACTATGGTAGGGAATCGAGAACTGGTTCTTATTTATTCGGATGCTGTCTGGAACTCAGTGTTCCAAGAATGGGATTGGCCCAGTGTGAGGTAGTGGAAGTGGACTATTTTCGCACATGTCTTGCTACTTTCTGCATGATAGTCAAATAAACAGAAACAAATCTAAAGTACTAAATCATTAAGGCACTGGGTCGAGAACCAAAATTGTTAAATCAGTCCCATCACTTCACATGTTAAAAAACAACAACATCTGCAGTCCCTTTTGTCATGAAGAATCATGACTAAATATGTAGGACAGAGTAAGGAAGTGCCTGTGACCTGTTTTACCTCTGTCACACTGGACCCAGTTTTTGAAATGGGCCTGTTTAAGGATTCATGTAGTGATCATGTCATGATAAACCAAGCGAAAACAGTTATGTGGTCTATGAAGCATGTGACATTTTGCTACTCTTCTTCAATATTTCTATCTTATATGACCTGGATTAACCTTCTTGATGCTTCATTGATCTGGTTGGTTTCTCCTTGCAGGTTTACAAAGGACTGGACATCATCACCAATAAGGTTACAGAGGAGGAGCAAGCCCAGTGTTGCCATCACATGATCAGCTTTGTGGATCCATTGGTTAGTGGATACACAGTGGTGGACTTCAGGAACAAGGCCTTGTCTCTCATATCCTTTCTGATATGCCCAACCCTTCAAAATAAAATTCCAGACTCCTCCAGATTGAATTAAATTATTTAAGGCCTTTGTAAATGCCCATGCGACTCTTATGAACTGTGAATCTCGTGACTGATTTATTTTTTTAAAAATAAAGCACTCTCTAACTCGCTTGTGAAGTAAGGCCTGTTCACACCAAGGATAACTATAACTATAAAGTTTTAACAATTGGACAAGTTCTATGAGAAAAGTGAAGTTCAGTACACAGCTATAATGATTATGAGACAGTGGAATAATATTCTTGGAATCACTTTCAGAATGTTTTTTTTCCCTCCAGCTGAGGAACGACAAAAACATTGACAGCCAATCAGAGTTCACCTGATATTAAACAGCTTGTGCATGTTGGTTTGAACTCTATATATCATTATAGAAATTTGTTTTAGTGTGAATGGGTCCTCTGTGATTTAAATCTTACACAGTGAAGCATTCAGAGCGGTTAATGTTTACAGTTAACTTCCTTACTGAATGGCGAGTCGTTTTTTAACGATCCTGTAATTTGTGGAGTAGGGCTGCACGATTTGGGGAAAATGTCATATTGGGATTATTGAGGTCAATATTGCGATTGTGATATAATAAACAAATGGTTTCATGAGTGAGCTTACGACCTACTAGCAACGTTCTGCCTTACGAAACAAATGGTGCAACAGAATAAAATACAGTTAGTTACAAACTAGCTAGTAGTTACTAAGCCTCTAATGTGGACTTTACGTTCCAATTTAAGAAAGAATTTACGAACGTCTGGGGCAACCCTACCCTATTCTCCGTGCTGCACACCGGAAAAAGTTACGACGTGACCACGCACCACTGCCTAAACTGAAACTGGCTGGTCTTCTTTTTATCAGCAGTGTAGAAAATGGGCAAACAGCTCTCAGAGAATGGGTTGTCATGTCCACACATGCATTTTATTTCATAAAGTCGCAGCATTTTGTGTCATATAATTGCATAGGCTTGACATCACGATTGCGATATGATTAATTGTGTAGCACTATTGTGGAGCCAATTTCTACATAGTCTGTAACCCTGATTGGCTGACTAGTTGGCCGTTTTGCCCTATCCATACACCCTATAATTAATGATTGCAGAGATTCATTTGGTTGACAAGTTTAGTTGGCAGGCCCTTCTAAATATAAATGCTTATTTTGTCTCTGCAGATGAAATTAATGGGCCATTACTCGGCCTTTTAAGATATCATCTGCAAACTTCTTAATGATCATTCTGAGTAATTGTTCTTTTAAAATGTCATCGCCTCCCTGACATCAGTGACACAGCTTTTGTAAGACTGCTCCTTGTTTGAATGCAAATCCCCATATTTTAATTTCACGTCTTGTGGAATGTGGCAGTTCCCAGCGTGCCACACAAATGGCTCTGGCATTTTATGAGTGGGTGCTGGGTTGTACTCCCTCGGCATGGTCTTTTAGTAAATGCAAGGGCATAACTGGAAATGCATGTACCAGAAACGGAGAGAGACGCATCGATGTCCTCGTTTTCCCCGCCCTCCTGCTGCAGATGTTTGCTGAGAGATGAGGAGGATATTAATAGCTGAGGGAGATGCTGTGAGGAGGTGGGGCGGCTCTCGCAGTGTCTGGAGGAACGCTGTCGCAGACACCTCAGACGCTCATGCACAAGAAATGAGGAGTGGCAGGTGAAGAGCTTCTCAGTCTCGCCTTGCTGAAGAGCAGTGATGACCTGACCACTATACAACACGCTAAAATAGGGCTGCGCATCAAATAAAAAAAGTAATCATCACGAATAGGATTATTGCTGCACGATATTACGAAATACAATATGACATAGTCTGGTTTGTCAAATTGCTGAGGCTGCGATTTAATTAAATATATGCACTACCGGTCTCAGCGAAGAATTTACACACCTGATATCATGAGCTGTATGCATGTAAATGGACACACAGGGATGAGCTTCACACTGAAATAAGCACAGCGTATTTTTATTTGGCGGCATCCTGTCAAAAGAGCTTGATGGGTTACTGTTTGAAAATAAACTATTTAAGATGTAAATATGTATATTGTAACTTTAGTGTAAAATAAAAATTTTTTTTATTTTTTTATTTTACACTACAATAATGTTATTACATTGTTTCTTATTTTTGTCATTTTTTATATATATATATATATATATATATATATGTGTGTGTGTGTGTGTGTGTGTGTATGTATATGTATGTGTAGGCTGTCAAACGATTAATCGCGATTAATCGCATCCAAAATAAAAGTTTGTGTATACACAATATATGTGTGTGTATGGAGTATAATTATTTTCTATATATAAATACACACACATGCATATATATTTAAGAAAAATGTGTTATTTATATATAAAATATTTATATATAATGTAAATTAGATATAATATAAATATATATACACAGTATATACATGCAAATATTTCTTAAATATATACATGCATGTGTGTATTTATATATAGAAAATAATTATACACCGTACACACACATATATTATGTAAAAACAAACTTTTATTTTGGATGCGATTAATCGCGATTAATCGTTTGACAGCCCTAATATGCATACATGCATACATAAATAAATAAATAAATAAATAAATAAATAAATAAATAAAATAAATAAATACTGCTGTTCAAAAGTTTGGAATCGGTAAGATTTTTTTATGTTTTTAAAAGAATTCTCTTATGCTTACCAAGGCTGCATTTATTTGATTAAAAATACAACAACAAAAAACAACCCAGTAATATTGTTAAATATTATGACAATTTAAAATAACTGTTTTCTATCTGAATATATTTTAAAATGTAATTTATTCCTGTGATGCAAAGCTGAATCTTCAGCATCAATACTCCAGTCTCATGATCCTTCAGAAATCATTCTAATAATGCTGATTTGATGCTCAAAAAACATTCATCATTATTACCAATGTTGAAAACAGTTGTGCATAATTTTTTTTATTCTTTGATTTCGTTTATTTGAAAGTTTCTTTTGTAACATTATATATGTCTTTACATTAAATTTGGATACATTTTTAATCCATCCTTGCTGAATAAAAGTATTGACCCCCCCCCCCCCCCCAACCCCCCAAAAAAAATTCTTACTGACCCCAAACTTTTGAACGGTAGTGTATAATGTTACATAAGCTTTCTATTTCAGATAAATGCTGCTCTTTTGATCTTTCTATTCATCGAAGAATCTTGAAAAAATAATAATTAATTATTATAGATTCATTGAATAATTCAGCCCTAAAAAGATTTTGCCATTAAAAAAGTTTTCATAGGAAAAATGTTTCATAAAAAAAAAAAAATATACACTACCGTTCAAAAGTTTGGGGTCAGTAAGATTTTTAATGTTTTTAAAAGAAGTATCTTCTGCTCACCAAGGCTGCATTTATTTGATCAAAAACAATAAAAAAAAAACAGTAATATTGTGAAATATTATGACAATTTAAAATGACTGTTTTCTATTTTAATATATTTTAAACTGTAATTTATTCCTGTGATCAAAGCTGAATTTTCAGCATCATTAGTCCAGTCTTCAGTGTCACATGATCCTTCAGAAATCTTTCTAATATGATGATTTGATGCTCAAGAAACATTCATTATTATCAATGTTGAAAACAGTTGTGTACAAATTTTTTTCAAAATTCTTTGATGAATAGAAAGTTCAAAAGAACAGCATTTATTTAAAATAGAATATTTTCTAACATTATAAATGTCTTTACTGTAACTTTTGATCTCATCCTTGATAAATAAAAGTATTGATTTATTTTATTTCTTTCCCCCCAAAAATAAAATTAAAATTCTTACTGACCCCAAACTAATTTTTTCCCATTTTCTATGCAGAGATACTCTCCAACAAAATCACCCCACTCACTCTTGAATGGCTTATTCTTTCCAAAGCTATTCAAGTTATCTGGTGAAAATTCTGTTTTTTTTCTTTTTCTTTTTTAATATCACTATTACAGAAAAACAGAATACCCCAATATCAGTTTTTTCCAATGTCTTGCAGTCTCAATTAGTTGTTGTTTTTGTCATAATCTTCTGTTATAACCATCCAGAGATGCTTGAAAATTCTCTCTCTGTCTCGCAATCTCGTCCCCACCCCTTTCCTCGTGTCTTTCTCTCACTTCCTCTTCTCTCCTCCTCTTTTGTTTTCTCTCCCTCCCTCCCTCCCCAGGGATCACAGAGTGATGCAGATGGGGTGGACAGCGTTCGGCCAGACTGCTTTGATTTTAATGCATGTGACCTGGAAGTGTGTCTGTGTGCGTGTTTGTCCATTTCGTGTGAGGGAGAGTGCTGATGCGCCTTCTCGTTTTGAAGCAGTTAATGAATTGCTCCATGGAGCTTCTGACGCCATTTATTAAAATCTTCAGCAGAATCCCAGCAGTCATGGTGAACTGACTGCCCTCTCACAGCACCAGGCCTGGACATTACATGAATTATTGTTAGAGCATCTGTAGATCTGAGAATATGATACTGCTTTTCATCCGAGCACTATAGCAGTGGTGTACTCTGCAATCTAACCCAATGTGGTTGCACATGTATGATCATTGTGCATAATTTATGTATTGCTTGTAACTGTGGCATCAAAGGATGTTTATTTGAAAAATGAAGTTCGACTTCCTTAATGTGATACATAGAGGACATGCATCATCGGAAAAAGCTGCCCATCATTGTTGGAGGCACAAATTACTACATTGAATCCATTTTATGGAATGTGCTCATCGACACTGGGGTAAATGTGAGTTTTAATACTTTCTGATTATAAAGAATTGCTCTGTTCTAAAACCTAGTCATCTGCCTATGTGGGCAGCATTGTAAAGTTGCAATGTAACAAAAGTAGATACAGCTCTTTTCTTCAGTATTGTGACGTACATTATAATGAAACAGATTATCGAAAAAGAAAAAATGTGGGATGGGGACTTGGTTCTATGCACCAGTTGTTGATTGGATGATATCTAAATTATGCTGCTGTCAAAGATACCTCGTGTTTTGCTAAGAGAGAAGAAAATCAGAATGCATTATAGTATTGAGTAAAAAGTTAAGCATAATAAACATGGATTATTTTAGAGTGCTGTTTATTGGAGGATCATACTGTAAGCAACATGCTAACATCAAACTATGGACCCTTTTCACAGTCTGAATTCACTTAATTTCCACAATTATTAACATCATAATGAAGTTTTTAATGTGCATTTATAACACTATACTTTGTAATATTACCTTGGCTTTAAATTTCAGAAAACTCTCTGAGTGTTTCTAATACAACGGCTGAGGGAGTGATGGCAAATCTTTCTCTCCTCTGACCATCATAATCAATCTTGCGATATTTCTTTAATCTTTGGGAAAGCCATACAATTGTGGATATTTCCTTTTGCTATTGGAGCAGTAGAAGTTTACTTAAGAAGTTGACTGTGTAAGTTTACCCAACTATGATGGCTTCTGCTTCTGAGAACACTGGAAATGTGAAAAGGGTCCATTTAAATCAATCAAAAATCAAGTCAGGGAATTGTTGCCACATCACGTTGTGCGCATCTATTGTAGACAGAATGACTGATTATAATGAGTTTGATTGTCTTTTGTCTCATCGTGTCACTCCGCTAGTGTTTTAGACACTGTGTTAAAAGGCAGTATGTAACGAGGCAGCTCACTACATTTGAAACAGAGCTAGTAAGTCATAGTAATATTAAAAGGCTTTCTGTGTATCTATTGGCAGAAATAATCTAAACGAGTCCTCCTCTGTCTGACCTACAGCAGGGGAGTGACACAGAATCCGAAAATGGTGGGACTCCTGAATCAAAGGTGGAGCTTGAGAAACTGGGTGGTCCTGAACTTCACAGACGTTTGAAGGAGGTGGATCCTGACATGGCCGCCATATTGCACCCTCATGATGCACGCAAGATTGCAAGGTAATTATTTCAGTGATCGCACAAAACAGAGACGGCTTCATTTCCCTGCACCCAGTCGCAGAAAAGCTTAGTGTATTTCCAATGAGTACTATTATTTTTATTTTATTTTTTACCTCATCCACAGACCAACATGGTATTATCAGAAAGTACTTGCAAGAATTCTATAACTGAATGTCTACTTACACACTGTACAAAGTTAGCCCACTGTTTGAAAGTAATGCTGCATTCAATTCAGGGTTTAAGTTCATTCAAATGGACAACTTGGTCCTTGGACCGACCAGCAGGTCTGGCTCTTTGGAATAAGTCTGGGTTTGGATCTAAAGGGTCTTTGTATTAGGGGGTCTGGGTCATGAAACATCTAGTCTTGACTCCAGTACTTTGTGTGCAAATACGCCTATTTTCTTAATTGGTACCCATTCTGAGGTGTTGAAATTGAAACTATCAAGTTTAAGTTCCTGGTGTTTGAACCTACATCCTTCTCAGATACCAGCCCAGATCTTTGTCCACGTCACTTTATTTACTGCACCTTTCTCATTTACTCCTCTTTCAATTATGTCAGTCTTTTCTTAGCCTTGTTGTTGTTTTTTCCCCTCATACATTTCTCTTAAAAGGTGCAGAGTTAAAGTGAACTTGGGTAGAAACCTTATCATACGATCTTGTGGTAAATTTTGACATTTGTTGGGCTGCATCTATTTTTCCACCTGTGTGGGAGAACTGATGGCTGTGGCTTCCAAGCGTGTTACACACGTTTTCACATGCTTCAATTGGTGTTTGATTGGTATCAAGGGGCCGATTAGCACCTCTTCTGAGAACTATGTGCTTGTTTAATTGATGCCAGCCTGTGTGCCACTGCGTCTACAGTATTTCTGCGGTAGAAGAGCTTCTCTCCCACAGTTAAGAGTGCTAATGTCTCTTTACTGATATCAGCTGCTTCTGAGGAAATGACTTGCTTGAAGTCCCATGAACCTTCTCTTCAGCGTGACCAAACTTAAACTTCATGATTCGTCTTTTTTGTGTGTTTTTTGTTGTTCATCATGTTCTTGTTTGGTGTGTGGCATGCTCTTTCCAAATTATATGTTCAGTTGAGAGCTTATTTGGCATTTGGAAATCTTTTAAATGTATTAAAGAAATGCATTATTTTATCTGAAGTCATAGTATTTTGACTAAGTATAATATGGTCAATTTATTGGTTGATTGACAGGAGTCTGCAGGTGTATATGGACACTGGAGTTCCACACAGTCTGCTTTTGGAGGAGCAGCGAGGGCAGGATGGAGGAGATTGTCTTGGGGGTCCCTTGCGGTTCCAGAACCCTTGCATCTTCTGGCTGAACTACAAAATGAATGGTAGCCACCAGTCATTGTAGATTGTGACTGTAACATGTCTTCAGTATCTTTATTTAATTTTCTCATTCATCCTCTCCTGTAGCTCTGGATGAGAGGCTGGACAAGCGTGTGGATCAGATGTTATCGCTTGGGCTGATTGATGAGCTCAGAGATTTTCACCTGCGCTTCAATGAGAAGATGATCAAAGAGAGCAGGTAAATCTCAATGTTGTAAAAGAACATTTTTAAATAAATTCAAAAGATCATTCATAATTAATCATTTATGTAACTGAACACTTCTAATTAGCTGACAACACATAGAAGCATAAGCTAACTTGAATATTACGTTGTCTGGTTGAGGCTAACATGCACTTCACAGAACAAAACAATGACGCAAGCAAATGTACCTTTACAAATTAAAATGGTTTGTTGTCAGCTGCATGGATTTATCAGTATATATAATTATTTTATTTTCCTAGTGATGTTGAATAATATCAGCCCCCTATCTATTGTGCGCTTCTGATTTTTTGGTATATGGAACTAGGTCAGATTTGTTTTGTATTTGAAATCCTTGTATTACCTCTGAATGAACCATGTGTAATTTATCTCTCAAGGTGCTTGACACAATAGCTACACTGCTGTCTTTTTTCTTCAACTGTCAGAAAAATACAAGAAAGCTAAGTTTCACAGGCTGAACCTGTTCTGCACATCGGACCTTTGAAGTTAACAAGTTGAAGCAGGTTTATCACCCGCTGTTCCTGTCTACAGAGTTTTTTTTACTTAAGTAATGGTGGGAATCCAGAGTTTTGACAAGTGAAGTGTTTCCAATAACTGACGTAGATGTCAGTTAATTTTAGTAAAGTGACTGACGTTCCTTAAACACACCTGAATCATTCGATGTAGAGTTACAAGAGGTTGCATTTACACTTGTGTGCCTTTTGAATTCACAGGAAATGAAATGGTCCATACTGCTGCGTAACATTTAATGTGACTGTGACCTTGGCATAAGTGTGTTATTGATGGCTTATTATCTGTTAAATACATTTTTGTTTTTCCATTGTGCATCCCATATTTATGAAGACTATTAATATCTCAACATGCATATATATTTAAATATGACATTAAAATGTAAAACATGTCATTACTTTCGAACATATACTTACAATATGCATCTTTTGCTCGTACTTAGGTTAGGGATTTGAACAATCCTTAGTTTTAAACTTCAGGACATAACTTATCTGACACTGTTTGAGGTAAAGATATCAATGTGTGGCTTGTTGAGGAAAACTGCGTTATAACATTTCTAAAATATTATACTTGCTTTTTTTAGCTGGGTGGGCAATAGAACAGATGGGGCATACCATGGATTTTCGTTAAAGGACATACACAAGCCATATCTAAGGGCCAGAATATCAAAGAAATTTGGAGGGAGGGTGGGGGGGTGGTGGCTCTCTTGGTTTAGACCAGTAGGCAATCATTCATAACAATAACAGATCAATCTAATAGAAACGCCTTGGCAACCTCTAAAAAACCCTAGCAAACACCTAGAATTGCTCAGGTAATCACTCATAACGCCCTAACAATTACATAGAAACGATCGCAATAAGTCGTGAAAAAGAACTCAATGCTATTCTCGTGCTGACTGACACAGGGCTGAAGTGTGTGCACAGAAAGATGTATCTCTCTGCATGCGATTGCGAATTCTGTTCTCTTTCACGTTTTATTGCACTTGAATGGTAAAATACACAAAAAATTGTGTGGTGTATTCATGTAAACACAGTCAGTTATGTCTCAAGTGAAAGTAATCAGTATAATGGATCCTTGCATTCGCTCTTAAAGGGAAAGCAGCCTAATAAACCTGCTGCTCTGTCATTATTGTTTATCAAACAAAAGAGAAAATAACTTACTGCTCTTGACTGAATTACTTTTGTAGCTTTAATAAGAAAAAAGTTATATTGAATTAATACAGTGAAGTCTATGCACTATTTTATTTTTACAATTGATTATTCAATTTCTATACTATTTTTAACTACATTTTAAATAAAACTATAGTATACCTATTATTATTTAATAATTAGCTTTTTTGTTCTTATTTTTAATTACGAGAAGAGAAAAAAACTATAATCGTGATATATATTGTTAACGTGAAATATAATTTCTCATACCTTGAAATAAAGTTTTTGGTCATATCGCCCGTCCCTAATAGAAACCCTTTGGCAACCACTCACAACAGCCTAGAAATCATAAACCATATCAACCACATAGAAACGCCCTGGCAACCACTCATAACATCCTAACAATTGCATAGAAATGACCTGGTAATCACTCATAACCCCCTCACAGATGTGGCCAGTAGGGGTGTAACGGTACACAAAAATCACGGTTCGGTACGTACCTCAGTTTTAAAGTCACGGTTCGGTTTATTTTCGGTACAGTAAGGGAAAGAAATGCAAACATTAAACTGCAGGTTGTTTATTACTATAAACTTTTTTTTAACAATTTGTTTACACTTTTTTAAACACTTTTTAATAAAATATAATAAAATAGATATAAAATAAAAAAAAAAGAATAAGAAATAAAATACTGCTGCAAAGTTCTCCACTAAATAAAATACTCTCAGTCTCAAACCAATATCACATAATAAGATATAATGAAAAATATAAATAAATAACTATGATTACAGTGCAGCATTACCAATCCCAGCTTGTAGGCCTGCTCATATTTAAAAATTAAGGCTGGGAATCGATAAAAAAAAAAAGAACTAATTAATTGCACAATTTGCTGTAATTAATTGCAATTCCTCCAAGCTTGTAATCATCAATAATTAAACTTATAATCACCTAATTAAATGAAACACGGGGAAAAAAGGAACAGAAAATAGCCCTATATTAAAATAATATTAAACATAAATATATCAATGTATTATTATTTTTCAATAATCAATCAACATAATCAATTTAAGATTTTTTTTTTTTTTCACTTTTTTAATAATTATCAAAATAAAATATAGTCCAAAGCTATTATTACCAGAGCTTGTGATCAGAGCAGGTCATTTTACCATTTTTGCCAGCATAACTAAACCAGCTCAGCAAACAGAAGTGTACTACTGAGAAATTTCACCTGTTTTGAGTGTTTGGGCCGTTAACGACAGAGCAGAACGCGCAGCGCAAACACGGACTCGAACATTGAGCAGAGAGCGCAGCGGGCCGACACACACACACACACACACACACACACACGAAACGGAGAGTGCGGCGGCGCACACGGAGCGGAAAAGCTTTTTTTCGCCCTGCAGTCTATTTCATTGGTTTAGGTTACAGTGACGACGGATAAAACACTGGTAAAACATTAGAATCAGCTGCAGGGCGGGATTTGCGCTGAACGCGGAGACTTCCGCCACTTAATATGTTCGTGTAGAAACACGAAAATGTACCTATGTTCCGCACACAAAATATTGCATGCAGTCATTCGGTACACACGTGCACCGAACCGAAAGCCCTGTACCGAAACGGTTCGGTACGAATACACGTACCGTTACACCCCTAGTGGCCAGGCAACCACTCATAAGACTCTAGCAACCATGAGGAAACACCCTGGCAACCACTCAACACCATAGAAATCACATAGAAACGCCCTGTCAACCACTCATAACACCCTAACAATTGCATAGAAACAACCTGGCAACCACTCATAACACCCTCACATAGATATGGCCAGGCAACTACTCATAAGACCCTAGCAACCATATAGAAATGCCCTGAAAACAACTCAACACCCTAGCAACCACATTGTATTGCCCCGGAAACCACCATTAACACCCTGGCTTTGTAGCTGTGAGTTTTGCAAATACAAGCATGGTGCAGTGCCTGTTAGAGAATTTACGGCACATCAGATCAAACGGCAATCTTCCAATCTTGCGGCAATCAGATCAAGAGCGAAGCCCATGATGCAAGTGTCCTGTGCTTTAGCCTGTGTTTATGGATGCACTAACAATATTTGTTTGATAAGGTGATTAATTATTGATTGTTAGTGCTGTCACATGCTTTGTTGTGCAGGGATATTGGCGGACGGACTGCACTGCGGTGTGTCTGTGTGGATGTTGATGACACAGCAGTGTCTAGGGTTGGGCCGCTCTGGGTGTGGCTTCTGCCGATTGATGGCCGACCGCCCAGCGCTCCGTCCAGCCGATCGAACCCCACCTCCCCTCTTAGACGTCTTCGCTGGCAAACTTGCCACCCAAGCGCTTTTCTCCTGTTTCCTCACGTCATCCTACTCTCTTCCTCCCCCTTTTCCTCTTCTTTATGTCTGCATCTGCCACCCTTCCGCCAGCCCTCTCGCCTTACACGGGGAGCAGTCACTAGGCAGCAAGGTCAGACTCTGCCTGTCTCTCCTTTCCATTCCCTCTCAGTCTATCTCGCTCTGTCCTGTCAATAGACCCCCTCCCCCTCGCCCCGTCTGCACTGTCTGTGTCCCTGTGACCGGCTGATCTCTCTTTCTGTTTTCTGAGCTGTATGACAACTCATTTTTACCCCAGGGGCTGGGGTTCTGATGCACCCAGTGACCGCTTTTCCATCTAAAATTGGGTCCCATTAAACATTGGATGTGATTTCACCCTTGAGTTCACCCAAAATACCTTATATTTAGAATATTGTTCTGTAAATTCAGCCACAGCTAATCAATAACATTGATAACAAAAAGATTAACAGATGTCATTGTTGTTTAATCAGTGACATCACTTTACAGTTGCTTTAAGTGTATTTGTATGATGAAATGCATTTTAAAAATGATACAGAGTGAGCTGTTGAATAATTGTGCAAAAACATGGGAGCACAACTCTTTAAATATTGTCATAATAATGTAGTTTAATGTGAGTAGGTTGATGCTTTGACAGATTTTTTGTGCTCTCAGATTACTTTTCCTAGTGCAACACTTCATATGATATGATTTTATATGTGAAATGTTACGAGAGCATTTATATTTCACAAAAGAGCTTGCCGTAACAGCCGGTTGCTGTTGAACTTCCGACTTCACTGAATGTCACCCAGACAGAGCGCAACAGATGAGAGAGGGCAATCATTTTGATAAATCTGATGCTGTAGAATGCTTAAATGCAATCAGACTGAATTGAAATCCTGAAGTATCAGAGCTGTAATGGCATTATAAGCCTAACATTTTATAGGAAACCCTTACATTTTATAGGAAAAATAATAGTAAGAAGTAAGAATAATAGTAAGAATTTACTGGGGTTTTTTTTCTTTTTCTTTTCTTTTTTGTGGCCTTGGTGAACATAAGAGACTTCTTAAAATTGTGTAAAAAAATGTCCAAAACTTTTGAACAGTAGTGTATATTTATATAGCTTTTTGAATAAAACGCTCAAGCTTGCCGCAAAGCACCAGCAAAAGTAATGATTATGAATGTGTCTGGAAAATAATAGCAAGGAGACTTTACTCAACTACAACTATTTACTAAACTAAGGTTTTCTGAGTCAGTGTCAACAGCAAAGACGAAGTTGACGTTATTGGCTCGCCGTCTCTGTGGTATAGTGGAGCACCTTTAGAGAGAAATGCACCTTTCATACGGATTACATAAGCTGAGAGTATTTGTTTTTAAAGTAGACATTTCAAGATTACTATAGATATATTTCTCATGTCCGTGAGTCAAGTAGCCTATACACTGAGGTTCAGTTAATTTTTGTGACGCACTCCAGTTCAGGGAAACCAAGACAGCATAAAGTGCATCCTGTTGTTTTCTATATTTCACAAAAGCGCAACGTTTTGTTGTTATTGTGAGTTCACACAAATCAAAGTAGAGCCTTTACAGTTTCCAATGATGTATTACTCTTATTTAACCCGCAAACTAAAAAACATCCCATGGCAACAATGTAAAAGTAGCTCAATTCCGCGTGAAGAAAACCACAGACTTGGCAACACTGATACGCCACTTCTTGTGAATTTTCTTTTTGTGCGACTAACCGACTAATACAGTTTTGGTGGACTAAGCCTCTTCTCGTTGACTAACGTTTATTCGACTATTAAGGGGCTGCCCTAATAAAACAGAAAATAAAATTTGACTTCACACAATAATAGTTGTCAAACTGGCAATTTTGGCTTCAACCAGTAAATATCTATGGCAACCTCATAGCAACACCCTGGCAACAACCCAGAACATTCCAGCAGTGTGGTGCTATTTTTCATGGGTAAAGATGAGTGATATTTACTTTCGTAAAAATCTAGTACTGTTCTTCAGTTTTTGTGCGTGTATAATAATTTGGTATACATAAGTAATTCATTTTTCTCTTCTGTGTTTACAGTCAGGACTATCAGCATGGCATTTTCCAGTCTATTGGCTTTAAAGAGTTTCACGAGTACCTGACAGCAAGTGAGAACCTCAGTCAAGAAGAACGTGATAAACTGAAAATGAAAGGTAAGCATTCATTCAGCCTGTAATTTTGTTTGAGCTCTAATGTCTTCATTCTTTTGTTGTAAACTAAACATCTGTCAGTTCAGGCCTTGGGAATGAACATAGAGTGAGATTGTTGATGTTCTTGAAATATTTCTGCGGGAGAACAGTTATGAAACCGTTTCTGACTTCACACAAAAGAGAGCGCAAACAATCTCAGACATTCATTCTTAAAGCATTCTCATGCTTTTCCAGGCAGTTTTTTTTTTAAACAGTCAAACAAACCAGTCCTTGAACAAACTCGGCACATTTGAAGCAAAAACACTTTGTCCATCACTGATTAAAATACATTTTCATTGTAATACAAAATTATCACTACCACCTTCAGACAAGTATATTGTACATGTTTATGATTAATTGCTTGTGATTAATTACTTTTTGTCGCGGTAATGATTAATTAGGTGTCTGACATGTGTACACAAACCAACAATTAAAAAGTGCAGACAGGAAGTCTACTTCATGCATTACAAATTATGTCGCTGTGGACGGGACAACAGCATATTGACTTTGAAAGACACTTTATGTAATGTCTATTAAATGATTTATTCATTTGTCACAAAGTCTTTGTTATATATTCATTTGTGAACATTTCTCATCTCATACGGAGATGTGATTCATTTGATTAACCAGCATATCTAATTCAGTTAAAACTGGTAATCGATTGACTGCCCTGTTATAAAGCAAACCGGTATTTGTCTTCTAAATTTTCAGCAGAGTTTTGAGAATTGCTCTGGTGTTTGTGTCTGATCAGATCTCTGAAACATTTAGCGTTTAAGAGTGAACGCTCAGTCTGTCATCAGCTGCTGAGGAGCTGTAGAGAGGAAGATGTCAGGCTTTTGGTCATAATTTCTCCTCTCTCTCTCTCTCTCTCTCTCTCTCTCCCTCTCCCTCTCCGACAGTCAGTTGGATTGGTGTCAAAATCAATTACTGGCGTGCTAAGCATGAAAGTTGCAGCACTCATAACACTGCTCATGTCTGCTGAGAGTTCATGAGTGTTTTTCGCTTATATAGTGCTCCGCATTAGTGACTTTTCAGTTGGCCATGAAGATGATAATACTGCTCTCTGATTGATTTGTGTAGCTCTCATGTTTATATGATGGATTGTGAATTGCATTCTAGTTTTGTGGGGATACCACTGCCAGTGAGGTGAATACACAAATGTTAGTATGTACACTGAATCAACATAGAAAATGAATCAACAGCAAACAGACAAGGGTCCAAGCTTCTACTGTTTCAACTGAGATTTATCAACACTATGCATTTATAGCACAAATTTAAAAACAAAGTGTTTTTTTTTTTAAAGTCACGTTGTACACTATTCTCCGGGTTCACTGTCCCGGATACCAATATTTTAACGATTCAGGTTCAAGTTGAATCACTGTCTGGCTAACTGAGATTTCCATATGGTGATAAAGTTTAAAATCATGATTTTTTTTTTTCTTTTTTTTTAGTACCACAGCTCTGATAGATTGTTTGGACTCGTAAATGGTGACACATGATGTCAGGCTTAACAACTGGATTAATAAAGAGCAAAAAGCTGCAGTTTAATTTAAATATACACTATTGTTCAATATTTTTATTCATCAAGAGGCATTAAATCGATCAGAAGTCACAGGCATTTATAATTTTACAAAAGATTTGTAATTCAAATAAATGTTGCTGTTTTGAACTTTCTATTCATCAGAGAATCCTGAAAAAAAAATTGCGTTTTCCACAAAAATATTACAAATGTTTTCAACATTGATGATAATAAGAAATGTTTAGAATATTAGAATGATTTCTGAAGGATCATGTTGCAGTAAAGCCTGGAGTAATGGCTGCTCAAAATGCAGCCTTGCCATTACAGGAGAAAAAAAAAAATCAAAATGGTTAACTTATTTAGAATTTTAGTAATATTTCACAAAATAAATTTTTTTACCTCTTGTTGCCTTACTTCAGGTTAATCAGGCCAGTGGGTCTCAAGTCATCACAACTAAACCCCTTGCATCCATCCTCACCTCTCTCCCACCCTTAAGTAGCCTAAACTGTTGAACGTTAGTGTATGTATGGTCATGTTCTGTGTGCTTCAAACTGAAAGCAAAGAGCAACTGCACATACTTCAAGCACACAAGGGGCTCATGATGCAATATGTTCTGAGGTTTTGGTGCCACGGGTTACTGTAAAATTTACATACATACACACACACATATACATACACACACACATACACACACACACACACACATATATATATATATATATATATATATATATATATATAAAATGTATATGTGTGTGTATATATGTATATATACGTATATATACGTGTATATATATATATGTGTATGTATATGTACGTATATATATACGTGTATATATATGTATGTATATGTATGTGTATATATGTATGTGTATGTTCCGTTTTCCATTGACTAGACAAAAAAAGTTGATAAATTGTTCTTATATATATCTTATATATAAGAACAATTTCTCTACTTTTTTTTTGTTTGTTTGTTTTATGACTTTTTTATATATTTATCTAAGCAGTAGCAGTGCAAGATTTTTAAAGGGATAGTTCACTGAAAAAGAAAAATTGTCATCTAGTCACACTCATGCCGTTCCAGAAAAATCTTTTACGAATCAAAAAGTACAAAAAGGCATTGTAAAATATGAAGCTTAACTGTGTTTGCTTGATGTCCGAAAACAAACCTATATGCTTCTGGTGTGTCAAGCAAGCACATTTGAGCTTCCTTTATCATTTTTGATGTGCTCCATGGATGTGCATTGATCAATGTTTATATGTAAATAAAATCCTAAGTTAATCTGTTCATCAAAGTGATTGTGTGTCTTCAGAAAGACAACTTTTTGTGCTTTTTGATGTATGAGACTTTTGTTTGCATGGACCTTCAACAAAAAGGATAAGCGAATATTAAAAATGTTTTCATTTTTGTTCCAAAGATGTAGGAAAGTCTTGATTGTTTGGAATGACATGAGGTTGATCACAGAATAAAAAAAATTGGGTGACCCATCCCTTTAAATATAACATTTCAAATTCTAATATTTGTCGAAAGAATAAATACATTTGACTAAATTGTGTTGCTTTAGTACACAGACAGCCCAATATGCTGTGGCACCAGTGGTAAGAGGATATACTGAAGGGGAAGTGAATTGAGAGGGGGTGGGGTGGCTGAGATTTTTAATGGAACTGCCTCTTCCTCTTCTCCTTGTCCTCTATGCTATTAAGCACTTTAAATTGAGTTGGAACCTATTGCGCATTACTTTTTATTTTTATTTTTTACGTGTTGTCTCCCACAAACATCTAACACAGTACTTGGTGTGGCCGTCATATATTGATCTTGTAATTTCTTTCTCACACAGGGGTCGAGTCTCTCAAGCAAGCGACTCGCCGCTATGCTCGAAAACAGAACAAATGGGTCCGCAACCGATTCCTCAAGAGTAAGTCTCGCTGAATACACACTCTTTCCTTGGTGTTGTGCATGGTTCAAATTCAGAAGGCAGCTTATTTGATGCCCATAAGACACCAAACCACAGATTGTTCTAGCCATATTTTCCCTGTAATAAATTCAAAGCGACATTGCATGAAAAGTTTCCCTTTAACGTAAGTTTGTCGTCCTCCCCTTTCCATCCTGTCTCTTGTTTGAGGGTTTAATTGTCTGTGAGGTACAGTCTCTGCTGCTAGATGCTCCGCAACACTGCAGCTGTGTAAGTTCAGAGTGCATTGCAGCCACTGACTTCAATTTGGATCACAAGGGAAGTGTATCCACCATTAGAGTTCAGTTCACTCATCTCAATTCTGAATTCATTGCTGGACATTAAATATTGGCTTCACTCGTGGCTTGTCTGTTGTATATTGGCTGTTGAATTTTGGTCGCCCCCAGAGGTTACTGTAGCTGTGTGTCTCTTTTTCGTTTTCTTACAGTATGGTCTAATGGTCAGGTAATCACAGCTGGTTTTAACGAAATGGACTTCACACAGACCATTAAACACACAAACAATCATGGAGAAATACTATGTGTGTTTGAAGGCTACCCCTCCCTCACAGACAGCCTCAAAATTCCAAGGCTCAGGGTTCAGTATTTACTGGCCTTGGGTTGATAAAAGATCAAATGCTCGTAAAGTTTGGGTGTTTCAAGACACGGTCAGTCTGAACAGTTTGTACTTTTACTTCCTAACAGACAACAGCCGAATCAGCAAGCACTTCACTGGTTAAACAGCTGTGTGTGTATGTTTGTGCTGGTGACATCAGGGTGTGAAGTTTATTAAGAGAAAGGAGGTAAAGGACACTTCATAACAATGGAGAGTGTAGAAGTGAAATATTGTTAGTTTGTTGCATAATAAAAGTTATAAAGTTCAAAGGAATGTGTGCATGTGCGTGGCACAGGGAGCGTTCACACAGGATGTGTATCTTGAGTACAGAACAGCTACAAGGAGTGGGACAAAAACAGAACGCAGAGGGTCTCAAGAAGTGTTTAAAGTTTAACTAATTTGAACTTTATGCTTATGAAGTGATATGTGATGCAGCGGTCTGTCTAATGCATAGGCCCAGACCCAAAATGTAAAAAAAGCCCCCCCAAAAAAACAGCACTGATAAAGTGCAATCATATCCTGTGTGTACAAGCTTTAAAAGAATAATTCATCCATAAATAATCCTTAATGAAATAATTTTGTCACCCAACATGTTCGCATGCATGATTTAAACTTTCACAGTCCAATTTGTGAACAAATCGTTCATACCATTTGGAATAATTGGTTCACAAATCAGACGTTGCTACTTCTCTAACGTACTTTCGTGAACACCGCAAGTAGAGCTAGCTTGGAAATACAATTTACATTTTGGTCTGGTCTTCATGCAAAGCTCTATCAAATGTCTTCAAAATAATTTAAATATTTTTTCATTTTGTTGAAAAGAGTGGCCAGGATATTCTTTAAAACATTTTTTGGAAAGAAAAATTATTTCCATGGAAGTCATATGGGTTTGGAATGATGTTCATTGGAACATGCTTTTTTCAACTTTACATGCATGTTTTTTTTTTTTCCACTTGTCACATGCATCATCTTCATGTCTTCCACTCCTCTTTCCTGTTCTACTTCCTGTAAGCACCTCAACACTGACCAAACTAATGTCTTGGATTTACCTTTGATTTCCACTTTACCTTGGAAGTCCTTGGCCTTCACCGCCTCTACCATTCTTCCCAACATTATTTGGGCATTCCGTTTGGATTCTGACCCCTGTTTCTGAAGATCCTGGCCTGGATTATCCCTTGCTCCCCATCCTTGTGGAGACTACCAGCAATCCTGTTAGCCATAATGAGATTAGGCAGAGACAGTGGCTAGCCCTTATTAAGAGTAGTTTTGTGTCCCACCATTTGCGGCTGAACCCTACACATGAGGGCAGCTGGCATTAGGTGAGATGTCTGTGAATGTGGCCTTCCTCTATGGTCTTTTTGTCCTGATTTTAGTTACTGAAGAATCTTCTCCTGAGTTCTGCAAGAAGGAGCCTTTTGGTCATGTTCTTATAAAGTATTTTTCTTCACCAGATGGTTCCTGGTGCTTTGATCAGTGATCAGTCCTGCAGCGTGGCAAGTTTCAGCTCTGTCCATGTGGTATACCAAGCCTTTTGCCATCCTAATTATTTAAGAAAATAATTAGATAAGTAGCAGGCTAGATTTCTCTCTCTACATTTTCAACAGCTCTGTTAGCCAGTACTCAAGTCCAAGCCCAAGACCATATATTATCTTTGACTAGTAGAGACCAGCTCATTGGAGTCCTAATGTTCATTAGTTCGAATGCTCCTGAAATTATGGTCTTAGACTAGGACTTGAGACAAACTTGAGTACTACACTAATGGTTTCTAAGAAGCATTTAAACTCTTGGGTCACCTCTTGTTGCCTTACTTCAGGTTCATCAGGCCAGTGGGTCTCAAGTCATCACAACTAAACCCCTTGCATCCATCCTCACCTCTCTCCCACCCTTTGCTGGACTCTGACCTGATTTTGGTCTGGTTAAGGTCCCGTGGCTGCCTGTCAGTAGCCTAACTGATCCCTCCCTCCACACCCCACGCATCCTAGTGCCTCATGGGGCCCTCAGCTGACCGGTCTAATCCTGCAGGCATTAGAGTACTGATAGGAATTCAGAAGGTGGCAGGAGGTTGGAGTTTATGGTGAGGCCTCTTGAGGATAAGGACTGTGGGTTCATTGAGGGCAAACTTGCGTTCATTGTCCTCCTGGCCTCTATGGGGCGATCAACATCTCCTCTTTCCTTTTTCAATCAGTGGGTTTGTTTGTAAAACTCTGAGCTGATATAAATAAGCCAGTTCGGTATATTGATATTGTTGCCCCAAGCTGACAGCTGTGAAGGGAGCATCACCTTCAGAGCAGTCAAAAATTGTTTGGAAGAAAAGTTCTTGTGATGTGTCTCCCTTATTAAAATCAATTAATTTGCAGCCAATAGCCAGCTCTAATAGTCAGTCTGCTACCTTATTGAGCTGTGCTGGTTTGAACCCTACCGTTGACAGCTGAATTCGGGATTAGGGTGAACACGAGCTCCGTTTCCGCTTCCCTAGGGAGAGTAGCTTGGGGGGTAACCGTGACAACAGTTCAGTCGACAGCTCAGGGAGGCAATGTGAGCACTAAGTAACAGTCTCTTGCCTTTTGTCAACGATAGGGGAAACCTGAGTGGGATGCGCGACAGGTGCGACATAGAAAAGTGTCCACTTACACACACACCTCGGGACACGCCCCACACTCCCTAAATGCATTCCCGCAAGAATACGGATACCATCCGTTTGCATATGGACCTTTGTCCATGGTTGATTATACATGAACATGTGTTGATGAGCTTGTGAATGGCATACGGTGGAAGATTTAGCTGAAGATGGCCACGTAAGCAAATGTAAACTAAATTAAGGTATAAAAGGACTTAAAAACAGCTGTTGAGGTGTTGACCTGGTGTTCACAACCTACAGCTGGATGTCTGATGATTAGTCCTACAGCTGTCCAACATTACAGCTGGTGTCCTGTGCCGACATCCATATCCACTCCTTCATCTTTTCTTGACCTAGGCTCTCTTATCACACAAAGAGCAGCAGGTGTGACTGCTCAGTGTGCTTCCTGATGCCCATGTCTTTGGAGACTCTAGAAAAGATCTGCCAGTTGGTCAGCGAGAGGTCTTTTCACATCTCAAAAGGCAGCAGCCGCACAGCTGTCTGCCGTGGGCATGCTGCAGAGGTACCGCCTCATTTAGGCAGACATTTGAGATCTCAGTGGTTAGAAACCCTTGTTCTCTCATCTTTTCCAGCATTCAGGTCTGTCAAGATTACTTGACTTAGATTTCACTGAGATTTGAATTTTGGGTGGGGGAAAGCCCTCCGTTCAGCATCTGTTTACCCCCAGATGGCCATCATTGACCCGTTCCCTCTAATTTCTATACCCCAGAGAGAGGTACAAAAAAAGCCCTCCACTCCCCACATGGCTCAGGTAGGCCAGGTGTCTCTGTGCAGGCCCACCTGCTGCCGTTCTTTTCTGATAAGCACAAAAGCGGACATAAAGACTGCAGAACGGTCTTTGATTAGGAGCGACGGCAAGCAAGATGCAACAAGGTTTAGTTTGAGGTAAAGAGATGCTTTACATCAGCTAAGTGGGACGCTGGGTCTCTTGTGTGCAGGAACACCTGTGCAATTGGTGCCAATGCAAAACAATGCAAAAGCTGTATGCATCTCATTTAATGCATAGCTTTCTAAGACATTATTAACATAATGAGATATCTTTGCTGAGTGTGATAAATTAATGGATTTTATATTTTGATTTTAAATTTCAAAATGAATATTTAGTTGCAAAGTGGCAGTGTCTATTTAATAGTGCATATACTAATTTTAAACAATAAATTTATCAAATTTGACAGCAGGTATTTGATATTGAATTATATTTATTTAAATCATCATTGTAATACATTTCATTAAATATAATGCTCACTAGATGATCATAAAATGCTTTTAATGATTAAATTAAGTGACGGTTAGTTTATAACTTTATATTTATTTATAACCTGGATTTGTCTTGGTAGCATTGAAACTCAATTTTACTTTTTGATGAAAAGGTTTTGTTAGAAACAAACAAAAAAATGAAATTGAATGAATGTACTATTTATGTATTAATTTCAATAATTCAATATTCTTCTTCTTCTTCTTCTTCTTCTTCTTCTTCTTCTTCTTCTTCTTCTTCTTCTTCTTCTTCTTCTTCTTCTTCTTCTTCTTCTTCTTCTTCTTCTTCTTCTTCTTCTTCTTCTTCTTCTTCTTCTTCTTCTTCTTCTTCTTCTTCTTCTTCTTCTTCTTCTTCTTATTATTATTATTATTATTATTATTTTGTTTTTGTTTTTGTAATGAAACATTTTACTATTTGATAACCATTCAGGTTTTTAAATGCTTGCCTATTAGTGTGTTTAATATTCTGTATCTATATCTTTAAGATGCTGTTGTTGTTTTTCTGGATTATGTAATACTTATTGGTGTCATCTAGATAAGGAACTAGACTGCATTTGGAGGCATTCCAGTGGTTAGCCAAGGGTTAAATTAAGAACGGTCTGTTCCTTTTTGCCAGTCGTGGAGTAACTGTTTGACAAAGAATTTGATTTTCAGTGATAAACATTTAACTACGGTTATAAACAATGTTCAGTGGTAATGTACTTTGCATTTTATGCAAATTAAGTTTTTTGCATAGTCTTTTTTACTAATAGATTTTTTCTTGTTTTAAAGAAGTGTTTAAGGACATTCTCTTTGTGACAGTTCTGGACTTGCGTAACATTTGCCTCAGGCAAACAGGTGTGAGGGTTGGTGATATTGTCAGCAGTGTCCTTGTGAAGTGTTGGCTCCTCTAAATTCTGTTACTTTTAAAAAAGAGGGCTTCACACATCAAAAATTGTACTAGCAATTATAGGTGGCAGTTTAAAAAAAAAAAATTGTTTATTGAATTTGTCAGGTTTCTTCTTTATCACAAAAAGCTCAAATAGTTTTTGTCAGCAGTGCACCATTGTGCTAGCCTGGTTAAAACCAGACCATTCTCAGTAGTAACTGAGTTATGGTCTGGCAAAGCTTCTTTAATTACTCATTTCCAAAGGGGCATCACCAACGGACGTTGCTCAAATGCCTCCAGGCGCAATTGGATAGACCTAAAACTCCTAAAAACCAATCAGAGCGATCGTCATCGTGTAAAGCCATATGCTGCGTCCTATCCCAATTCGCCTAAGTTAAACTACGCCATAAAAGTATGTACTCTTTTTGTGAAGAAAAGGTATTTACTTTTGAATGTGTAGCAAAAAAGTAGGCAAGCTTTGGGACATACTACTTCGTCATCTTTATCAGACGGATCTGTCGCGTGCATCCTGTCACGTAAACTGCCCTGTCAATCATCTTGTCACAGTTAAAATCCTCTATTAAATCTAATTTAATTTCCTACCGTTTCTGAGAGAAATGTAGTAGCACGTTCATCTGCCAGTGGGTCTTTCATGGAGACTGTCCTCATGTGTTTGCAATTTGAATATAATAATGCATTGAAAAGTTGTTGCGCTTCACCAACGGACGTCGCTCAAATGCCTCTGGGCGCAATTGGATAGACCTAAAACCAGTCAGAGCGATCGTCATCGTGTAAAGCCCGCCTCAACGTTTCTGATTGGTGCCGCGATTTCGACGGCTTGGAAATGGGCTTGAATGAGCTCTTTGCCAGACTACTTGCAGAGCAAATCTAAATTTGCCGGAAGTTGTCTGGGTTTTCCCAGGCTACCATTGTGCAATTCAGCAATTATAAATAATAAACAGGCTCTTGCATATTCAGTTCGTGTTTGTCAGTTTTACTAACATAAAGAAAAACAAACATTTGTAAGTATAGGATGCCAAGCCATTTCAAAGTAGTTTGATAGTTCAACTAGACAGTGTTTGAAAATAGAGGCTGTTTGAAAAATATCTTGCCAGAAAGACGCCTCTTCGAATCTGGTTATCACAGCAGGAAAATCTTGACTGCTTATGTCTACATTATGATTTAATTATGCCTCCATGAGCCCAAACACTGCAACTGATCATAGTGACACTTCACTGACCCCAGTTAGCTTTCTTGTGGCCTGTTTACACCTGGTATTAAGATGCATTTTGGTCGTTCAAATCACAAGTAGATGGAGAAACATTCCCGTTTACACCTGGTGTCTTTTATTCATTTTCAGCTACTTCTGTCCTGTTTTCTTTGAGGGGGAGGGTCTATGGGTGGGTAAATCTATGGGGCTTTTTCAGATCTTTCGATCTAATGGACGAAATAAGCTTGCACAATTTACATATGAACACGACCAGAAATGACGGGAAAACACACAGAGAGCAGCAGCTTTCGTTTCTACTCTAATAGCAGCAAAAACACGCCGAAAGCTGTGAGTGTGTGTTAGAAATTAGAAATGGTGAGAGAACATTGTGCTTGGTACATTTTTCTTCTTCAAATTAAACTTGGGTCTTTAGCCTACAAAGTTTAAATCTCATCTGGCTAGCACGCTTCACATAGTTTACATATTGCTTTCTTAATCTTTGTTCTAGTTATATACCTTGATTTTATGCACTGTAATTATAGTTGTTAAATTGTATTAATTTATTGCTGTACTGTTTTATTATGTTTTGTGAGGTGACCTTGAGTGCTCAGAAAAGCGTCTATAAATATAATGTATTATTATTATTATTAGGTCTGTAGGTGTTTTTTTGTGGTTGTTCGAATGCGTTAGATCACATGAATGTTTGCGCTACAAAAGCAATCCGGTCAAATGCGTTTTTGATTACCTCTGGAAGTGGTCGAAAGTGGACAAGCTCAAAACGTTAAAGCCCTCGTTTACACGTGTATTTAGCGCTGTCCACTTGTGAATGGATTGACAAAAATGCATATTAATACCTTAAAACCAATTACAGGGCCTTGGATCAAATCAAATTGCATCGAGTCAAGTCATTTTCTCAAATTAAAAGACTAGAGATGCACCACTGTTTACTTGTTTGCTGGAGTAATGCAGCAGTAATTACTTTTTGGTTTTAATTATGTATTTGTAGTTGTTGAAATAAACATTAGAATTAACCAATGCTGTAGAAATATCTTTGAGTATAAAGAATACTATTAACTAATATACGTCTGCCTTTACATGCACATGAACTTTAATGACATCCCATTCTTAATCCATAGGGTTTAATATGGAGTTGGCCCACCCTTTGCAGCTATAACAGCTTCAACTCTTCTGGGAAGGCTTTACACAAGGTTTAGGAGTGTGTTTATGGGAATTTTTGACCATTCTCAGAAGCGCATTTGTGAGGTCAGGCACTGATGTTGGACGTGCAGTCTCCGCTCTAACTCATCCCAAAGGTGTTCTGTGCAGGCCAGTCAAGTTCCTCCACACCAAACTCGCTCATCCATATCTTTATGGACCTTGCTTTGTGCACTGGTGCGCAGTCATGTTGGAAAAGGAAGGGGCCATCCCCAAACTGTTCCCACAAAGTTGGGGGCATGAAATTGTCCAAAATGTCTTGGTATGCTGAAGCATTAAGAGTTAATTTCACTGGAACTAAAGGACCACGCCCAACTCCACACCATAATCCCCCCTCTACCAAACTTTACACTTGGCACAATGCAGTCAGGCAAGTACCGTTCTCCTGTCAACCACCAAACCCAGACTCGTCCATCGGTTTGCCAGACAGAGAAGTGTGATTTGTCACTCCAGAGAACACGTCTCCACTTCTCTAGAGTCCAGTGGTGGCGTGCTTTACTCCAGTGCATCTGACGCTTTACATTGCACTTGGTGATGTAAGGCTTGAATGCAGCTGCTCGGCCATGGAAACCCATTCCATGAAGCTCTCTATGCACTGTTATTGAGCTAATCTGATTCTGAAGGCCACACGAAGTTTGGAGGTCTATAGCTATTGACTCTGCAGAAAGTTGGTGACTTCTGCTCACTGTGCGCCTCAGCATGCTCTGACAGCTGAGTTGCTGTTGTTCCCAATTGCTTCCACTTTGTTATAATAACACTAATAGTTGACCGTGGAATATTTAGTAGTGAGGAAATTTCACGAATGGACTTATTGCACTGGTGGCAACGTATCACGGTACCACGCTTGAATTCACTGAGCTCCTTAGAGTGACCCATTCTTTCATAAATGTTTTTTTAGAAGCAGTATGTATGCCTAAGTGCTTGATTATATCCAACTGTGGCCATGGAAGTGATTGGAACACCTGAATTCAATGATTTGTAGGGTAAAAAAACATGGTATTATCATGGTAAAATGGGTATTACCATGGTGCATTGCAGTTTAAAAAAAATTAAAATAATGTATATTTATTTTTTTGTATTTTAAATTTTTTAAACTGCAATGCACCATGGTAATACCCACTTTACCATGATAATACCATTTTTTTTTTTTACTTATACCGTGGTAGTAAGCTGCTTTCTTTTTTTTTTTTTAAAATGGCGCCACAACTGTACTGCACATTGAAATGTCATATTATTGATTTTCAGTATTAATCCAAACAGATTGAATTTTTTTTAAATACTGGCTTAAAATGATATGGTCACAGTTGTGTGTGATATCCTTCAGTTTAGAGCAGCACCAGACAGCCAAGATCAGAGAAAAGAGATGTCGCTAATGAAACTTTTTTTATACTTTCCTATATCATTTCTATTCCTGTTTTAAGCTGTTTAACCTATAATTGATGTAGATAATGTGTCTATTGTGTTTAATAAGGGAGGTGGGAGGATTTGAGTAAAGCATGACAGCAGGTCATGGCCTCTCATTGTAAGACATAGATGAGTTGTTCATTGCTGGAAGACAGATTTTTAAAATTAGAGTGTCTCTGTGTTCCAGGCAGCCAAGTGTGATTTTTACCACTTGCAATGTATGACTTATCTCAAAGGCATGTGTTTTTTCATCTCAAAGGCATGTGTGAAGTAAAGTAAGTTTCAGAAAGCCTGTTCAGTGTTTTTTAACAAGTTCTAAACACAGTGTTTCTCACTAAGCCAAGCATTAGGTTGGGTTATTTGAACAGGCCACAACCCTATATTGACCTAACTTGTCCCACACCGTTTCCTCTGTAGACATGAATGATGCCTCAGATCATGAGAAGAAATGTACTATAATAATACCTGGGGACCAGAATAATATACCATTTAAATCCTTTTTTTGTGACCAGAACACCCTAATCTTTACTGCAGTCTGTGTGTGTGTGTGTGTGTGTGTGTGTGTGTGTGTGTGTGTGAGTGTGTGAGTGTGTGAGTGTGTGAGTGTGTGAGTGTGTGTGAGTGTGTGTGTGTGTTTTTATTTATTTCTTTATTTCTTTACTCTGCATGTGTTTAACGTATGGGCTTCTCATTATCTGTGCATGTCTGCTGTATTGTGCATGGATCAATAGCATTGAGGGAGGCAGAATGAGGTCGTCTCTGCTGACAGTGTCAGAATGCAGTTGGAGATTATCGAGCAGCAGTGATTCAGCAGATTCAGGCTGCTGCAGGCACTCCCCGCTTCACTCCATACTGAGTACTCCATCCGTTCTACACTCTTGTCCTTGACATTTTTAATCGTTAATTGTTTAATTGAAAATTGTTAAATGAAATTGAACTTTTAGTCCATCGACTGCAAGTTCTCATTTACTTTTGAGTGCAATGCCCACCTCTCAAAATTCAAACAACTGGATAGAACCAAGACCCCCTTTGTTTGATCATTCGTTATATTCGGATGCGTCACAATACAGAAGAAAAGATCTTTCACTACATCTGTTTCATCTTAAAGGATACATTGACTAAATTCACTTAGATAAACTTAGATAAAATTTAGTCTTTCTCTTCCTGGAAAATGGACCAAAAATATAGATCAGTATGTTGCACTGAACAGATGTTTTGCGCAATCATATGCTCTCTATAATGAGCCGATACCTAATTAGCAAGTAGCAAATCGTGGTCATTGTTTTTCCCAATGGACTCGAGCTGAAAGTTGAGGAAAGTAATTTAATCATTAGCCTAAGGTGTAACATTAACTGAGTTCACTGTGTTCACACCATTACATTGCACCATAATTATTCTGCAAGTTTAATCAAAATACATTTCATCAGTGTCATCTTTTGTCAATTTATCTTCAAAATCTTCAGGACCTTCTAGCAATGTGCCTCCTGTTTACGGTCTGGATGTGACAGATGTTACCAATTGGGAGACTACTGTACTTACTCCTGCTCTAGAGATCCTGGACTGCCTCCAAAAGGTTGGACTTGTTTCCTTTCTTGTTTAGTTTACAAATAATGTCTCCTTTTACACCCCTCTGATCATGATTTGTCTTGTGAACCTAGCCGTGGAGGTTCTGCATAATCGTTTGTGTTGCTAGTTTCCTGTCAGTGATTTTTGGAGGTGTTTATTTTTTCATCTTTATTTTTTTAGTTATCATTAGGTTACTACAGTAGGTATCATCATTTCTAAATATTTGTTTAGGCCAATTACTAATCCCCACACATATCTACTTTTGAAACCATTCCAGGGAGAGCAGCCATCCACACAGCCAATCAGAGCTGAGGGTGTGGAGTCTCGCAACAAACGGAGTCATCACATGTGCGATCTGTGCGAAAAGGTGATCATCGGTGACTTGGAATGGACGGGTAAGTTTCTGCAAACTTGAAAACCAGTGCATTCTCAAACATCTTACAACAAGACTATTGATGTTAATATTTAAACTGTCCTGACCTCCAGCACACCAGAAGTCCAAAAACCATCTTTATCAAGTCCGCAAGAGGAGAAAAGCTGAGCAAGCCTCAGATCAGGACACAAACCCTACCGAACATAAAAATGTCATTGACAGGCAGGTACCTGTACTATAGCACTCACCTCACGGCTCTGATGGGGCTTATTGGGGTCAAGCTCACAGATGGACCAAAGAAATGAAGGGCTTGTAATGTATTTTTCAGATCAATATAAGAATGTGCTTTCAGATTCATTGGTTTGCTGTGAGCTGCAGTGATACCTCAACTTTCCCTGTGGAGTAGCAGGACACACTTCAGGGTCTGTGATGTTTAGACACATGGATTGATGGTTTTTCCCATCTGCCACAGACCAGGGGTTACGGCTAATGTCTGGATTTGGATACTTGCACTGGACAGATGTCTTCCCCGCTGCTGTTTTGTCTGTGTGGTGCACTTTTTAACCACATCTAACCACGACTGGTGCTCTTTTAAACCACACTGCGGTGAGCTGTTCTAACCTCTTTGGCTGTTCGGACTGAACTCAAAATACATCACTGCTGATATTGGATTACTGGATCACATTTTTCCCTGCTGATCAAGAACAGAGGTTATTTTTTCATTATTAAATCTGATGCTGGACTTTATTTGGAAGTCTTATATTTATATAATCATCTGATCGGTTCGGGTCAGCACATAACTATGACTTTAAGCTTACGTGGACCTTCTTTCCTCAGGTATCCCAGTGCCTTTTCTTTTTCTTTGACAATGTCCAATCAAAAACTTTTTTTGCTCACTCATATGCCTTTCCAAACCCATTCATTCTTTCATGGAACACAAAACGAGACATTTTGAGGAATGTAAACACAGCTCATATCCATACAATGAATAAATGATATAATACGGCACCAGAAAACTTGGAATATAGTCGTATGGGTTGCCTTTTATGTTTTCTTCTGGAGCTTGTATGGAAAAGAGCAGCATGAACATTCTTCAAAATATCTACTTTTGAGTACCATGAAGGAAAGAATGAGTTTGGAACATCATGAGGTTTATAAATTGCGATTAATCCTTAGTTCACATTTTAAGACTCCGCTGCATTTGCCTTTTGGTTTGAGTGTTTTTATTTCAAGACTTTTACAGAATGATCTATAACTGCAGTGCATAAATTATGTAAATGTAATTAAAGTGCTTTATTATTATAAATTATATGACTCATCTGAACAGATTTGTGTTTATCTAATCAAATGAGTCGGAAAAGTTTTAGCATGAGATCATCAGGGTTTCTTGGGCGATGAGCCAACAGTACCTGCTCATACCGGTGCACAGTTTCATAATCCTTGGCTTGGAGCCACAAGTTACCTATTTTTTCTTTCTCCCTCTCATTTGATCATTGCTCCATGTCAATGTGCTTCAGTGTGGCATTTCATTTTCAGTTCAAGTTCACAACATAACACTCATTAGCCTCCCTGTTCAGGCTAAATATACATCACACAATAGCGGGAAGGGAGAGTGTTTACACAGTGCCTGTAAGTGGCTGTCCCACATTTGCACTGATTTGGGTCACTGATTTGGACTGAGCGAGTGCCGGTGATTCCGGTATAAGGGGTGTGACAGGCAGCCTCTCATCCTTGTGTGTGTGAATGCGAGTTTTATTTTAGCTTTGCGAGAGTCCAAGGCTTGGCGGGAAAGTCTTAGTGGGTCAGCTGAGCTTCCTCTTGACGGATAACAGCGCATTTAGATCAGGGAGTTCTCAAGGATGAAAGTGAATGGAAAAAGAACTAAGGCAAACGGCAGACAGCTGGTGTTTGTTGACCTTGCATGTCATCTGACTGTTTACTTCATAAAATCTTACAACTTAACTTCTTTTACTAGTCTGACCACTGCCTTTAAGGACATTTTGCATGATTTACTCATCCTTATGTTGTGCCAAACTGTTTGACTTTCTGTTGTTGAGATGCTTGCCTTGTGAACTTGCCTTGTGAAATGCAAAAGGAGAATTTTTTAAGAATGTTCTGGTCATTCAGTTGCAATCAATGAGGAATCAAGGTTTTCAGTGTTTGAAAAGCTTTCTAAAAAGTGGTTAATGTGACTTTTGTTCTACATTTCAAGAATTCACCGTGATATCTTTGTGCTTTGTGCCTAGTATCATTGGACCATGTTTATGGTTCATTCCCCATTCAAATGCAATCGCATGGAAAAGAGCACAGTCTTCAACATTTTTCTTGAGTCATGTGGGTTTACAACTAAAACAGCACAGTCTTCAAATTTTTCTTGAGTCATGTGGGTTTACAACTAAAAGAATCAGTATATTTTGAGTGAACTTTTTTTTTTTTTAATGATACATTTGTGAGCAACACTTTCCTACAATGCTTTTAATGTTTGTTCAACTCTTAGCTTGCTTTTGATCTTTAATGCAGTTTGTTCGTTATGCAAGAATATTTGTTTACTTCTCACTGGGATGATTAGCCAGTTTATACTGCTGTTGGCTTGATTCTCCTTTTTCCCCCACTCTCTCCCTCCCAACTACTGAATCTTGAAAAAAAGCAAACCAGCTGATGTAATGTTTAAATAGTCCTAGTTAAGCCACGCTGAGAACTGGAGAATTGGGTCAAGTTTGTTTGCTTAATTATCCTGTTATTTTCAGTCGTGTTTAGATCTCCACTAGCCCATTTCAAATGCACATAGAAAGTCACTATTACTTAGAACTGTGAAAGTGTGTACTGAATCCTAAGGCTGAACCCCAATTCACATAATATCCATATTACTTAATATCTTGCCCTTTGTGGTTTGCTTGTAAATATTGTGTTAAGTATTTGTTGTTTATATGTTGCCAATGTGTCACATGATCCTTAAAGGTTGTATCAGTGATTTCAGGCCCAAAAAAAAATCATCACATTCATCTAATCTTTCCTAACGATCCGCTAGCTGCCCGCCCCATAAGCATGCCGTCAAAAAAACGCGTCTCTGTAGGCAGTCTAGGCTCTGAGATCTGCACACAAAAACAGTTGGTTTCACCAACCACTCAAAACCAAAACAAATAGTGTTCCAACCAATCACCGACAGGGGGAGGTGTTGTGAGGTTTTGTGCTCGTGCACGGCTGCATGCGAATTCGGAGCTGAAGAAGAAGCTGGCTCAAAACCTCACAACACCCTCCCCCTGTCAGTGATTGGTTGGAACACTATTTGTTTTGGTTTTGAGTATTTGGTGAAACCAATTGTTTTTGTGTGCAGATCTCAGAGCCTAGGCTGCCTACAGAGACGCGTTTTTTTGACGGCATGCTTATGGGGCGGGCAGCTAGCGGATCGTTAGGAAAGATTAGATGAATGTGATCATTTTTTGGGGGGGGCCTGAAATCACTGATACAACCTTTAAGAAATTAAAATTCTTATCAATTTTGAAAACAATTGTGCGGCTTAATATTTGTCTGGAAACCATGAAACATTTTTTTTAGGATTAAATAGAATTTTTTGTAACATAATTAATGTCTTCACTATCACTTTTGATCAATATAATGCATATTTGTTTAATACTAGTGTTTTTCTTAAAAAAAAAAAAAAGTTAGTGTATATTAGTTTGTATTTTGCAAGTATAAGAATTGGGATTCAGCCTATGCGTGTAGTGCCCTGTGTTGGTGAGGGCCGTGTGTCTGTGTGAAGTGAATAAGGGTCATGGTTAGACACAGTCCATTCCCTCCGCTGGCCCCCTATCAAGGTTCGGTAGCCTTCGAAACCCAACCGACATGCATGATTCGGTTTCCTTTCATCGTCTTATCTCGCTCTCTCCTTCACTTTCTCTGATACCCCCCCTCTCCTCTTACCTTTCCCCTTCATTACCTGAATATCAGCTTAAATGGGGAGGTCATGTCTTCATATTCTCTTCTCTCTCAGCTTTTCTTGTTTTCCCTCCACTATCTGTCTCTCATTTTCTTTTTCTTGCAGTAATGATAGCGTAGACTAGAGAATGAATCATGTTGTTCCAGAGTGCAGTGGAACAGTCTGTACACCCAGTCCTTACAAGAGGTCAGTTTTGTGTTGGAGTTAGGAATAGTCATGCGACAGACTGCGCTTCAAGCTCACCGTCTTTCCTCAGAATTAGTGTCAGTTAAGGTATATAATGTATTGCATAAACCGGAACACTGATAACATACCTTTTAACCTTGTTGTACTGTGACCTGACAGTGAACCGGATCTGTGTGCGTTGAGAGACGTGGGCGCCGTCAAGAATGTTTGTTTGTTATTATCTACTATAACTCTGTAGTTGTTAATGGCAGGTGTGTACTTTATGTATGTGCAGTTACATCTGAATAGTTTGAATATCCTTATTTCAACCCAGAACAAAGGGTTTGTGAACACGTACTGCTTTCTGGTGTGATCTGTTTCCAAAAGACTGGCTGTGCCTGAAAACTTGCATTGCTGCCTTACCAGGCAATGGCTTCGTAGGCAGCGTTTGCGCACCAAGGTTCCTCACAAACTGATTTCGGACAGGCTTCTGAGGCAGCATAACGGTTTAATAATCTACAGCAAATTAGAGCAAGTTTTGTTGATAACTAAGCAAATATTTAATTACTACTATCGTCATTTCTCACTAGAAATCACATCAAAAGTGGAAAATATTGGTCAAAAACGTACATTTACACACAAACTGATTACCAACCGCTACTTTCAGATGCCATCTTTATTTTTTAGCTGGCACAGAATGGAAAGCACAGGATTGTGGGATATCAATGGTAGGGAAGGATACATCTATGCTGCCTTTAAAGATCGATTAGATGAAGGCATCTCAGGATCAGGAAGTGAAGCTAACATTGGATTTGGACTTGCCTTGATGCCTTCCTACCTAGTTATGCATCCTCTAAAGACAGCCCTAGTGAGCTTCCTACCTAGGCAGCATTTTAAGGCATTATAAGTATGCTACTAACACTAAGGCTCTTCTAAAGTACCTAATTTTGGCCAATTTGTTAGTAGAGCACTACAGTGATTATGCATTTTTGTAGGCCAACCCAAAAGTTGGTTTCATCGAGGTTGTCTCGATTAAAAACCCAATATTTTTCCAATGGGTTTTGGATTATTGCAGAAAATAAGCTCTGACCAACAAAAGTTTGATTCTTACACATTTTTTTCATTAAGATAATCTTCACAAATGAACACAACTTTTATGAAGCCTAAATACAACCGGCAGAATTAAAAAGCTAAACGTAGGCTATGAACAATCGCATGACTTCAATCAATGTCACAGTCACTAACGTTCCGACAACCCATTCAGTCTTTATTTAAAAAACATTTTCCCTGAAATTTGAGTTAGAATAGTTTGCAAGAGCGTGATTATAAACACAATGAGGCTGTAATAGCGTTCTGCTTTCTAGTTTAACACAGACCTTATTTCAGGCATTTAACCAAAAACCCTTTCAAGAAACCCATTGACTTCCAAACAGTGGAGTGCTAAAATGTTAACTCGCTTCTGGGTTTAGACTACAAGTGCACCATTCCTCCATCACTCTATTGCATGTGTCTTTGGTTGTAGAAGGTTGTATCTGTTGTTGGTGCTTTCTCCAGTAGTTTGTTGTTGTTTCATCTCTTCAGTTTCTTTTTCGACTGGACCAGTATTGTTACGTTGTGGTCAAACTAATTAGTGCAAAAATGTGCATGTGTGAGCTGAGCGTACAGTGTTTGCCCGTTTATGCCGAAAGTATACTTCTGTTTTCTGTGTTCTGCTCCAGTTCGTGGACAGTCTGTGTGATGTCATTTTTGTCATCAGCACAGTCCGCTGACATCTGCGTGCAGCTGGATTTTTGTGTCTGTGCAGACAACAGTGCATGTGCAAATGATTTGTGCACTTATACAGAAATGTCCACTAGGTAGTGCGCATGCAGTGATACTTTGAATTGGCTTGTGCAGCAGAGTTATCGTTAAGTAAAACTATTAAAAACATTTCTGTAAATGGAAATAAAGCTGAAAAAAACCCCGAATAAAATGACAAAATATTTAAAATATTAATAAAACTAAAATAACACTGTTGTGCAGTCAACTGAAGTATACCTGGGCCTTTAGAAACATCGGCTGTACACTCACTATGCTGATGAATTTTGTACATATTCCCTAGTGTACACATAAAAAAAAAAAAAGGCACTCTTTGGCCTTTAAAAGGCTGCTGCCTATGTAGGGAGTAGAGCAGCAATATCAATAACAGAGCTGAAGTGTGCATGAATTGTGGTATGCATGAAATGTAGCTCCCTCTTTTTCTGAGGAGTTTGGATTAGGCCTGCGTAGTCAGACAGTGTGATCGCTCTTAAACTCGTCTTGAGTCTATAAGATAATCCTAATCCCCTTAGACAAAACACCAGGCCATCTGGAGCTATCCTGACAAATGCAGCTAATATACACTCCACAGCCAGACAGACACTGATAGTAACTTAACACGCAACAAACACAACTACTACAGACAGACGTGTGGGCACATGCGAGAGTTTGTTGATTCCAGTTAGCTGCCTACAGAACTAGATGTAACTGAAAATGCAATTTTTATTTTTTATTTTTATTACTGAAAGTAAATTAGAAACACTCGTAATGAACCCTGAAGAGTGGATCAGTCCTTGTTTTTGACCAAAAGAGCCTACTAAAGCGTGATGAATAATATTTACCAGAATTTAGAGTGTTGTAACGTTGAGGCAAGGTCAGTTTGTAATCGCTCCTTTTCACCATAGACTCATTTGCATGAGTGCCCATAATACGGGACTGTGTTGACATACACAATATCCATGACTTCAGCACTAGCACTTGTTTTTAACACCGTAACGGTGTCGTCAACTGGAAAACACATTATTTCCTGGCACAAGACATCATGTTGTCTTCATAAGGGAACCAGTATCTCTATTTTAGCCCTAACCCAAACACACGGGACTAATGCCACACTGTAACGAAGGTCGGGCCCACTATCTTTTCACATTCATGCTTCCAAGGTTATAATTTGTGGCATTTCATCACATTTTTCTCAGCTGAGTTCTTGACATATCTGAGCTATTTTGTCTGGTTTGAATGTTTCTAGTGTTGTTGCTTTGCAGCCGAATGAGATTTGGATGGAATCTGGACAGAAATAAGTTGAAAACTGAGGGAAACGGATCAGAATTGGCTGGACTAAGTAGCGTAACTCAGTTGAACGTGCATTTAAACCATTGTTCAGTTCCTTTTTGTGCATATGTGGTGGTCAGATGCTGACCGGGTGGTTGGACGACCCATTTCCTTGTTTGAGTTGGCTGCCGGCCTGTCTGCTACTTTGTGCCCCCATTTGACCTTAATCCATAGGTGTCCTGCTACTTAACAATACATTTACGTCTATATATGTTTGCGCTCTTGCCTGCAATTCCCTAAACACTCTATGGATCCTGTTATTCGAGCCCATGGTATCTTTATCAGAAAGCCTCAGGGTATTGTTATCTGGACTAAAACACGGAACTTGAATTCCACACATCTCTCAGCGTGAATGCCATGCAAAATAAGCAGGGAGACTCGTATTTATGAACTTGTAGCTCATTCCTGTGGTGAGGGAAGGACCTTGCCTGGTAATTTCTCAATAACACTGGATTGGACACACTGGTGCGGCCTTACTTGGTTTATTCGATAAGAGGCCATCAGTTCGCAATAATAGCCTTTACCAGCAATACTGTAGGGAACCATCTTGGCCATCACTTAAGATCACAATGTTCCCTTCTAAACACCTAGTGGTTTGTCTCTGTGTCTTGTCTGAGGGTGGTTTTTCCCTTCGTCAGCACTTCCTCAACATAAACCGTTACAGTCTTGTTTTTATGGTCTCAATGTCTGGTTTGTGGAACCTGGTGAAACTGCCCTAGGCGTTCCTTTGGTCACTTAGGAGGCCTCAGATTTGCATGAAACTTATTACAGCCATAAAGTAACAGTTAACTGGCTTCCCAGGAATAAACACACCCTCTAAACGTTTGAGATTATCTACAGAGATGATGATGTTGTGGAAGGATAAACTGGAAATTTGCATAGTACTAGACTTTTGACTTGTTTGATCCACATTGCTAATTGTGGCTTAGAACTGCTCACTGAGTCAAGAAAAGTTTCACAATAATGTCTACCATAGTTTACTTGTTGCAAAAAAAAAAATGCTTCTAATGATTTAATAGAAACCTGGAAAACTTTGGCAAATACAGAAAAAAAAAAATTCCTCTGAATTTTGTTGGGCTACTTCACAGTGGACTGCATTAAAATGTTGGTTGCAAAATAGGCATGGCTTTTAAGAATATACACTACTGTTCAAAAGTTTTAGGTCAGTAATATTTTTTAAATGTTTTTGTAACAAGGCTCTTATGGTTATCAAGGCTGCATTTATTTGATCAAAAATACAGTAAAAACAGTGTTATTGTGAATTATTATAAAAAATGTAAAATAGCTTTATTTTAATATATTTTAAAAAGTAATTTATTCCTCTGGCAACTGAATTTTCAGCAGTCATTACTCCAGTCTTCAGTGTCACATGATCCTTCTACTACAGTATGCTGATTTGCTGCTCAATTAACAATTATTAATGGTGCTCAGTTATTTATATTGGTTCTTATCAATGTTGAAAACCATTTTTGTGCCTTAATATTTTGGATACACACACACACATTATATATATATATATATATATATATATATATATATATATATATATGGTCTGTATATACTGTATATGGTCTGCTAGAACCACTCCCTCGGGTTTCACATGCTCCCTCTGCATGTGTAATTGCGCGTCAACGCTGACAACGACGCATAAGTATAAATGAAAACCAACGCGTTGCTTACAGCATAGAGGCTCTGGCGTAGGTCCGAATGAGAAGTATAAATCAGCCTTATGGGATGATGAACAGTAGCTTTGTTTGAATACGTGTCTTTTTCTGAGTCCTTGGCAGGAGTAGAATAACAAGAAGTTGCTTTATGTAACTGCACTCTTTTAAAATCACACATTTTTTTACGAGCGCAGCCACTCTCCCACAACTTCCATTTGTACTTCTTCCTTTTCTGGCCACTGTTTGTGTCCTTTTTGTCAGTTCATGTTGTTGAGGAAGCCTGCTGGTCTAATGCAGGATATCTCTGGATTTGTGTTTGTTGTCAGAAGTCTAAGGCTTACGGGAATCAGCCACCTTTTAAACAAGTGTCTGACTCACTCTGGTTTTGTTTGACAGGATACACCACATGCATATGTTCTCATTCCTACTTACTGCCAACTGGCTGGGCATTAGGGATTCTCAACTCTCACACATGTGAAGATGCAGCACTTGGATGTGTCCTTTTTAATCTGTTTTTCCCCCATATCGCTCTCTTGCTCCTTCTTTTACTGAGACAAAACCTTGTTTCCTTCCTGCCTCTAGAGACTTTGGAGGATGAGTCCGTTCAGCAATGGTGGATGTAAATAGGCCCATGCTAGACTGAACGCGGCCTTGGATGTTTCAATAACGTCTTGGCTCTCTTTTCTTTTCCACGTCTCCACTTCTGTTCTTTCCAAGCTCCCACTCGCACATTTACCATCTCTCTTTCTCACAATAAAAGAAAAAACACTCCTCCATCACAGATTTTATATCAGCCCATAAGCAAGTTACATTCTCACATAACTCTGCCTTACGTCAGCATGCTACACATTCCCTGTTATTTACGCTGTTAATTATGCAAGAGATTTCTTATTCTTTCAGAATAATCATTAACATTATTCAGATTGCACTGTTTAACCCTCACACTCTGATGCATGTTTTTGAAAGAAGTTTCTTATACTCACCAAGGCTGCATTTATTTGTTAAAAATAGAGTAAATCAGTAATATTGTGAAATATTGTTACAATTTAAAATAACTGCTTTCTTTTGAATTTGAATATATTTTTTGATCTGATTTATTCCTGTCATTACTCCAGTCTTCAGGGTCACACGATCCTTCAGAAATAATTCTTATATGCTTATTTGGGGCTCAAGAAACATAATTATTATAAATGTCAAAAACAGTTATAATTATTAGAAAGCTTAATATTTTTGAGGAAACTGTGAACATTTCTTTCCGGATTATTTGAATAAATAGAAAGTTCAAAAGAGCAGCATTTATTTGAAATAGAAATCTTGCAACATTTGCCTTTGCTGTAGTTTAAAGCATCCTTTCTAAATAAAAGTATTAACTTCTTTAAAAAAATAAAATAATAGGACCCCAAACGTTTGAATGATAGTGTATATATATAAAAATGTATATAAATATTTTTTATACACACCTACTTCAAAGAATATCTTAGTTCTATCATGGTATTTAATTTATTATTTTATATAATTATTCAATAATTATGTAATTATTGATGGGAAGTGCATGGAATAATTTTTAGCTGTCATTATACAACATAATCAGAATCGAGCATTCCAGAGAGATTTATGCAGTTCTTTTTAAAACTTGCATGTTGTTGCAGTTTTAATAATTTGGTGATGTAATGGCTTTTAGTAGCTCCGAGGTGTACAAAGTCTTGCTTTTAACACGTCATGTGTGAATATGTAAGTGTTTTCTGGAGGTATCAGAGCATTACGCCATCTGATTGGATGATGGCAGATGCGTGTTGGCAATGTGAAGTGGAATACTTCATTCTCCGGCTAGGTCAGAGAGGACACATGCCGCTGATCTGATGTGAGAGGCCTGCAGGGAGACATCTGAGGTTCTGCTGTCTGCTTTGTGTGTGTGTCTGTCCTTGTGTGAATGCTGCTATTAGGAGGAAACTAAGGGCAAAAAGTGCAGTAATGTAGATGCACTTATCGAGTGTGTGCGTTTCTTGGTGAGCTTAATTACCTCATGTTTGCACACTTAAAAAAATGTCTCCGTGGGGAACAGTATGATCCCTAACAGTTTTTGGTTAGCCAATTTGCATATTAATGTCGCGTAAGAGCATGTACGTGCATCCAGATGCTGGTTTTCATGTGACTTTGGCATAGACTGTTACAGCTCTGCAGATTTCCTGCTGTGTTATGTAATCCGAGGGCAGTGGGTTTTTTCCTGCACTTTTTTTTTCCCCTTCCTTGAGCAACTCAACTCCTCTCTTCCAGAACTTCCTGTTTTCTCAGTGGCCCACTGAACCCTTTCCCAGAGACAGGATGAGAGGCGCTCAGCTGGAAGACACTCCCACCATGACTCACAGAGAGTTGGTTTTCCCCCAATACCCCGGTGTATTACTCAGCCTTTCTGCATGTATTCAAAATTATTTGAGCTACATAAGCTCTTAGCATATATCCCGGATATGCCCTGTGCTTTGTATTGTGCCGTTGTCTTTTTTTTTTTTGGAGCTTCACTATTGTTATTCCTCATATTTATGGTTACACTGTGTTGCCCTATCCAGGCTTTTAAGTTAACCATGCACATTTTATTATTGGTATAAGACGTGTAGTCATGCATAAGTGATATCGCTTTTAAAAATAAAGTTTCTTTATTCGCGTCTGTGAAGAACCTTTAACATCCTTGGAACCTTTCCATCACACAAAAATGTTCTTTAGAATGGAAAAAGGTTCTTTAGATAATTAAAATGTTTTTCACGCTAAGAAAAATATGGTTCTTCTATGGCATTGCTGCATAATCCTCCTTTGAATCCTGTATTTTTAAGTGCAAGAAACAGTAAGAAAGTGTTTGTGTTTGTGTTGAATGTGTGCTGGATGAGGTAAGGCATGTGGTGGTTGGTCTGGTTGTGATTGTTGGCCCTGCGGGTAGAAAGTGTGGGAAAGAGAGCTGAAGGAATGACAGCACTCCTCTATGCCCAGTCACATTCACTTCATACCACAAAACTGTTAAGTCATTCCTACTATGCAGTACATTTGCAGGTCACAATCCCAGTCTTAAAATACTGGATGAAAGTCAAATTCGTTTTCTTTCATCACAACTAACTGTACTCAGTGGTTTTATTGTAGTGCTTTAGTTTGAACTGACGTTGCCATGTCCCACACGTGCTGTGCAGCTTATAAAAAACCTGGCAGTTGATTAACTTTGATTAGAATTCACCCCAAAGTTGTAAATTTATTTACTCTCCCTCATGTAGTTTGACTGGCTTTTTTTTTTTTTTTTTTTGTGGAACTCAAAAAGAGAAATTCATAGCAGAATGTCCAAGCTGTTACTTTCCATAGAATTAAAGTGATCAAGGATTTTCTGTCTACAACGTTTGTCTGTTCCGTATGTCATGTCACCATGAGACTGGGAGTTTCATGCTTTCGTTTTATTAGGTGTCTTTTATAATACAATTAAAGTGGTTTTTAGTCCTGTTGTTGACAGAAAATCCTCCTTGATGGCCACCATCTACTTTTATTGTTCGCACTTCTCATTTACATGCATTCTTCAAAGCAGCATTTGTGTTTTGCTGAAGTCGCACATGTTTGTAATAACATGAGAGTAAGTAATGACAGAATTTTCATTTTTGTGTGAACTATCCCCTTTTTAATAAATATTCCAGGTATTTTTTTCCCCTCAATATCACTTAACATTCTGTTTGTCTTTTGTACAATCCTGTTAACAAAAGCCAAGTTCTACATCATCCTCCAGGAAGTGACATCACAGCGTAAACATAGCGCAAGTATAGAGTGCAATAGTCAGGTTTCAGATATAAAAATAGGAGCTGATGCCATCTTGCACCTCAGTTATTGACTGTATTTCCTGTAAAATGAAACTGGAGGACTTCAGTATTAATGATGGTTTTGCACACTGTGATGGATTCATAATTTAAAAATCAGGTAATATTTTAAAACTGTGTCTTTTCAAACCAATATTTCATGTCCACATCATTATTTATGTGGTTATAAGCTGTGGTGTAAATTATTTGAGCAAATGTAATTAGTTCCTGTTACTTAAGTATCTTTTTGGCTACTTTGTAGTTTTACTGAGTATCAATGATATTAGAAACTTTTACTCTCTACTTAACTACATTTTTGAGTAAGTGTATGTACTCTTTAATATATTTGTGATGAGTAATGCAATTACTCGTTACATTTTGCGTGGCACCTAACTTTTTCTGCGGTTGTTTGTTTCTGCTACAAAAGAAGTGATATCGCCATCTACAGGGCATTGAAGGTACTATATCTTGTGTTTTTTCCCTTATTCACCCAAACTTTTTAACAAGGCTACTTTACCTGAATGCGAGTACATAAGCAGCTAGTTGTGACTCGTAGGTGTTTTTATATATGAGATGAGGCCGAAACAGCACGTCCAGTGTAGTCCAAAGACTAGTGCATCTTTGAGCCTTACATTCAGTAACAGTAAAATACTGGGGTAGGTAAGAATGGTCTAAAAAACTTATTTTTCAAATTTGTTTAAACTTTATGTATATATCAATACATAATTAAAATGTAAGTATTCTGAAAAAGACAGTATAAAAATCGAGTGTATGTAGACCTCTAACGACTGTTTTAAAGACAGCTCATTATTTCCATTCAGTCCACCCTCTCCCTTCTGGGGTCCTTTCAAAGCCACGCCCCCAAAACACATGAACGCGCGACTCCGACCGAAGACGCATTATTTACCTGAGACAAGCGGAGAGGAAGGAGCGCAGTGCATGTAGCATCATGTCAGAATCACATGTAATGTAACTTTATAACGTTGCACTCTTTCTATGAGTTATAAATAGCCAGTAAGATAATATAACGGTAACTAACGTTGCAGTAGGCTATGTAAATAATTATTCTAGCGATATGTAATGCTAAATAAGGTTTGCTAGTACATTATTTTAGCAACATAAGCCAGTGAATTAGCAGGTTTCAATTGTTGCTTTGCACAGTGCGTGACATTTTATCTGTATGTTATGCGGCTAGAGTTTTAACACTGAGTCAATGGGCTCCGACGGGCTTGTTTATCGTCATCGGTCTTTTCCCGTTTACCTGTGTTTGTTGTATGAGCAGGTTCCACTCGAGAAATTGGTAGTTTTGGTTGTTTGTCCGCCATTAGCACAGCTGCTCGGCACACCAGCAATCTTGATTTTGAATGACGGTACGCGCTGTGCAAGAGAGGGGCGATCAGCGCGTACGCGAACTTGATTGACACTGCTAAGACACTCCTCCTGGCTCTGAAGGCATCTGATTGGTTCTTTACACTCGGACCGAGTGGCAGTGATTGGTCAGAGTTTTTACTGTCCTGCAGCTGCTACAGAGGTCTGATTGTTTTCATTCCTTTTTCTGAACACATAATGTATTGACTACTCTCAGGATGGAAGGAACATTTCACCCAGTATAAAAAAAAGTGTTTCTGAACAGAATTACCTACCCTAGCTTTAAGTAGTGTTAAAATCAGATATTCTAAGACTTTTACTCAAGTGGTATTGGAATTGGTGACTTGTAACTTAATGGAGTCATTTTCACTGTACCATTACTCAAGTATGGTTTTCAAGTACTCTTCACACCTCTGGGAACATTATCCCTTAAATGTCTGTCTTGTTTAAACTTGTTCGTTCTTGAGGCTCAAAGTTGCTTGATATGAACTTTGTGTTTAATGAGCTAATAAAATATTTCAGCTCAAATCAATATTTTGTGTAAATAATAGCCATGTAATAAGCTGGATAATGTACATCCAGTCAGTTATACCCTGACGCAAAGCAGAGGGGTCTCGTATCACCCTAAAGGGTTTTATTGTGCAATAATAACCAGCTGGATGTGTGCATTATTCCTTACTTAATTTATAAACAATTGTTGAAAAGTGGAATTCCTGGTAAAAAAAAAAAAAAAACTACATTACTCATCCAAAAAAGATGCCCACTCATATGAAGCACTATGAATGACGTAATACAGTCAGACTCACACTCTTAAACTACTTATATTTGTGAATATATACATATTTTGCAGTAAATGTTATATTGATTTCTATATACATAGTCAACATCTTTTCCCATTGCTTTTAATCCAATTGTTGTGCGCAATGCTTCATGGGATTGTAGTTCTTTCCCTCATTAAATACACAAAATTCATTAAATAACTTTTTTTTTTTTTTTTGTCAGAGAAACTTAAAGTTTCTAATGTTGTTTCACCTCATAGCTGGTTGTTTTGGGTCATAACTTATAACTCTTAAATTAAGACTTTAAAGGGATAGTTCACCCAGAAATCACCTGTTCCAGATGATAGAATTTTCATTTTTGGGTGAACTATCACTTTAAGAATAATTTAATAAAAAAAAATAAAAAAAATCGAGACCAAGGCAGCTGAAAGTGGATAAAGTGTGGGTGTGTTAATATCAAAATAAGCCTGAAGTTGACAGCCTGATGTAAGATAACAGTCAATGCCGTTAACAATAGTTAAATTTAACGCTTAGATTCCAGCCTGTTCCATTTTCCAGCCTGTTAATTTCCATGCCATTGTATAAATAGGATAATCTGAGCTTGAGAACCAGATCATATTTCTGAAAGTACCCTTTTTTGCAACCACTTAGTTAAATTACAACACATCTACATTTTTAATGTTACACAGCCCAAACAGCACTGCATAACTGGAACGACTTGTTTATGAAAGACGCTATGCGCGCACACACACACACACAGGCTCAAGCCGGCAAAAATCCCGCCAAAAGTCCCTCAGCTGCCCTGATAGATACACTGTGCATTGAAGAAATAAATGAGGGGAAAACAGTTTTACACAGCCTTGAGATTGAAGACATCAGTGTTAGTTTGTTCTCTGTCTTTGTTTACCTGAACAGTTTTCCCCTCACTGTCTATGTTTAGTTTAGTCAATATATGGGTCAATATGCAGTAAAAGGCATGTGTGTGTGTCGTCGTCGTCGTCGTCTTAAATAACAGCTCTGCAGTCTCTTTTGTGTCATGTCTTGTTCTCCTCCTGTCATTTAAAATAACCTTTTATTTTCCTGGGTATTTCGCGCCAAAACCAGAGAGAGAGAACAATGTGGGCGTTAAACATTTCCTTTTAACCCCTGCAGCGCTCTGAGTGTGTGTGTGTGTGTGTGTGTTTCTGATATGTGTGCTATTGCTGTATACGGTATGAGTCTTTATATGGGTGTGTTTGTTCAACACTATCTCTTTCCTCAAGCCGTGTATGTTTGTGCCAGTGTGTTTCTAGATCAAGGCTGAATGTTTTCACTGGTTGCCTGGGTACGCCGGGCCGTTGGCCACCGGTTGCCGCGGGAGACGGGGATGGGAGTGGCCAGAGCCGGTCTGCTGCAGTTTAGCGCGCTCGCTTTCCCGCCATCAGATCCCGCCATGAGGGAGGGGCTTTGGCACAAAGACAAAGCAGAGAGAGGAGGCTTTCCCGCTAAATGTCTCATATGCAAATAAGCCCTGGTGGGAGGGGCATTCAGACGTTTGCAGAACGGTTAACTGTTTCAGTGCTGAAACCTACAGTAGCAGCACTGAAACTCTTAACCCATAAAGTTGACTTGCATAAGCACACCGTCCTTGTGTTTTATGGTATATAACTTAAATAATCTAGCTTGCATATATGTGTGTGTGCACTTCTAATATAAGTAACAGAGAATTTATACTGTAGGGGTGAGGTTAATGACTTTACCATGCCTGGAAATATATTCTTATGTCTGGACTTAAGGGTATTATGGTCTTTATTACATATCGGTGTGGGAAGTTTGCATGCGGAACGGCTAAAGATTTTAAGTAGGCCTAGTTATAACTTTGTAAGTAATGTAAGTTATACTGCTGCCTATTGATCTAAATGATTTTTCCATGACTTTTGAATAGATTTCTGAAGATAAAGCGGAATGAAGATTGTGTTGGCCCTCAGAGAGAGAACTTGTCTTTGTGATAATCTTCTTGAAGTTTTGCCACAGTTTTGGAAATCCTCTTCTGTTTTCAATATGAGTTTGTGCTTTCACACTAGAATGAGATCTGAACAGTATAGATGCACAGAAATGAAAGGAACACGTCACCCATAAAATGAATATTTTGTCATGGTTTACGTTAACAGACTTTTTTTTTTTTTCTCCATAGAATGGAAAAGTAGACATTTTAAAGAATGTCCAGACGGCATTTTTCCATATGGCATCTGTTTGTGTGTATATATGCACAAACAGATGCTATATGCTTTAAATACATTTACATTTTAATGACAGACAGACAGAGGCATTAGACAATAGTAAGCGTCCATGTTAATGTTTTGGGTATGATTTGCTGTGTAACCGCTCTTTGTTACAGTTGGTGTGGGTGTGAACAGGGCAGGTGGAGGTGATGACGGTTGGGAAATATAACCACAGTTCATTTGTGCCAAGATTTATCTTGAATACGCACAACAACTGCATTGTTAGTTTCCTAGACTCAGGGTTATGGGAGCATACTGATAAAGTAGGTTAACACTAATCTTAATGCAGTAAAATGACATGCACACTTTCATCAACCCTTAAAGGGCCCCTGTCATAAAACACAGATAGTAACTGTCACAGTTCGTGCCCTCCGGATAGAAAATCCACACTTTACTTCCCTCTCTTTCTTCTGTTTTCCTGTTGATGTCGGGAGTGGCGCGGCCGGGTGCACGTTGAGCCGGTTTGTGCACCTGCCAACGGACTCGCCCCGTCCTCAAATTACCTGGAAATCTCTGGAAAATACTGCTAAAGGTCCTCCAACATAAGTCTTTGGCAGGAAGGGTGATATAGCATTCTCATAGTCTCAATGGACAGATCTGAGATGATGGACTGCCTGTATATTTACTGGGTCAGCATCGGACATGTCTAGACATGGCAGCTCACTTCATGACAATATAATCAGTCACTGATAAAATATTTATTTTCAGATGGATGCAGGTCTTGAATATACAAAGGTACGGAGGGCTGAAATAAACATTTAATCTACTTGTGAATAATGCAGTGCAGATGACTAGTGAGCTTTAATTAGTTAAATTGTAATTACAGTAAGGGTACATTCCAGAACAAAGTGGTTGAATCATTAGACGTGTTATAATGGTGCATTTAAAGTATGAAAAACATAGGATTGTATCTTTTTCTATACATTTTCACGGAAAGGTCTGTGTGCATGAATCATATGCGTGTTCAATTTATGTCTTAGTTCTTCACAGTGTTCCAATAATAACCACACACACTTCATCTCATCTCCTGTGTGTTCTTCTGCCCCAGATTATTAAAGCTCTCTCTGCACTTATATCCACCAGACCCTCCTCAAACTCTCTGGGCTTCTGTAAAGATGTGGTAACATTTATGTACATATGATTTATGTGGGTGTAAATGTTTTAATAAGAGCTGATATGAAGCTATAAAAATTTTAGGGCCCCCTGATACTTATGAGCTGTGAACATAGATGAGAAGTCTCAAATTTAATACTTTGCTGCCCCCTGGTGGTTAGATGTGAAGCTAATATACACCGTTTGTGAACAAGTTTCTAACATATGAGTTGTCCCCTATACTGAAAACCAGATGTAGAGAAAACACTTAAAACTTTGGATGTTGCATTTATATTCAGTGGGCCTGTCCAGATACCCACACTGGCGTCTGCGACTGCTTACATGATGCATTTCCTGTATCTGACCCAAGTGTGTGTAGAACTTTTGATTACCTGATAGGTGTAAAGATGCAAGGGTTTACAGAGCTTTATTTATTTTTCAATACTTTGTATTTTAAATGAAACCGGTCAGTAGTCGCTATGTAACCATTTCTTAATTGTGGTGCCTCTAAATTAGTAATAATGTTTTACTACCAAATTATATGTAATATATAATTATTTTAACTTACAATGGAATGTTTTCCTCAACATCTCATGATATCAGGGCACAGAAGTTCCTGAATTTGATGCATGATGGGATACCCTTAGCCATGAATACCGCTCTGAAGCACTATTCGAGATAGTGTAGGTTTAGTGTGCACTGTGCATTAATGGCACGTTTTTAAGACTTGGGACAATCTTGTGCACTTGCATCTTATTGCGTGCACATGCTCTCTCGAGTGGCCAAGACTACAAGTGTGGGTATTTGGGCAGGACCTGTTTTGTCACCTATATGATCAACGACTGTTTTAATGATTTGTAAATGTGATGGTTGTTCATGAGTTTGTCCTGAGCAGTTAAACTGCCTCCTTTTTATCAGAAAAATCTAACGGGTCCTGCACATCTTCTGCATATTTGAACCCTTTCCCAAAAGTGACTGTATTTTGAGATCCATCTTTACACACTTAGGATAATTGAGTGATTCAGCTATTACAAAAGGTGAAAACATTCACTGATGCTCAAGAAGGAAACATAATGCATTAAGAGCCGATGGGCCTCAAAATCATACAGTCACTTTTGGGAAAGGGTTCAAATATGCAGAAGATGCTGGAAAACCAACAAAATGTGCAGGACTGGGAGGATTTTTCTGAAGAACAGTGGGCAGTTTGAAGGGATAGTTCACTTTGAAATTAAATTTTGGTATGTTTTAGCTGACCTCAAGGGCATCCAAGATGTAGGTGTCTTTGTTTCCGCAGTAGTTTCAATTTTGATATTTTTAGGTCAAACGGTTCTTGTCTGTCAGTCATATAATGCAGGTCTATGGTCACTATCTGAAAGAGCATGCACAGAGAAGTCCAAATTAAACAATTCCCCACCGTAAGTACACATTGATGGCCTAAGACACGAAACGAGCGGTTTGTGTGAGAAAACGAACAGTATTTATATCGTTTTTACCTCTACACAACCACGTCCAAGTGATCTGAGGGTGCGCGCGCTTCCTGGTGTGTGCGCGTTCTGGCTTAGTCTGCGCAAGCGCCGGAAAGTGTACAAGAGGTAAAAACGATAAAAATACCGCTTGTTTCGTGTCTTAGGCTATCAATGTGTACTTATGATGGGGAATTGTTTAATTTGGACTTCTCTGTGCATGCTCTTTGAGACAGTGACCATAGACCTGCATTATATGACTGACAGACAAGAACGGTTTGACCTAAAAATATCAAAATTGAAACTACTGCGGAAACAAAGACACCTACATCTTGGATGCCCTTGAGGTAAGCTAAAACATACCAAAATTTAATTTCAAAGTGAACTATCCCTTTAACTGCTCAGGACAAACAAGGGGTTCATGAACGGCTATCACAAAACAACAACAACAAAAAGTCATTACTCATCCAGGTAACAATTAAAAATAAAGGGTATGTAAACTTTTGAACAGCGTAATTTTTTATAAATTAAGTTATTTCGTCTTGTGGACTAAACATCTATTATTTGAAATACCTTATTTAGGACAGTGCTAATTAAGAAATAACATGCAATTTAAAGGTGCATTAAGCAACTTTTCATGTTAAAAATACCCGTTTTTCTAACCCATACATGCTTAAACAATTGTCTGATGGGCTGAATGAGCCCTTCTATGATCTCTGCGATTGCCTCTATAATCCTGTACAGTAAAATAAATAAGAGGGATTCGGGACGGAATCAACTAGGCGTGACGTCATGCGCGTTCACGCTCACCTGGCTATGTCTGGCAGGTTTGTGTATTCGCCACCATTATTATCAGCGAAGACAACTCAAGCGACTTTTGCAAAAGTAGAAGATGGATTCAAAGAGACCGGCTTCTACTTCATCCCAAAACCCAACGCAAACTCCACGTAACCGCGTGCACAACTCTGGTTGCAGTTTCGCGTGTCGCCAGAAGGGGGCATAGTTCTGCAAAAACTCAGAGACTTGCGCAATGCACCTTTAAGAAAAAACCTGCAGATTCTTCAAGGGGTATGTAAACTTTTGAGCATAACAACGGTCATTAATATTGCTTGCAAAATGATGACTTGTTAAATAAATAAAAATCATATTTTCTCATTTGTTAGATTTGAATTTCACTAGGCTGTGTGCAACTTGTTCATGCTAGCTAGCATCCAGATCCTAAAATATTTAATATGTTTTGTTTGTTGAATCTCAGATTTTCTGAGTGAAAATATATTTTGAATGCATTTTGAAACTTTACTACTGTTAATGAGTTTAGGATTGTTTTAAAAAGTGATTTTTTACTCCAGCCTTCACATTTTTCTATGCAAATTTGATCCTCAAGATTTATTTTCTTATTATTATCAATGTTGAAAACAGTTGGACTGCTTAATATTTTTTTCTGGAAACTGTGATACATTTTTTTTTTCATGATTCTTTGATGAAAAGAAAGAACAGATTTTTAAAAAAACGAAATCTTTAAAGCTACACTGTGTAACTTTTTTAGTTGATTCTTAGCAAAAAACACTTAGTTCTTTCAAAAATATATGTGCTCATTAATATATATTTACTTCTTTCAAGTAATAAAGTATTCTCTTAAGTTTATAATCTGCCATTGAAAGTACATACGGGTGAGGGGTTCGGAATGCCGGTCGCCATGTTGCCCCTCCATCTTGAAACTACATTAGCCAAAGAGGGACATGCCTGTAAATTCAAGCTTCGCCTTTTGCGTTTTTCACTCAGTGACACAGAGACGAATGCGAGGGGGAGATTACTCGCGAGCTCGCGAGTGCCGGCAGATTTGAAAGATAGTGTGGTGTGTGTGTGTGCGTGCGTGCGTGCGTACTCACATTTGAAAGAGAGAATTAAAACGTCAACGCGACAGACAAATCAGCAAGACCATAGTCAATATTGGAGTAACTTTTCCCAGATGGAAAGAGCTCATGAGGAGAAAAGATTTTAAAACGGACGCCGAGGTTGCCTGCTTTCTTCTCGACAGGTAATTCAGCCTGTTGTAATTCATTTGTGTAAAGTTTTATAGTTGCTTGTCTAACCATAGCATAGTTGTGCATAACGCCAGAACGACCTCTAGTATAACTTCATCCTCGCGTCAATGGTGAAAAAGTATTGTTTACCTTGTAACATAAATCTGTGCTGCGACGGATCACAGGTGATGAATAGTTTTAAAGGCGCAATTTTTTAAGCCATATAAAAAAAAGGACACTGTAAATTTTTGTTATTTTTAATTGCTTTTACTTTGTACACATTGTAACGTTAGCCTAATCTGATTATGCTGGGATAGCCGATTCCAAGGGTGACGTTTACGTCCTGACATCTGTCCTGTAGTTTTATTCATTTTAGACGTATTGTTTATTATTGTCATGGACGAAGTGATAACTGGAAGCCATGTTAATCTTGGAATAATACGGCCACCGTAGGAGTTTAAACGCCCTCGGAATTGAGAGGAACAGAAACACATTTTCACTGGGTAGTCATATACAATTTCACCGCTAGATGGGGGTAAAAATCATACAGTGTAGCTTTAATAACATCATAAATGTATTTACTGTATCTGACCATTCTAAGGTATTGCAGATAATCCAACTTTCTGATACACCTGCGTTTAGTTATACATGACACCCATTGTATTAATATTTGTGGCCCATATTAATTCTCTGAATAGATAATGAATAGATAGGCTGTCCTTTGCAGTGATTGAGTTCAGAAAACAGCACCATGGACAGCAACACACAGAACTTATTTACTTGAGTCAGTGTGATTCAAAGCATCATTATATATCAGACATCATTCAACCTTAGAAATACACATCTGTGCTTCATTTGATTCTGAAGATGGAATAACCTTTTATGAGGAGAAAAGTCAGAGAACAAAGGTCAATGACAAAATGCCATGTTGAATGTAGTAAATGACAAGTTTATTTCTTGCACAAAATGTACAAAATAACAAGCAAATGGACAGCCCGTCCCCCCCACCCTCCTCCCTGCCCTGTTTGAATTTCCCCGCTGATATGAAGTTGGAGATCTGGAACATGTCTACGGCAAGTCCGATGGTCCAAGCCAAAACGCATGGTTTTCTTAGAGACAACACATACCCAATTCAGATTCACCGAACAATTAAAAATGAATAAAAACACCATATTTACAGTCTTGTCTGAACTTTTACAGCATGCCATCTATATATTCATACAGAGCTTTTGTTTTTCAACAGAACCCCATATAGAAAACATATTAGAAGATCAAATCAAGTTCGACTAATGGCGAGAGACACTCAAAGTACAGCACTGCGTTTGTCGCGGTATAATCTTTTTGATTCATTTTTGTTTTTCAACCCACGTCTTTTTTTTTTTTTTTTTAATTCTGTAATTCTAACAAAGAATCTCGATGGAACATTTGTTTAGTCCTCAACAAGAAAAACCCTCTTATTTACACCAAGTCAAGTGTTTTTGCACCTTCAAGCCTGTTGTTTTTTTTTAGTTTTCCCATTTCAGGAGATTGTGTTTCATGACAAAACGAATCACTCGAACGTCACACAGCGCATCACTTCTATTTATCTAAAAGGCAAAGTTGCAGTCTCATTTGGCAATGATTTGCTTTTGGATACAGAGGACAGCAAATCCACATCGCTGTGTTGTTCACAATGGTGTGTTTTGGTTTTTGTTTGTTAACTTTCTACTAATGATGTTTATGTCACTCCGTCTGGACTGAATGTGACGCAGTGGTAAGAAGAAGCAGCAGCTATGGCACAGGGCAGAATGTGTGTTTGCGTCTGAATTACAGTTTCATGGCTTACTCGCTCCGTTTTAACGTCAACTTTACAAGAGCAAAAACAAAAGAAAAAATCAAGCTTTTTAAAGGATTGTTCGTCTAATGATATGTACAACTGGCCTTTAAACTCCACAGATGAGCTGTTAGCATTATCTGGCGTCTCATACATTGGTATGAAGGCATTTCAAATGAACGTGTTTGCAGTTGTCACCTTGGTGATAGAGTATTGCTGTACAGCACTAGTGAAGAAGTCTAACAAAACGCTTCATTTCTTTACAAAACTATCCTGTGCTTTCCGAGTATATACAGCTAGAGGATTATAGTTTGATTTCTGGCGATGTCAGCAGAGATGTGTCTCAAGTATGTGATCTTTACATTTATCCGTTAACAGACTTTGTGCCGTAGATGAAATGCCAAGGACTGCAGTTTTAATCGGGAAACCCACAATTCCCAGAATGCATTGGATGAAGCATATCGAGGATAACGAGGCAAAGGCATTGCAAATCAAATCAAGTCTAAACGCATGAAAAAGGATCTGAACTATACAGTTTCAAGCCATGTTAAAGTCTTTCCTGTGAAGTGGGATTCCTTTTCAAGTGTGCAAAAATACTCTCAGACGTAACTTGGGATATGAACCAGTTTTGTTGGTGGTTTTAACTACCGCTTTTTAATTCAATTCTTAAATAGTTAATGTTTTTGAAAGACCTTTACATCCACACCGGGTAGTTTTGTTTAAGTAATGAATTTTAATATACATATATATCTCTATTTTTCCTGCTTTTATAAAATGACACACGGTGATGAACCATCAACAGTCTCTCTCTATATATATATTTATTTTCGTATTCCTTTTTCTTTTCTAGAATATCTTATTTAATTTGAGATCAAGTTGCTCTTGTAAACAAACAGGTTTAAGAGGATTGCCAGCCACCATCGCTTGTTCTCTGACAGTCTCTTTCTCTGTGGTTCCTCCCTCTCCTCCTGCTCTCATTGAAGCAGAGCCCTGATTTGTTTAGAGGTGCTGTCATCATTTAAATGTCTTGTTGTATACCTGGATGAAAGAAAGTACATTTTCAGGTCATACATGTGCTGCACATTCTTTGGGTGAAGTGATTTACTCTACACTCACCTCAGTGCATTCAACAGTCCCTCCACGCTGTTTGAAGGCTGCTCTTTCAACACCTTGATGCAGCCCTTCATCTGCAAAACACACACACACACGCATGCATGCGAAAATACAGCTTTAAAAGAAAGGTCACCCCTTTTTGTCCCTCACCCCTGACTGCGATCATGGACAGCCCCACATATGTGAACAATCACAAACCCCTATAGTGCTGTTCCAGGTAGATTAAGGTGCACCACAATATGTGGAGATATTAGAATCATCCAGCTTGCTCATTTCCATAAACTGAAAGCCGGGACTGATGATGTCAAGCTCCAAAAATGCCAAATAAGCACCTTAAATGTAGTCCACCTGAGCACTATATTGCAAGTCTTCTAAAGTCATACAATAGCATTTATGTGAGGAACTGAGAAACATTTAAGTCGTTATTTACTGAAAATCCCTGCAGATCTCAAATGTCACCTGCATTAAAAAACACTAGTAAAAAGGTTGGAATAAATATATTTTTGAAAGTTTTTGAAAGAAGTCTTTCTTTCTCGCCAGCTGCAATAATTTGATCAAAACATACAAAACAGTAATATTGTGAAACGCTGTTACAATTTTAAAGATTTTTTTTCTGATATATTTCAGCATTGCCATCATAAGAATAAATTAAAGCTGCAAGCAGCATTTGTCGGGGTTCAAGCAGTTAAGGCCTTTAAGCACAAAAGCATCAAAAGTGATTAAGTTTTATTTAGCAAGCATGTAACCACTGACATAATAGATGGAAAACACCATTTAGAGCCAATACAGGCAATGTACCATAGGAAATGTATGGTTTTAAAGCTTTTTAACAGTTATAACGCCACCTATGGTCCGATCTCCATAAAATTTGGCATGATTGTTAATGATGTTATGTCACATAGGCTCACCAATTTTTGTGAAGTTCTGAGTTTTCATTTAGGATTAATAGGCTTTTTAGTGTATTTTGCCACGCCCCTTTTCTAAATGACCCTGTTACAGCCACCCAAATGCAAAAGTTAAACTTTTTTTCGATAATTATTGATCTAGAGAGTCCAGAGAATTGTCCTAGACTGGTCTGGTTCCGATCGGGTGAAAAACCAGGGACTAGTTCGCAAAAGTAGGTTTTGGACAAAATGCGACATAAAAGAAATTTTTTTCTGGCCTAAATCGAATTTGGAGAGAGCCATTTTGTCCACCTTGAGCCAGGGATCACAGTGGTGTAAGACACACGGCCTACGAGTTATGAGCGATTTTGTACTTTTGGTTGCTGTAGCGCCACCTATGGGCCATTCGGGGTCATACTCTGATAGGTTGTCCCCAAACTGAGGCCTACCATCTGGCCAGGTTTCAAGTCTCTAGGCCTTACGGTTTGTCCTGCACGATGCGTTTTACAAATCCTTACAATTACAATAGGGTTTCAGCATTTCATGCTTGAACCCCTAATTACATTACATTCAAAATATATTAAAATGGAAAACTATTATTTTTACAGTTTTATTTGTGTTTTTGGTCAAATAAATGCAGCCTTGGTGTTGGTGAGCATAAGAGACTCCTTTTAAAAACTTTTGAAAAATCTTACTTTTTTAACGTTAGTGTATGTTTAAATATGACGTGCAAAGATGTGTAGTTGATGCACATGATATTTCAGACCTGCAGCAGAGGGTTAAGATTTTCAGTAAATAATTTCTCTGTCACACAAAGCTATGGCACTGCTTCAACAAAATTGTGCACAATTTGAACCGGTTTTAAGCAGTCCCCGTTCACTTTCATTTTATGAAAAAGAGTGAATATTTTGCCTAACATCATCTTTTATGTTCTGCAGAAGAAGAAAAAAAAAGAATACAGGTTTGAAATGACATGAGAGTACATGGGTGAACTACTGTACGAGAGCAGTTCAATAATATAATATTCTCAAAATATGCAGCAGTTCTACTAAAATTTGACATCCAGAAAGTGTCCATACTTTTTTAACAGTAATGGTTTGTTTTTGGAAAGTGTCTTTTTACTCTGATATTTTAATATACCGTATAATGCAATGACATTCATATATTTTTTAGATTCACTGTATCTTAAATAAATAAGTTGGTCTTACATCAATCTTGGAGGTCTTGGCAAAGGCACCCACTGGATGAACATGGTCATAAAGGATGATGACGCCCACCATCACACGCATGCAGAACAGCATGGTGTCTGTGTTAGTGAAACGGCACCGGTACTCCCTTGGGACAGGACATAGCGATCATTTTAAACAAAAATGAACCTATTCTGGATAACTGACTTGAATAAAAAACTCAAATAATTGCATTCTTTTATTGAGAAGACGTTGAATCAGATGAACTTACGGAGTCTCCAGCATGACACGGCACACACAGGCCATAGTGCTCAGGCAATCTGTGGTGTCCTCGATTGGCAAAGTCTTATTCTGCAACATGCATGTGAATCAAGACCAGTAAGAGCCTCTAGAGGGCGACAAAATTTCTGTTTTCTACATTAACAGAAGATTTAGGCTGTGTTTGAAATCTTACCCTATACCCTATACCCCTATACTATTCCCTACATTACTCCATTAATATAGTCCACTAGTAGGAGTGAATAAAAACGAGTGAGTGAATTTGGACACTGAGTGAGCCACTTTTGCATAGTTGTGCTTAGCAAACTGGCCGTTCCAGTAGTAATGAAAAGATTTATCTTGAACTCTGTCATGGAAACTAGCATGTATAAATCTTAATTAAACAATAATCAATTAAAAAGGAATTTATACCTGTATGATATTACACTGCACCCACATTGGACTAGCGGTTTGGAAAATGGATGGATGGATGATTCAGCTGCGGGTGCCATCTTCTGGCGTCTTCCAGTGCATTATGGGTATTCTCTTACCGTTGAGCGTACATCGATTATACACACGTTAATGCGATGTGGGAGTGAATGAGTGCTCTTGATAATGTCCACCATGGTTTCGGACACCACTACAAATGGCTGTTCCCTCAAATAGTGCCCTATTTAAGGGTAAAGGGGGTGATTTCAGACACAGCCTCTGTGAAAACCTTACTTACCTCCGACACAAACTTAGTCGTGGCATTGCTCAGGGTTTTGAGCATGGGTGTGGCTTCAGCGTAGAAAAGCGACATCCGATTGGCCATTTCATTATTTACTTCATTCTCAGCTTCTAACTGTAATGCAAATGGAAAATGTTACTTCAGATGTTTCGGTTGCATATAAAGGCTTCTTTTTTAAGTAACACATTCACTAACCTCCACATGCAAATGTAATCTCTGCTCAGACATTTATAAAATTCTCAAATGTTTAGTTTTGGGGTTGTTCAACTGTAGGTTGCTAGTTGGTATTCTGCACTATTTTTCATTTTGATTTGTCGTTTTCATTGAAAACGGATGTGCTCCTTTGCAGAACCTGATTTCACCAAGTGCAACATGTTCCTGGATCAACATCTTTGTTGATCCTGGAACAACATTCCTTTCCACCAATCAGATTTAAGGGACAAGTTTACAGTTTATATCAAGTTTAGGCACACAACCAAGGTTACAGTAGGTGGTTCTACATCAGTGTTATTCACCCATCATTTCCCTCTCATTTTAGGGATCACTTATGGGTAGGCTCAGGAGTAGTTATGATTAGGACTACATTTTGAACAGGAATCAACAAAATATGCTGACCCAGGAACGTGTCTAACTCAGTGCTAGAGTGAACACTTCTATAGTAATGTCGATTTCAGCAGATCGTTGATCTTACCTGCTGGTTGTTCAGACGATTCCTGCTGATGGTCCTCCTATAGTAGCTGAAGTCATTCTGTATGGCTGGATTTGTCATCTAGTAGTAAAGACAGGATTTAGATCAAAGCAGTCTTCAGTGCATATTATTTCTCGGACAAAGAGAAGGGCTTTTCACACTTGAAATAGTTAACCCTGGGTCATTCTAAACAGTTATCTTGCTTCACGTTTCACACTGCTCAAACTTTATGGGTTAACAATTAATCCTGGTTATTTAGCTATTATTATAACATTATATTCCTAAACCCTTGGGTTAACATTCTTATCTGCATATTTGCAGTGTCAGTGTCATTGATTCTGCGAATGCAGCACTTGACCTGCTGTAGAGTCGAAGCTGTGTTCGAAATCACCCCCTATACCCTCATTCACTCTTCCCTACATTACTCCACTAATATAGTTCACTTGAAAGAGTGAACGAACACGAGTGAGCGAATTCGGACATTGAGAGCTGTTTAATAATCGTTTGAAACTTAGCATACTGGCTACTTCAGTAGTAATGAAAAGATTTATCGTGGAAACTAGCATGTATAAATCTTAATTAAACAATTATCAATTCAAAAGGAATTTATACCCGTTTGATATTACACTGTACCCACATTGGACAAGTTTGGAAAATGGATGGATGGATGATTCAGGTGTGGGCGTCATATTCTGGCGAGAGGCGGAATTAATTTGGCGCGACTGTCACAGTGCATTATGGGTATTCTCTAGCCGTTGAGTGTACGTTGGTTGTACACTCGTTATTGCAGTGCATTGTGGGATTGAATAAGTGCACTCGATGATGTCTACTATGGTTTCGGACACCACTACTAATTATTTTCCCCTCAAATAGTGCCCTATTTAAGGGTATAGGAGGGCGATTTTCGGATTTCGGAGTGGTGCAGGGATGACATCAAAACCCAAATGACTAATTCCCCAGTGGTTCCCTCAAGATTTTCCTATGGGTTTTGACGTAAATATAAGGCATGCAATTAGTTTTCGGTTGCTAAGCATCTAACATTCTAACACCGTATTCGTTCCACACTGTACACGTTTGGCACCGTAATGTGGGTTTGGCAACTCCAGAGCAGGGTTTTATAACACCAGGTAAAAAGCAGTGCTAACCCGCTACTGTGAAATGTTCCTTTATGCGTGGTTTAGAACGATGATAACCCGGGTTTAGGCGCAGAATGAAAAGCCCTAGAATGTACTAGGGAGAATTTGGAGAATTATTTCTTAAATGTCCATTCTCAAGGGTGCATTTTAGAGACAGAGCAGCTAATAGTGTTGTCATTTAGACATTTTGCTTGACGTGACTCTCAGAGAACATCAGTGTGAAGAGGCTTGACTGAGTGCAGGGCTATATATTTAAGCAGAACTCATGCCACATGAAATCAAAGAGAGTAACGCGTGAGAAACACTCACTTTAAGCTCATCAAAGCTGAGAGTGAAGTGCAGGATTTCTGCAAACTGTTTGGCGAGGGCCTGCTCTCTCTCCAGATGCTGCATGGGAGCATAGGGTGGGCTAGTTAGGGCCTCCAATAGACTGCGCAGGGCGTTTTCTGCAAAGAGATAATTGATTACAGATTTTTTACAGTAATTTTTTTTGTAGCAATTCGTTTTTTCAAATTCATTCACATTGAATACTGTTGTCATCCCTCAAGTTTTCCTAAGCTTTTTATCATCTATTCACTCTCTCCCACACATCTAACCTTTAATCGAATTTGTAATCCACACAGCATAATGTACCAATAGCGCAGCACTGCAATGTATTTAATCTCCATGGTTACCAGCACAACAGATATCATTGTTACCTCTAACGCCTCTCTTTTGTATTTTTGTAATTGCTGCAGTTTATCACAAGAACCTGTAATCCCATCAGTGTTGCCTAGATACTGAAGTACCGTTGGAATCCGCAGCTGATGCAAGCATTAATGACTCCAAACTGCAGTATATGACCATGATCACAAATGCTGGTTGCTTTTAAAACTCCAGTTCATTTTAAAACCTGTATTGTATTAGTAAATGATAAAATAATGAGTGACTGACATGACAAATGTATCATGCATGGATGCGAAATATTGATGAATTTAAGTTTAAATTAGTGCTGTCAAATCGATTAATAGTGATTAATTGCGTCTAACATAAAAGTTTGTAAATGTGTGTGTGTGTGTGTATATATATATATATATATATATATATATATATATATATATATATATATATATATATACAGTACTCTGCAAAAGTCTTAGGCACATTCATTTTTTCACAAAAAAAAAAAAAGGTTTTAAGCCAGTTATTTACAGTGCTATACATAAGTTTGATTGGCATGGAGTACTTTCCATAAGATCATCTCTCAATGCAAATCAAACCAGCTATTAGGCTAACTGAAATAAAACCATGGCAATCTCTAGGTATGGTGAAGGCTATGTGATGATGTGGGGCTATTTTAATTCCAAAGGCCAAGGGAACTTTATCAGGATGCATAGTATCCTGGATCCATGAAGTAACTGGCCTTTAAAAATAAAAATCTGCCTGCCTCTATGGGAATTTAACATAGGGGTGTCCAAACTTATGCACCCTGTATTTTAAGGAAGAACATTTATTTATTTACGATACATTATTCATTCACAAACAAAATTGGTGTCCTTAAAGGTTTCCAAATTTCCAAAAGATGATTTTTTATTCCGCTTTTTAGTCAACTTTAGCATGGGTGTCTAAACTTATGCATAGCACTGTATATATTTTGCTTTAGTGTGTCAGTAGGAAATATCAGTTTACATTTCCAAACATTCCTTTTGCCATTATTGTAATAATCCAGTGAGATTTTTGTGTGCACAAGGAGTCTGGCAACAGCTGATTACACGAAGAAACAGAAAAAAACTGACATACTAAATCCAGAAGAAAAGCTACCTGAAAAACAATGCGCAAGTGTACAGAGGACAAAAGCTGTTTCAAACGCAAAGGGGGGTCGCACCAAACATTGATTTGATATAGTTAATAGAAGTTAATTGATAAATAAAATCTATTTATGACATTATTTTTTGAAAGCATCGACACTTTACAGCATTTTTACACACGTGCCTAAAACTTTTCACAGGACTGTAGCTTTGCAAGTAGGTTTCTTCAAGCATCTTGGAGATGTTGCCGCAGTTCTTCTGGATTTAGTTTCTTCATGTAACCCCAGATGGACTCAATGACAGTCGGATCAGATCTTCATGTGGAGCTCACCGGCTGTTGTCAGACTCCTTGTGCATACAAAAATCTCTACAAAAGGAATGTTTATGGCAAAAGGAATGTTTGGACTTTTGACTTTTGTGGAAAATTATAAGTGATCTTCGTTTGACTTCTTTTAAAAACATTTAAAAAAAGTCTTACTGGCCCTAAACTTTTGAATGGTAATATGTGACATTATTGATCTATCAGAAGCAAATATTCCAGAGAGACAAGTCATAAGCAGTGTTATTGCAGTATCATCAGTATTATCACTGCATGTTATCTAATGAGAGTGAATTTATGCTGTAGATCTGTGCTGTATGTCTTACCGGTGTAAAGCTCTTAAGGTGATGATACACAGGGCAACTTTTTGAGCAATGTTGTTGGGCAATTTTGCCGTCAACGGGCAACCAGATGAGACACAGGGCCCACGACCGATCTAAATTATCTAGATAGAAATGTATTGCCCATTTTCAATGGGATAGTATGGAAGCTTGTTTCTGCCACAGAATAAAACATTTTAAAAGATAATTGCGACTTTTTATCTCACAATTGCGAGTTTACATCTCGCAATTCTGACTTTATTTCTCAGAATTGCGAGATATAAAGTCAGAATTGCGTGAAATAAAGTCGCAATTGCGTGTTATAAAGTCAGAATTGCGTGTTATAAAGTCAGAATTCTGACTTTTTTTCTCGCAATTGCGACTTTATATCACGCAATTCTGACATCTTTTCTCATAATTGTGAGATATAAACTCACAATTGTGAGATATAAAGTCCAATTCTAAGGAAAAAAAAAGACTTTATTTCTCAGAATTGCGACTTTATATCTCGCAATTGCGACTTTATTTCTCAGAATTGAGACTTTATTTCTCACAATTCTGACTTCATATCTCGCAATTGCGACTTTATTTCTCAGAATTGCGACTTTATTTCTCACAATTCTGACTTCATATCTCGCAATTCTGAGAAAAAAAGTCACAATTCTGACTTGATATATCGCAATTGTGAGAAAAAAAGTCAGAATTGTGAGATAAAAAGTCGCAATTATTATTATTATTTATTTATTATTCAGTGGCGGAAACAAGTTTCCATAGGAAAGTGCCCAAGCAACAATCACTCTGCAAGATTGCCCAGCAACATTGCTCAAAAAGTTGCCCTGTGTATCATCACCTTTAGCGTATGTTTCCTGTTTGGTGACTAAAAGACGTACAGCTACACCATCAGAGCTAACCCATCTCTGAATGTCATAGTATGCCTTAGCATGTCTCCAGAGGAGCTATCCTTTCCTCTCATGAAATATGCAGCAGCCCTACTATAAATAAAGAGCTGATATGTTTTATCTGGAGACCTACCGAGAAACCTGACTCTATTAGCCGGGGACCAGATATTGCGGATGGCAGGATGTGTTGAATAGGGTGGAGCCTCTTTTTCTCATGAGTCACTGCGATGCCATAGTTCGGCATGGAAAGCTTATCTGCATGGTATCTGTTTGGCCAAAGATCTGCGTTTCTCACTAGTCAGCACTGCTGTGAAAAAAGAGGCAGGCGATCGACTATTGCAAACAGAGTTTACTGAATTGTCAGCCTCCTCTAGGTTCTGCTGCCACGGTTGCCATGCCAACTCTTTGTGAGGTCAGCTGCAGAGGAGGACAGAAACGGATGCTTGCACCACTCGTTGTACGCACGGTCAGCGCGTTGGTTGACTCGTGCATGCAAGGCCCATTATATGACTATAAAAAAAAGACAACTAAAAAAAAAAAAAAGACCACCCACTTACCTAGCCTGAGAGAAAATTCATAGAATCTCTTGAGCTTGGCCACAAGAGGGCAGACCGCATTCCAGGCTTTTTCCTGCAACTGGAGGTCATTGGGGTTCTGAATCGCCTGGAGAGAAAGGACGAGCAGGAGCACTTGAGACCGACAGTCAAACAAAATTATTCATTTACATTGACTAAACTCAAGGTCATTTGTACACTTTTAAATGAATTTACACTGTATGCTCTAGGGCTTCTTCAGCCATGTGAAACATTCACAGCTGAATAACTCTTGTACATCTGCTGTTTATGAACCAGAATGATTCAAACCAACAAACCTGCTTAAACTAATGCCTATGTGCTTTATAATAGGCTTGGGATGAATAATTCTTAGCAGTTTTATTTCTAATAAAGCAACACCACTAATGTCACTAAATTGAAAAGTAAAAAAAAGAAAGAAATTAGGTTACACTTTATTTTAAGGTGACGCTGTTACATTGTACTTATTCAGATAAGTACTGAGTAATATGAATTAACTACTAGAGTTAGGGTTGGGCTTAGGGTTAGTTACTTGTAATTATGCATAATTTACTGTTGTTATTATTATGGTAAGTACATGTAGTAACGTGTAACTACATCACCTTAAATTAAAGTGTTGCCGAAATGTATACTTTATTCAGCAAAGATGCATTAAATGATCAAAAGTGACAGTAAAAACATTTGTCACAAACTATTTCTATAGTTCAAATAAAAGCTATTCTTGAATCCTGAAAAAAAGATGTATCATGGTTTCCACAAAAATATTAAGCAACATTGATAATAATAAGATTCTTGAGCAGTAAATCATGATTTCTGAAGGATCATGTTACACTGATAACTGGAGTAATGGCTGCTGAAAATTCAGTTTTGCCATCATAGTAGTACATTACAATTTAAAATATATTAAAATGGAAGACAGTTATTTGAAATTGTTATAATATTTACATTTATTTTTTGATAATAATAAATATAGCCTTGACTAGCATAAGAGACTTCTTTCAAAAACAATAAAAATTGTACTGCCCCCAAACTTTCCAACGGTAGTGTATAGATTATGTAATAAATAAAATGGATACATTTATCAAATTTTCCATAAGTGATTTGCAAAAGATTTTCCAGTTTAAAACAATTCATTCAATTGTACTGGACAATAATTCAAATCACGCAGACTGTTGAGAAGATGTATGCTTACAATAATAGCCTGGAGGGTGATGAAATAAAATTCATACTTGATTCCAGAATGGGAATTCAACGGAATTCGGCTTTTTTAACTTGAATGAGTAAGCAACCACTCAGAACACCCTAGCACCCTAGTTTTGCACAGGTAAACACCACAAATTTTCTTCAGAAAATGTAACAATTTAGAGTCATAGCCCTACCTCTCTTATTTCTTGTCCTGCTCCATTGTAAGACTGTAATTCTGCCAGTATCCCATGGGCCTCTTCCAGCACAGCACTAACCTGGTTATACACGGCTGTCTCGGCCTCTGTGGGCTGAGCATCTGTGGGCAGAAATCAGTTTGAGTCAGTCAAAATGTGATAGTCAAATGCCCAAACGATACACCTTTTTCAATTCCTCACTCGGCCTACCTGAGTTTGACATATCACCTCTGTCACACTGTCATACTATTGTCCTATTGGGTAAAGGTTATGTTTTGGATCAACTAGACTGTGTTCAACCAGTAAAGTCAGAGTTACATCTAAAAACTGGAAATTAATTGAAATAAAGCTTCATGGTGTGAGTTATTATGGCGCTAACATTGAATTATTATCTTTCTTTGGCACCCGGAGGGGGATCCTCTTTCCAACGGGCTTTGAAAGTTAGGAACCATAAATCCATGAGGATTAATCTGGTAATGATGATGGTGTAATTGTGAGTCAGAAGTACATGAGGAGGATTTAGGTTGTGTCGGTGTATGTTAGGATTTGCTGGGCTTGATATCAACAGCTCTAGTGGGAAGTGTCGACGAAAGGCCACGGCCAGTGAAGCGGCTCCATGTGGAGTTGCTGGCGAGGCTAGGATGGGTTTTAAGAGTCGTGTCAGCTTCCAACACAGTGAGCGTCACAGACGTTTGATTAATGAGCCGATGATAGGAGGCAGGAAAGCAAATGCAAACGAATACCCTACAGAATATCGCCCCCTGGTGGACGTCAATTTCAGTGGTGGACCTCTCCATTTAGCCTTTAGTTTTCAACCACAGGATACACTCTTAAAAATAAAGCTTTCAAAAAGGGGGTTTTCACAACGATTCCATTTGTTTCCCCAATGAGCCTTTCAGTGTACAATTCTTAAATTATTTTTATTTATTTTTTTCATTGTGGAAAGATAATTTGAATAATCTAAATAACCATTTTCCACTTTAACAAACCTTTAGTGCATGGGAAAGGTTCTATGGATATTGAAGGTACTTCATGAAACCATAGACGCCAATAAAGAACTTTATTTTTAAGAGTGTAAGCAGTGTAAAAACTGCAGCGAGGGACATCTTGGGTAGTGCTGTCATTAAAAGTCTTTTCTAGATCAGATTTCTTAGTCTCCCCAAGCCTCTACGATAAGTGATCCTTGTGGAGCAGGGGTCTCTCTGCCTAATTTATAAGTGCCTTATACCGCATCCAAACGGAGGGGCTGTAATGTATATAGATGTTTGTGCTATCAGCTGAGCAAACACACACACACTTCAGTGTAATTGCCAGTGGCTCCTCCCAATCATGTCACCTCCGGGTCTGCTTGCTCAGCCTGCCTGTGATCTTCAAAGAACAGAGTGTGTGAAGACTAACATCAGTGCTACAGTGGTACTGTAATGTTTGCTTTCCCTTTTGGTTCATCACTTGTATCAGCAATTCAGTAAAACTGATCTGATCTTGAGCTTAAAGCCTATTTCCACAAAAGCCTTGTTTTTGTGTCTTGAATTTGAGATATAATAATTTTATGAATGCCATTAGTGGCACAGTAACCCCATTTGAGAGCTAAGGAAATGTAAACCAGTGCTGTGTAACAGAGGTGATCATTGTTTTACTGTCACAAATTCAAAAAGTCAAGATCAGGTGAGCGGCTGTTGTCCAAATGTTTTGCTTGTGTAACGTTTTGATATTACTTCTTTATATTTCATGGATTCTGCTATAGGGTCAATGACAAGTAAGAATTGTCAAGATTTAGTTTAAAACATGTGCCATGAAATGTAATATTTGTGTTCTTGTTGATTAGATGTTTTCAGTTTGACTTTTGGCGATCGAAATGTTTTGCCTTCACTTTGCAGGACGTGTGCGGCACACTTGACCTGAACCAACCTTGCTATGTCTTTAAAACGTCAAATTATCTGATATTTTTAAGAAACTTGCTCCAAAGTTATGAAAGTATACAGGGGTCGTTGATGTGATTATAATTAGTTTTCTCTTGTTTCATGAAAACAACATGGCTTCCTGCATGTTGTTTACACCAATTATAACATTTAATCATATTTAATTATGTTAATAATGTTAATGTTACTAACATAAAATATTTTTAATTAAAATAGCTTCACTGCTTTTTAAGAAATGATTAAAGATTATGCCAAATTATTGTTATTTAGAATTTTTTCTTATTGGTCATTTACACCACTGAGACATTTTTTACATTAAGCCCCACAAATAAATATCAAAATGAATTTTAATGTAGAAATTGAACAAATGTCCATCATAGAAGAGGTGTATTTAAGTCAATTAATCAATACATTGGGAAGAAAATGAACATGTGTCATTGACTCTATAGTGAATCACAAGCAAAGGCATTAAACTGTATGGCTTGTGTCACTTTAAGAACATCTCCTGCCAATTTAAATATTCTTTAGAGGAAGGACAGCCTACATTTCATGGTATAGACTGGACAACAACCGCTCTAAGTCTTCCGGGTTCTCACACTTGAAGGACAGGTGTTTTATTTCCCCCATAAACATAGGAGATGTTAGGCATGTAGCTGTTAGAGGTGTCATAAAAGGAAGAATTACTCAGGAGAGAGAGGGAAGGGTTAAAAGGGAACACGACATCAGAGAAAGGAAATTGAGGCTCCCCTTTCAAAAAGCAGCTTCTATTTCCACTTCCTTAAATCCTCAAACTGGTTAATAATGCATTCACACACACATCCAGATGTACAAGGACATACTGGAACAGATCATGGCGTCAACACACTTTACAAGTCTGCAAAGTTTTTGGCGAAAAAGAGGAGATAAGTTAAGTGTTATGTGATTATTTCCATCCCACTCTAACTGCTGAAAAAAGCGTGGCATTCGTACGACGACCTTTAGCTCAGCGGATCGGAGTCGACCTGGAGATAAGCGCAAAAAAAAATGCACGTCACAAATTGAGGTTACCGAAAAAACCCTTGAATGACAAGCATTGATGCACAAACAGAGGGATGGCGGAGAAAAGGAAGTGAAAATGTAGAGGACAGCGAATGAGGAGGAACCGTGATGAGAAGGGAAAGAAAAGCAAACTCAAAACATAAAAAGCTGATGGTCTCACGTTCAAAGTCAAGGAAAACTATTGGGCCATGCTCAAGTTCGGTGCAAGCCAGCAGTTTCAGGAGATTTCCCATGATCCCCCTGGAACAGAGAGAAGGGAGAAGCATGTGGGTCATGGGAGGTGTGGCAGACGTGTCTCTGGTGTTGGGTGTGTGTTCGTGTGAATGTGCGTGGTGTCTGGGGATGATGGGGTCGGGCTTATAGGGTTTGGGATGGACTTTCTTCGCTCCGGACACGAGAGATTCTCGGGTGATGTTAATATGGTCACTTGGATCACACTGAAACTCTTTCTTTCTGCTCCCTTACTATACATGAAGGGAAATGAATGAACTTTTGGTTGGCTTCTACATTAAGAGAGAAAAAAGAAATAGTTTCCAAATACAAAAGCCTGTCTTAATCTACCTAGAGGATGCATTTATATCTGCTCCAACCCTGATACCTCCATCTCCAATCACACACATATACATCTGAGCACACGTACACACACTGTACACCAGCGAAACACTTACTTTCAAAATCCAGGAAAAAATGAGGACAGTTCTCTAAATCCTTGCCAAGGACTTTAATGAGGTTCCCCATGGCCGGCAAACCTGGGCAAGGAAGACAAATACATACAGTACAAAGAAATACAACCTAGATTATATTCATTAGCAAGAATTCTAGACTGTCAGTGTGTGTTTTCACTGTAAAAGTACTGGATGATTTCATATGCTGTAGTAAGAGGCCAGAATGTGTATTGTGAAATGCTGGAAAAGAAAAAAATGATGCTAGTTTTCTCATGCGGTACGTAACGAAAAGACTATTTGTGTCAGCATCAGCAAAATAAACTTTTTGACAAAACATTGAGTGATATATAGCTTTGGTTTAATATTTGGTGCGTGAACAAGAATAAGTTGTTGAATTTTCTTGGCTGTCAAAAATTGTATGCATGCATTCAAAGATGTTTGTGGTATCTGTCAGGAGTTTTTAAATAATAAAGCACACAAGACAGGAGTAGCGAACTTCATCCATCTTGTTTACTCTTCCGTTCTCCACACATTACGTCATTACTCAACAGTTCAGACTTCACAACCCGTTTTCCCATTTTTTTTAAAGAACAGAATGGAACATCAGAGTTGCGCCAACAATGCAAACACATCCACGCAGATCTAGAACAGCACATCAGATCTAAAGGCTAGCCCACACTAAAAGATTTTAAAAAATCGTATTAGATTTTCAAAACGTGAGAGACCACAAACATGACGGGGGGGGGGGGAAATTCATAGATTTAACCATTTTAATCCTATAATGTGTGGAGTGCCGCGATGTGACAAAGACAGCACACCAGATACAAACAGATTCCATTCACAAACAGCCAGATTCCCAACTGTGAGCACAGGAAATCTCACAAAATCTCTTGTGGTCAAACGTGACTTTAAAGTAAACAAACATAGCGGATGACGGGCAAGAAGAAATGTCTGTGATAATAGTGTTTGGACTGCTTTTTACAGAAAATTCAGGGGGTGGAGGTTTGGATGAAATCGTTATGCTTCCATCTGCTTGCTTTCTGATTTGGTATAGTTTTGTTCCACGTGACAATCTACAGAGTGCATGAGCATTTGTTCTCTGGGTTCCCCCCACACAATAGGATTTCTGATCATAAATATCCAACATGTTACGAATTCGTACGATTTGTCTAAACTCATGTGATGGGTAGGTTTAGGGGCGGGGTCAGGTGTAGGTCATTCGCACAAATTCATATGAATTGGCCAACTCGTAAAAAATTCGTACAAATTGCCATGAGATCGGGTTGGCTCCGACGTTCTTCCAAGCAAGTTCTTCACTCTTAACACACCTCACACCACAAGAAAATCTGATAAGATAATCTGTAGTCATTTAACCAGCTAGACTTTCAAACATCACGTTTAGGTCTAGTGGAATGAGTGTGTGTATGAGCAATGTTTTCAGCTGGAGTTGTTGGTGTGTATGGAAATGCAGTGAGATGGGAAGCATTCCATGTCTTTCCATCACTTAGTCTTTTGACACTTTCTGTGTCCCTTAAGAACATGCAAGGGGTTCCGTACCCTCACTTTATCCCCATCATGGAAACAATGAGGACGAGCACCCCACTTAGCATCAGTGTACTTTTTCATTTTGTGTTACAGCTGCATAACTCTTCGGCGAAACAGTCATGTCAGTTGGTGAGTGCGGAGCACGTAGACTGTACGTAGAGTGAAATGGCGACCCCACAGAGAGTAGCAGACGGCTAGTTTTTGGTGCACAGGTGTGACGGTTTCATCCATCTGTATGCAGTGTATAAAATTTTTAGCACATCCAAACTCAGTTGACTCATCAACAGTGTGCTGAAAGACTGGCACAGGAGAAGCAATCACAGGAAGGGCGTTAGGATGCAGGACTTGATTGTTTTCCTCACATGCAATGCAGACATTAGGTCCCTCTCCATGAGTGGTGTCCCTTTGTCCACAAAGAAAAATGTATCAGGTACTGGGTGGTCATGTACGGAGACATTCGGTGACAAATACCTAACCACTGGAATTTGGGCTTTTGAATGCGTCACAAACCTGACTGGGTTTCAGTTACTGAAATGGTATGTACGTGCTGTAGGGCAGGATAGATACGGAAGATCCACTGTCAACCACCAAATCAACCACCAAACTGGCTTGCTTTAACAGCTCTGTCCAGTGTAAGATCAGTTTCTAGTAAAAGTCTCTCACGTATTCGTGGGCGAAGCACATGCTCTACTAACTGATTGCGTATCATTCCTTCAGTACTGACACCGAACTCACAGGAAACAACAAGCTCTCGCAAAGCAACAGTGTACTGTAATGTCTCATGAAGCACCTGACAGCGTTTACGGAAGTAACAAAGTCACGAAATAGGTATTCAATGCATCCATACATTGTACATGTGTTAGGCAAAGAGTAGAAAATCCATTGTCCCGTACCGAGGCATTGAAGCAGTACAGCCCTTCGTCTTTTGTCCGGCCAGGCATACCCTGTATCATCAATAACCCATAGAAAATGTTCAAAAACCCGAAGCTGTATGCTGCACGGCATAGCAGGCTCACTGGGGTAAGGCAGGAATAAACTCGGGAAAGGCACGTTAGCAACAACCATCTTCGTGACCAACACGAACAAGGAAAAAAAGCCTAAGTCTCGTCGCCAATTTGTGGTGTCTGTCAGGAGTTAAGTAATGAAGCACACGAGACAGGACAGGAGTAGCGAACTTCATCCATCTTTAAGCGAAATTGCTATGTGACATGATACAATAATAGAAAATCAGTTATGTTGAGCAGGATTTTGGCCCAATGAGATTTCACTGTGGGTGGGGGCTACCCAGCGTGACAAAACGTCTTGTTGCTTGTCACATTCACTGCTGGTTTGGACAAAAACATGCTTTTGGTGCTTATTGCTTTATTATATTGCATTTGGTTAGAACATTGTTGTACTATCAACATAACTGTTCTTTTTGTTCAGTTTGTTCAATTTGCATATGCTAAATATCAATTCCAGCTGGTAATGGACACCAAATGTTGCACCTTATCTTCGTAATAGCTTGCATGAGAGGAATAATTCTGGACACAATGCTATCTAGAAACATTCAAGTAATAAAATAGCTGGATTATCATGGCATTGATAATAGCACAAACCTATCATTTCCCAAGAGATGCAAATGGGCAGTGTTTGAAATAAGAGTAGAAATAAGAATCTGACTGTTTCATATTTCGCCTTCTAAATCTTCCATATCAAGCCCTATCCTTTGCGTATAGCACACAAGGCAAAGATGGCTCCTCTCAGCCTGTTTATCACTTAAGAGGCAGTATCCCCCCCTTCTGCCTGTCTCCTGGCAACCACCAGTAGAGCCCTGTTTCCATGGCTGGACCACATTGCCTCTGCCGTCTATCTGAGGCTTTCATAAGCTACCAGCCAAATCCAAGTCTAAAGTATACAACAGTCTATTAGAAGACCTCAAACAATCTGTCTGTCTGTCTGTCTGTCTATCTATCTATCTATCTATCTATCTGTCTGTCTGTCTGTCTGTCTGTCTATCTATCTGTCTGTCTGTCTGTCTGTCTATCTGTCTGTCTATTTATCTATCTTACTGTGAAGTAAACCTCAGTTCCATCAATCGTGTCTAACCAAAGCTCTCACTCAGGAAAGTGTCAACCTGCAATTAATCTTCTGCAGCTGTCATGTCAACAAAAAAATCACACAGCTTGACATATATGACTGTCGATTACTTACCAGCCAACAAATGTTTGCCTTCCCTCTTCCAACTTCCCTTAAAGCCTCACTGTGCTAGTCTTCTCCGTTTCCCACTCCTATCTCAGTCTCTTCCTCCCAGTACTCCTCCTCCTGAGCTGTCCCTGAGCCCAGCTGTGAAGAGTCCGTCTTAATTCGGTCGGTGCCGTACAGCCCCACAGGAACTCTCTCAGCCTTACCAACGGTCCCCTCTGCAGCTCTGCGTTCAACATCGCTCTGCTCTTTTCACACTTCTCTTTTTCTGACTGCTATTTAAAGGCAGGGCTTCATTTAAAAGAGCCTGGTTAAACCGTTTCTCTGTGGTGCCACTGTGTGTGTACGCTTGGTTTTGATAGGGTGAGAGGTTAGAGAAAAGGTGGCTTGTACTAGTGCATGGGTTTAACGATTCCTTGAACTCTCTAGCTGTAGTTTCCTGTGTAAGAAACATCTCCTCTACTGAGTTTAAAAAAAGCACTGTTGTTTTGGGCTCTGCAATAAGAGAAAGTACCCAGTCTTTTTGCTATTTTCTGGTTTGAAATGAATGGTATATTAAAATTTGTGTTTGGGTTTAATCTAAAAAAGAAAGGAAATTCATTAAAGGTGACTTTGTAGAACTAAATATTGAGAACAGAGCCCCAGTGTACTTAGTTATTAGGAAGTGACCCTGGTGGAAGCTTGTTGGGCTGACCAAAAAAAACAAAACCAAAAAAAAAAACGATTGCAACTGACTGAGGTAGAAACTAAACTGAAAATCTTGTGGTTACAGCAATATCACACTGTCTCTTCCTGGTCTGTTCAGACTAGTCCAGACCTGGTCAGGGAAATGCATATTTATTGTAATATCGCATCCAGGATGTTGCATAACTTTAACAGTAAAGCTTTTGTCTCAAATATCTGTTCATGATTGTATTACTGCGTATAAAGAGATGAACGGACGAAACGAATGCCTATAAATGTTTCTGCATGGCATCTGTTCGTAGGCTATTTTTGATTGGAGTTGTGACTCTGCTGTTTGTGCTGAAACCGATAAGAAAATCTACACCATCACAAAGTGTGCAGACGGAATACAGTTGCTTTCAGACACTTCTGAGGCTTTTTTGCCTTCTATCACACATGCTTCCATATGGCTTGGCGAATGTGGCCGCATTGTTTTTGGTTCATACCTTTGCTTGCGATTTTCCTCACAGAGCACTTCACTGCATCAAATGAGAGCCTGTATGTTTCTCCTGCAGTATCACAGCATCAGCCTCCACTACCTGAGAGAAACAACAAAAAATTAAAGACAGATTAGTTGAATTCAGAGAAAAGGCTCAGAATGTGAACAGTATGGCAGGGTCATATGTGGGTCTGAGGTTATGGCTGTGCTTACATACAGAGGCTTGTTTTAAAGCAGTCACTCTGGCAGACAATAAAGTGATAAACCTCTGGGGAGGGATATATTATATATATTTGACAGGTCACAATCTGATTCATTTCTTGAGTGGCACGGCCGGCCACCAATCTATCATTACATCCAGCAAACACACTCGCCCACCCCAGTATAACCCTCCAAATAAGGAGCCACGTAAATGGTTAGCTCAATGCATTATGCGGCAATGTCTCTCATAAATCTGAGGCAGTGTGCAGCACATTGTGCATCCCGCAGCACACAAAGCTATCTGCTCACTGCAGTGGCTTTATGACTGATCTGATACTTCTACAATAACATGTGGGGATCATTTACCACACCAACATGATGCAGGCTGACTCAGAATCCATTCTACTGTTTAAAGGTGAAGTGTGAAGTTGTTGAAATACTTTTTTTCGATGCTAGCTTAATATGCAGAGACAATTATAAGTAGGCAGTTTGTAGATTAATTTTCTGGAAACATTGTGTCTTGTGTCATTGACTCAAGCAGTGAAATTATGCTTTACCTTTAAAAAACACCAACACACTGATTATGAAAATATATACAATACCGTTCAACTGTTCAAACTTTTAAATGGTAGCGTATAACCATTTGTTTTTCTATAAAGTAGCTAGTAATCTTTATAACCGTGTTGAATGCATGCTGTGGAATTTCAATATAGTCCAGCGGTATATGACCTGCAGTTAAATTCACTTCAGCATTGGGGGACTTCAGACTTAATGACCGTGCTGAGGACAGGGTCATCCAGGGTCACCTGGGACCAAGAAATGTCTTTGAGGACATACCTAGTGCATAGATCAAACCTGTCCACCCCCAGAAGAAAAAGAGTGTTTAAATCTAAGAGGATAAAGTTGTAATGATTTGTACTATGTAGGTCTTGACTGATATACATGTCACAGTGAACAAAACACAAGGTCAAGAATTTCTTAATGAACTCTGACCTTTGCCAGCGACATCCTAACAATGCCGTGTCAGGTCAAAGTAACTTCAAAAGGACTTAATCTAAAGGACTTGCATTACAATAAAGAGCTCTCTGAGGAAACTGGAACAGATGTTCTCTTCTGCATTCAGTCTTTACACAAGGCTCTTAAAGTTATTTTAGCCCATTTATAGTTCCATTTGCACTAATGTCACCTTTATTTTCAGTTTTTGAAGCAGAAGCTTTAGACTCACCAACGGACTGGAAATCTCATTGGTTGTTCAGATTTCAAACAGTCTGCTCTACATTGACACAAAAAAATGTACCTTCAGGTATACTACAGCTTTTCATTGGGGCAGTACCTTATCTGCCCCTTAAATGCTCATATCAGTAACTTTTTGGGGAAGTAATATGCACCCTTAAAGTACTACTATGAAACTTTTAGGGGTAAATAAGGTACAAAGTTGTCCCTTTAAGGGTACTGCCCCAGTGATAAGCTGTGTAAACCCTAAAGGTTCAATTTGCACATCTGTACATAAAAAACACATTGGTCTGGCATTGTGTTCTGCAAATATTATAAGCTCTTATGGTGAATTGAGTGTGATGTTCTTCATTTGTAAGTCACTTTGGATAAAAGCGTCTACTAAATGAATACACGTAAATGTGTGAATAGGTAGAAACCAATTTTTCTATTCAGAATATTGTCAGAATATTGTGTGAATATATTCAGACTTGATGTTAATGCTGTTTGCAAATTAGAGTCAAACTAGAGTAAAAGCCTCCAATACACATTAACAACCTTATGAGTCATCCGTTTGATCGGAATGTGCCTTTAGAGGGGGGCATCATTTAAATTCATAAAATTATTATACTATATGGGTAGAAACTAGTCCACAGTATTCTACCTGCCATTATCAAAAATGACTCATTAATATACTTAAAACACAGAAGCACTTTCAAAGAATAATGAACAAATGGCAAAAAGCTCTTTCATTTTTAATGCCAGGTTTTGTTAAATTCTGTAAAATTTTACTACTTTTTGACAGGATTGTGAAAACGGCGCAATTTACCTAAATTCACCCTATTCAGCAGTCCACTTTAACCATAATTCAAAGAGAAGAAGAATAAAATTACATGTAAAAGATGGACTATATGATGGAAGATTGAAGTATAGAAAGTGTATTACTTCCGCAATAAGGTTTTTTTTTCTTTTCAAAAGTATGCTAAAGTGTACTTCTTTTTCACAAGGGAAGTCAGGGAATAATGGTAGTGATGATTTCTCCTTTTACACTCTGCCTATCCCTCTCACTTCCTGTCTATGACATGTCCAACTTTTTAATGGGCATCATTATAGCTCTTACATAGTGTGTGGAGATAGCATTAGCCTAGCACGGCGGGTCCTCAAAGAGAAATCAGTATTGACAGTGGGCTCGCCTCTGGGCTTGATGGGAGATGGCAGCGGCAGGGCCGAATGAAGCGAATGAATGGAAATCCAATGCTACAGCTGACAGGGTTGAGCATGCTCGGCCATCATCAGCCCCTTGTCACCTACGCCAATATTGGAGAACAGCAAAACATGCTAGTACTGGAAAGAGGAGAGAGAAAGAATGGAACAATTCTCCACCGCCACCCCTCCCCCACACTTTCTCCATCCACGGCGCTGGAAGAAAAAAGGCTGAGACCGGAGAATAGCACGGAGGGCAATTGCAAATTAGCATTGTGTGCCTTTGCTCAAGGGCTTGACAGGAGACAAAAGTCTTGATTGTAGAGAATCTCTCATCTTTTTGCTCATTCCTTTTGATGACTGGAATTTAATTATAGAGCAAAATGAATCTTTAGATTTTGGAATTTTCCAATGAATTGCATTTTTAGAGCCTTATTAGCAAAACACAATGCAAAACAATGAGCTAACATCAAACGAACAGTCAGGAGTGGATAAATGGATTTTTGATTTCATTGTCAGTTTTGCTTCAATACAGTGGCAATATCCAGATCCGTAGAAACCAAATTCTATCCTCAAGCTAATTTTTATCTCTTGTTTTTGAAAGATACAGAACATCCCCTGAGAGTATTGCAAAACACTGGAAAGTATCATTAAGAGAATGACCCACACATTTTAACACTGGCACGTGCCCCGTGCATTGTGATATCACTGTCTTCACCCTTTGTGACGTTGAAACAAAAGACCCTTGCACATCGTCACTGCTGTTGGTGTGACTGAGCCATTCTGGCAGCTCATCAAGCAAACAACGTCTACCTGCCAGTTTGTGTCTGTTTTACCCATTTCTCTTGCTGTCTTACTCCCCTTGTGGAACACACCTGCTCAAGGTCATGGAGCAAAACCAGGCGCTAAATATAGTAAGAACACTTGCAATATCCTTGGAATAAAGCGCCCATCACGCCTGATGTCTTAGTTCAGAACCATTTGGAAAAGACCAACATGAATTTCCAATGGTCCAAGCTGGTTTATGCTGGTCGTTCTAGTTGGTGGACCGAAGTAGTCTTGCTGGGACATCAGCACACTAGCAACCCGAAGATCAGCATCCAAAACAAACATCTTTAGCAGGGTAGCCACAATTAACCTGATCAAAATGTCTTTGCAATATTCAAAATATGAGAAATAAGAATCATAAAGCAGTGATTATCAGATGACTTTGCTTTAAGATGCAGATTTATACTGGTGAACAAGTTGCGATCATCACAGTTTTTTGTATAAACGTTACAAAAAAGGTTCTTAAAATCAAACCTTTATTTTTATTACTATTTTTTGTTACTTTGTATTCATTTTAAATAAAATCATTTTTCTTATACTTACAGTATTTTATTAATGTTAATGTTTTAACGTTAATATATAAACTTTTCATTGTTAGTTCATGTTAGGTCAGGTCCATTAAAATAATATTAACCATTACAAATTTTGTATGCACAGCGTGACAACAATGAGGCTTCTGATGCCCACAACTAATGGAAATTTCAATATGACCCAGTTTAAAAACTTTGAGCGGGGATATTTGGGTTTGTGTTAACTTGCTCCTCAAGCTTCTGATTGCTCATTAAAGCTTTTGGTGGGATGTCTGGCAGCAACTTCCATTTTCTCGCTGCTCGGATTTTGCAGGGCAGATAGACAGATAAGAGGAGATGAGAAACCTGGTATCAGCCCTACAATCACTCACTTTGCCTCTGCACCTCAGAGCCTGTCTACAAAAAAACAAAAGTCTCCGTCTTATACAGCGGTCTAGTTCTAACTCTGCCCCAATAGTGTGAACCAGCCTTTAAGGAAAGTCATTTTTTGCTATTCTGTTTGGAAAGTCAAGCTAGATATTTAATCACTTTTTAAGTATTAAAATTTATGCAAGCTGTTTCCATAACAGCATGCTAGACATCAGGACAATGGACACTGAGGTTAGACATACCTCTGCAACTCTCATATTCCCAAAGGTGGTGATGCACTGATCATAAAATGCATGCAAAAGCATAAAAAGGTCCTGAAACTATTCTTCTGTCATCTAGATACATTATTGTCCTTCTGAAAGAGATTTCTGAGTCTGCATCAGTGTAAAGTGTCTGGCCTATATACAATGGGTGCAGATAGATATACCATCTCACATAGCGCTGTCTCAGCCTTTGCTCTCAAATCAAAATGTGGGCATGGGTCACCATGACCTAATATAGTATCTGTAACCATTTCCTGTGACATCTGTTCTGAGTGATGTACATATTGTATATGTACGTAAGAAAATGGAGCTTCATTTATTTGAAGGATTAGTGCCAACATGCACTTGAAGCGAGACACTGATCTCGAAAATGGCAAAATCAATCACAATTACGTTCCTTCCAGTTGAACACATTGAGGGTAAATGAAGTTGCAAATTTTTTCAATTAATTATAAGCGTTAAAATAAAGTTTGATAAAGAGCCTGACCTCGTTTAGCGAGACAAATTTTTAAGCTTCCTTTTGAAACTTCATTAATATCCCATAAGATCCATTGGCAAAATTTGTGATATTCCTGTAAGTCATTAAAGTCATTAAAGTGAAAGTATAGTGGGACTTTAAGAGGGGATCAGACAGGGATAAAAAAAAAACCCATACAAAAATAGTATGTGTGCTTTTACACTTCAGAATGGCTCCGTAATCCCTCGTCTTTTTATTTAAAATGTCTTTTGAACTGAGTGTAGACATTAATCCAGCATTTTGATAGCACAAAGGATTTAGTTCGATTTGATTCATCAGTATTATCAGGTTGTTTAAAATTAGCCTTGTGTTTTATTGCGGTTTCAAAGTTAATCCATTAGGCCTCTCATGAAAGATGTCAGCATCTTCATGGAGATAAATGGCACTAAGCTAAAAATCGCTCAGCAAGGTGTTCCTTATAAATCATACATGACTCCACATGTACAGATGCACAATGTGTGTTTTTTTGTCCATACAATGGAAGTCAATGGGATTCCACTGTTGCTTGAACCCCAACATTCTTCAAAAAATGTTGTGTTTTGAAATTGAAGAGAGTTATATAGATTTGGAACAACACGAGGGTAAATTATATAAATGGTATCAAGAATTTACATTTTTTGGACAAACTGTCCCTCAAGTAATACAAAAGGAAGTTCTTGGTGCGAAGGGAAAACCTGTTTGATAACAGTAATTTTTTCTATTCTGTTTGGTAAGTGAAGCTAGATAGTTGAAGCTACACTTAATAATTGCAGTATTCAAAAGGTTTCAGTTTAGGTCTAATACAAAAGAGTGTTAGACAAAATGAAGTTATTGGTATTCTGCACGATATTCAGCCTCCGAGCTTGATACATATGCATTATAATGAACGCATGGGTCAAGCTGCAGTGTAGATGGTGGAACCTTGTGGCAAGGTTAGCAAAGACAATTCAGCCCCCTTCTCTCTTGATTCCCACGCTCTATGACTGTCCAGCTTCAGGCCACTTGCATGAGACACACATGTCATGCCACATATTCTACACTGACCCACTTACAGTACAGCACATATATAATGCTCATGTGAAGGTGGGGGTCAGAGTCTTTGCCACCAGCACAGGCGCAGAAATCACACATTAGCCGAGAGCAGAACGCTGAGAATGAACTGCTACTGTACTGAGCTTTAATGCTTTTCTTTCTTACAGCCAGCAGATTTTTTTAAATACAATTTTCTGAAATAAGAATACAACAAAGAGAAAAGGGTCAGCTCTGTAGCATCCCTCTATCCATCTGATTGAGACAAAGAAGGGATAGAGAGATGCAGGATGGAGACAAGGTTCAGATGATCTATGACATGGAGATATAGAGAGAAGGATAGGACGAAATGCAGACAGGCATGTTTCCATGGGCGAAGGGGAAAGATTTGGGGTGAGAAACTTGCATCATTGGCTGCAGCCAATCAGAGGCCTCGTATAAAATGTTCAAAGGGAGTGTCCTAGCAACAGACAAGTAAATACATTTTCAGCCTCAGATTGATTTCATATAAGGGTAAAGCACATATTTTTGCTAAACTGACATCTTGATGTGTATACGGTACTGACACAAACTAATAAGGCATATAGTAATTTAATGATAAAATTCTGAACTTTTTTGGTTTAAACAGCATTTCAAGTATTCATAAAATACATACCTATACAATATGCACATATGCATTATATTTTGCTGTCAACTGCATTTATGTGCATTTGACACTGAGTGGGGTTTTTTTGTACTTGAATGACAATGGTCAAAAACAATGATTTTGTATAGTGATTGAAAACTAAAGCTGTTCTTTACCCTTGCAAATAAATATTCAGTAAATGACAGATCTTGTAGCCACCCAACCTGATTTTTTTTTTTTTTTTTCTGACATGTCAGGGGTCTTTTACAATCAAAAGCATTCATTTCCGGACATGTATGACCAGACTCCATATTCTAGGGCTTCATTCATACATCTACCTCTTTCTTCCCCCCCTCAGGTGTGAATTTCCTCTCCCATATTCCGCTCATGAGAACAAGAACTAATCGAAAAAAGGAGTGGTTCATCTCTCCATTCATGATTTCATTCATTTCTCCCAGCTGTTCTCATGCTACATGTTTTTAGCTATAACAATGCACAAGCTGCAAACATACAACCGCATGCAACCTAATTAGCCCTGTGTGGTTTAACGTTTACAACAAATGCCTCTGCAAATGTCACTGGGGAATAAAATGTCATTTCTATGAAGATCTCTCTGCCTGAAGGGAAAATGCTTCTATGTCCACAAAAGGGTTTATCAATGAGATCATCCATAACTATTTACCCATAACACCTCCTTATGCACCACTGGCTTTGGTTAATATCAGAGGTTGAGTATTGATTAGACTAATAGGTGCGTTAATTTGCCTTAACTAAAGCAGACGGTTAGTTTTACAGGACACGTACGTGTAATACAACTGGAGTGTTGTGTGTTTGTGTGTCAGTGTGTGCATTCTGCCATGTGCTGCAGTGAAAGAGGACGAGCCCCAGTTGACCGATCGTGGGGCTGAAAAAGTAGAACACCCCCTTCCCTTCCCTCTCCTCCAATCCCTCCTTCTTCCGCACCCAGTCCCAGTATAAGCCGGCTGCGATGGATGCCGGTACAGCATCACCTAGGTATCATGCTAGCACATCAACAGCATCTCTCTCTCTACCCAAGCAATGAGGATGAATGAAGCAGAAAAAGATACTGACACACACAAAAAGCTGGAAACAGAAATAGTTAGCGTGCCCTCTTACCGGCTCGGCGTGTATCAGGGAGAAAACAGTGGTCCAGCGCTTTCCGTAGGCAAAAGGAAGAAGAGAAAGGATGGAGGGAGTAAAATAAAAGAATGAAAAGGGGAAAAAGAGCAGGACCAGAAACAACACTCCTGTATCCCAGGGAGCTGAGACTGTGGGTTTCCCTAAACGCACGGCTAGTGTCTGCTTAAACCACAAGCTCACGCTGAGTGTGTGCGTCTCTCTCTCCCCCTCCCTCGCTCGCGTTTAGGCACCAAATGGTCTCTCTCACTGTCTCTCTGCTTTCAAGACAGTCCTGCCTAGCAGCTGCTCATCTATGAGAAATAGAACGCTCTGTTCCTCTCTCTCTCTCTCTCTCTCTCTCTCTCTCTCTCTCTCTCTCACAAAGACCTCCGCTAGCCTCTCCCCTTCACACCCCCTCCCCCTAACTAACAACTGACTGCTGGGGGGGTGGGAAGGGGGTGCGAGAATGCAAGCGGATGGTTTGCAAGAGTGTTGTTTGTTTGTGTATATAAGGGTGGGGGGATTAACCCTTCTCCTTCAGGCTACAACAGCAGGTGTGTGTGTTTGTGTTGGTGGGTGACATGGACGTGTCCCCTCTGAAAAGGTGATGAGTCGTTGTGCTTATGGGGAAGGTGAAATGAGGCACGTCTAAGTGGCCAGAATAGCTATTGTTTGTGGTCGTTTGTGGATTCAAACCACTGTTGTATAGGCTACATAAAGACATTCAGCCATGTAGACTAGCACAGGACTGATGTTGGCGCATCAAGGAAGGTGTAAAGATGTCCTCGGATGTAAAATGCATATTAAATTCATTCATGCAAACCTGGGTACTGGATTTACAGTACTCTGTAAACAAAATATATTTTTGTTGTAGTTGTAGGTAAAACAAAGATTATTGGAGTATGTTTTTTTTGTTGTTGATTCAGCTGCGGGAGCCATCTTCTGGCGAGACGCGAGAATTAATTCGACCTGCGATGCGCGGGAATTCATTCGACTCGAACTATGGGTATTCTCTAGCCATTGAGCGTACATCATTTGAGCCCCTTTCACATATAGCGTTGATCCCAGAAAATTGCCATGGAATTGCTAGAGTACCTTACGTGTGAACGCAAACACTCCAAGGGATTGATCCCAGGATCGATCGCGGGGATGGGGACCTAGTAACATTGTTGGGATCAGTCCCGGAAGTCGCACTGTGTGAACAAAAGGAAGGACCAATGCCATAAGGGGTCTGTCGTAGTGATGACTTTTGTCGTAGTGATCACACATGAGCATTGTGGGTTTGAATGAGTGCACTCAATATCGTCCACTATGGTTTCGGACACGACTACAAATGGCTGTCCCTTCAAATAACGCCCTATTTGAGGATATAGGGGGCAATTTCACAGCCCAGGACTGGCAGCGCGTGATAAGGCACACCTGAATCGAATGGAGCCTCGTTTCTGCCGCTATTAAATGGCGTGTGTGCCTCTCCTCGAGAGACCACGGTATCCTCGCAGGTCCAGGAGGGGAGCGGGGAGGGATTCCCGCTCCGCCAAGCCGTGAGTCGCCGGACCCATATGCCCGTGCAGGGATGCATGGTTTGCTGCCGCCAGGCTGAGAATGTCTGGCCCGCCTTACCTCTCAAACGCCGTGGCCCTTGGACTAACAGACTAAAACTACTAATTACTTGGCCTAACAGACTAAAAGCTCTAAAAACTCTTTTTCTGATGAAAAGGTTCCAGTTTAACAGGGTTAACTTTCATTTTATCAAAATATTCAGGTTCTGTCAGGAGACGGCATAGTGTTCAGATACGTCAGTGGGTGACTCATGCTTTGTGGAAAAGTACAACAAAGTGTTTTGTCGAAATTGAGAAGAACAAGAGTGTGTGGAGGAGTGCATTGTGTGTGAGTGTGAAAATGCTTTTAGACATGCTTACCCCTAGTGTGAGCCTCCACCAGTAATGGTAGTGCATTAAAAAAAGAGTCAGACAAATGTATATCTAATTATAGATATAAGCCTTCCTGTCAGGCTGCTCTTCTCAATAAGAGGATGTTGTGAGGTTTCACTTTCAGACTTGCTCACATATTCTTTCTGTGTTAATGTGCTATTCTCTTGTCACAGTCTGTTAAGCTGTTTCTTTTAATTTTGATTTGAAGTCCTGGTTTTGAATGCATTCACAGCTACCTTAGATACCAATGCTTAATTTTGAAAATGTATTCATGATTTATTTTAGATGCATGTGCAAAAGACACCTGATTTTAGGCATAGTCCCTTTAATAAGACAAGTCATTTCACTCGTCGGCCATCTTTGAAACGCCTCTCGGGCATGCAAGTGCAGCTCCTATCTTTTTGAATAAGGGAAATATCAAATTCTCCAAAACTGTTTGCCAAGCTTATACGATTAAATTTCATATTTGAAATCACCAATGAAATCTGACTACAACTTTCTCAAAAATTTTGTTTCTAAATGCTCAAATCATGACAGAAAACTAAATTTTTTCAGGCTGGATCAAGCTAATGCGCAGTAGAAGCGCACATCTGACTGACTCCTGAGCTTCTAACGGCAGCTGACGAGATGACTTTACCAATCGGCGATTGGCTCTTATTTAGAAGGCGGGACTTATGCCAGTGACACATCTTGTGTAATTCAATAGTCTTTGTTCTAGGGTATTCTGGGTGGTTGCTAGGGCATTGCTGTGGTATTGTACGTGGTTGTTGTGTGGTTCATAGAGCATTGCTATTTGGTTGTGGGGGGTTGCTAGGCTGTTATTATGCCTATAGCCTCTGTGGCACGTCCTGCTTTTGCAAAGTTAGAGTTGTTCATCTGTCAATATATTTGGTTGATCCTGGAACAACATTCCTGTTCGAAAATTTTGTCCTAACCCGATCCCTACCTGTAAACCTAACCCTACCCATAAATTATCCCTAAAGTCAGAGGGAAATGATAGGTGAATAACACTGATGTAGAAGCACCTAACCTTGGTTGTAAGCCTAAACTTGACATAAACTGTAAACTTGTCCCTCAAATCTGATTGGTTGATTGGCATGTTGTAGTGTTGTAGTCAAGACCACCTAAACCGAGACCAAGTCAAGACCAAGACAGGCCGAGACTGAGACAAGACCAAGACTTTAAAGGGTCGAGATACTCGAGACCAAGACAAGACCAAGACCAAGACAGGCCGAGACCGAGTCAAGACCAAGACCAGCGCAAGTCATCTGAGACCGAGACGAGACCGAGTAAAAATGCGGTCGATTCCGAGACGAGACCAAGACCTTTAAAAAGTGGTCTCGAGACCGGTCTCGATACCAAGACCGATCTCGAGTACTACAACACTAGCATGTTGTTCCAGGATCAACAAAGATGTTGATCCTGGAACATGTTGCACTCGGTGAAATCAGGTTCTACAGGCTCTGTGATATTCTGGTCTCTTCTTCAATGTAAGTCCATGAGATTTTTTTGCATTCTACCACTTTTATTAGCACTGCTAATAAAAGTATTAACTAGTATGACTGACAGCCACAGTGGCACCAAATCAGCAGAGTCTCTTCCCGCTGATGTCATAAACAGACCTGCTTATTGCCAGGTGACTGAGATGTGCAGAGGTGGAGTGTGGGAAATGTTATTGTGGCATAAAAAAATGAGTGGTGAGATTTCACCTGACAATTTCCTGAACATAGCGACCATACTCTCATATCTTTATTTCCGCTCTTTTATGTTTTCTTATGACATATTCAAACTTTGGAGGTGAGACAAAACTGCCTGGGAATGATAGGAAATGAGAAATGGGCTTTATAAAAACAAGCCGTGACAAGACAGAATCAAAATATTCACATCATATACTTATTTAATATATATTTAGCAAATAATCACACAAGTTTCTTGGTTTGGGGTGTTTATTAGTGACAAAGTTGGAGATTGGTTATACTTTATTTTCTATAATTTGTAGATAATGTACTTTAAAATATACTTTATTAGAATTTATGCTATATTTAATTTGACATAAGCTCATGTCACGATTTTCAAAATCTTATGTTTTCCAGAGTCTTTTAATGACTGTAAATTTGTGGTAAGGCACACTACCTTTCAAAAGTTTAGGTAAGTTTCTTATGCTTTTTTAAATGCATTTTATGCAGTAATTAAATGCAAATAATGTTTAATAATGTTAAAATGTTTAATAATGACAAAGATGAATTTTCAGCATCATTACTCCAGTCTCCAGTGTCACATGATCCTTCAGAAATCATTCTAATATTCTGATTTGGTGTTCATAAAACATTTCTTATTATTATCAGTGTTGAAAACAGTTGTGCTTCTTAATATTTTTGTAAAATATTCTTTATTTCTTTGAAATAAAATTTCTTTTGAAACATAGATGTCTTTACCGTCACTATTGATCAATTTAATGTGTCCTTGCTGAATAAAAGTATTAGTCTCTTTCTTAAAAAAAAGAAAATTACTTGCCCCAATATTTTGAACAGCGGTGTATTTTCCATGTTCCTTCAGCTGAATTATTGACATCAATAGTCTATTATAACACAAACAACACAAAACCTGAAAATCTCATACAGTATAAATGTTTACGAGAGGGTAAAAATAGGTCGACAGCTCATTACAATCCAACTATTTACTATTGCATCATGCCTTTATATCTGAAGTAACAACCGTTAACCCACACCCCCCTCCTCAACACCCCCTCATTCAGTAAACTTCACTTCCTCTTGTTTATTATGCGAATATTAGCCCAGTGACCTAAATCTTCCAATGGAGGGTGGAACTGCTCTAGTGAAGACGGCTGTTTGCCAGCCGGCCTGTTAGTGTTGGTTTGGTGAACATCTCCAGACATGTTGAATCCAAGGGAACAGCTGTATTCTTGAACTCCAACCACTCTGTGAAACAATGTACAGCATGTGATACAGACATGCATTGAGATGTATTCAGTGTGTATGTGTGGGACAGTATGCATGTCTATGTCACTATTTAAAGAAAGAACCAATTACAAGATGCATTTGACTGAGACAAATTAGTTTGGGATCCTGACAGTTCAAGAATAATTCAATGCTTGAAATTTGAGATTGTTGATGGTATAATGAATGTGGAAGTGCAACCTGCAGCGTTTACATACGTAGCATAATGCATTCAGGTCTATGAATGGATGTGATGACTCATGCTAATTAGCATTTAGTCGAGTTTGACCTTTGCAGGAAATCATAGCGCTCTGGCATTCACCACTCCAACACTGAACAGTACAAGCAGCCACCATCAGGGCAAAACTGATCCCATTATTATCCTTTAACTCTTAATGCTAATGATCCAGTTGCAAAATCCGATGGCAAAAAATTGCTGAAATGTTCTGCGTAGGGTGCTACTTAAATCAAGCAAACTCATTTTGAAGTTCTGAAGTATTTAATACCATAAGTTCAGTAGGTTTTTAATGGGTGGAACTGTATAGTTGTAGGTGGACAGTACTGCTAAGCAGCACAACACTGACATTTCCTGATAGTATTGTAATACAGATTTCCCTTTATGCCATTAAATCCTAAAACAATAACACAACTTTGAAGGCTTTTTGGCAACACGACAGTATATGGTTTTTTGTATCTCTATAAGCCACGACTTAAGGCTTTTTAATTTTTAAATCCTACTTTGAGTTTTTGGAGTGCTATTTTTTATTGAATAACAGGATTAGTTCACCCAAAAATTCATCCAAATTTAAAAACTCACCCTCGTGTTGTTCCAAACTTTGGTTCATCACAAATGAAGACTTCCATTGACGATATTTGAGGGGCTCCTTATATGTCAATATTTATATGTGAATATAAGCCGAAATTAAATCTGTCTGTCATATAAAGTGATCGTGTCTCTTCAGAAGACTTCGATTGTGTTTTTGATTGTGTTTTGAAGATGAACAAAATGAGTAAAGACATAAGGGTGAGTAAATGATGACAGAATTATCATTTCTGGGGTTAAAATATGGTTTTTAAGTAAATCTTTTAGGGGCCCTTCTGAAGACCAGCATAACCCAGCGTAGCCCAGCAGAAATGGTGCTGGTGGACCTGCATTGACAAGATGTTCACCAGCCAAATTTAGGTAAAGCTAAATTAAAATCATCCCGTGTCAGCCATCCCAGGTCTATTCATCAAGGGAGGATGGCTTTTAGATTAATTTGGGGAACACAAGTTCAGCAGAAAAGCCCAACCTCTATTTGCTGAAATATTTATATTTGAGCAACATTTCCATGCAGTTCAAAGCTAAGCCGTCCATAATTCATACCAGGTCTATTATTTTTTGGGTCGATTGTGTCATCCCATATAGTTGCCTTGAGCTGTGGACAAAAATAAAGTAGTCCATAAATGTCCAGCCAACCGAAAAAATCTCATGTAAGATGCTAGAGCCCACTTTAAGGCTTTAAATGCATGTGAAATCATTGCTACCATTCTACCGGCATTATCAACAGATCTCTATACCTGAAAACTGACAGCATGTTTGATTGATGTAGAGTTTTGTGACCTTGGATTCTTCTGGTTTTATCTTTGCCAAGGGCTTTTGTGATACATTTAAGTCTGCACCTGTCTGCATGTGATGTATTTTATCTGTGACGCCTGCAATGACATTTGGTTTGTGCTTTTGTGGGGGTGGTGAGAAACACAAAGAAAAGTCTTCAAATGATCCCACTCAATGAATGATCCTCAGTACAGGACTGACGCCACAGTCATCTGAAAATAACCCTCACAAACATGCTGTAACATGCTATCATCCCACAGAGAAATCCATAGGCATATTAATCACATCCCCCCCACCCCCCAACCCTGCTCCTAAACCTATTTTTGTCCTTTTATTCAGGGCCACTCAAAGAGGTGCCGTTATTCACACTGTCTCCATCACTTGCCCCCTCCACCTCCCCTTACTCCTCTAAACACCCCCTTAAAATGTGAGCAGATAGTACGGTCCAGCTACACTCTTGCTCATCCCTCTCGCCACTCTCACTCTCTCCATATAAGGGCAAAATGCATTGAGAAAGAGCGGGAGAAGGGGCTGTACCAGCTCTCAGAGGCAGGCAGGGGGACCGCCGCTCTGTGAAGAATGAGAGAGAGAATGAGCAGAGGTAGGGAGGGAATCAATGGTTCTGAAAGGACAGCGCCTTGATGTTCCCTATGAGAGCAGGAGAACATCTAGTACAGACTCAGAGCTCTAGTCTGGATAAGTGAAACAGGAAGGACACTAATAGTGTGGCAGAACGATTAGCCATGACTGTGAACTTTTCTCAGTTTCTATGATGTTATCTCAGTTTCTATGTTAATTTTAGTAGCAGGATTTGCTAAGGCAAGCATCACTTTAGCTATTGTTCATACGTTAGTGAAAGCCTTAGGGTTAGTGAATAGACACTATTCTATTAAGTTATGAGATGAGAGGGAAAAAATCCGATAGACACACTTTGAAGGATGGCCTCTAGAGACTTTGAGGTTGGCTCTCTTGACTAAGGCCACCCAGGACACCTGAGCAACAGTCTAGAATTGCCTTAGGGTTAGTTCACCCAAAAATGAAAATTATCCCATTATTTACTCACCCTCAAGCCATCCTAGGTGTGTATGACTTTGTTCTTTCACCCAAACACAATCAGAGTTTTATTAAAAAATATCCTGGCTCTTCCAAGCTTTAATATGGGAGTAACTTGCAACTAGCAGGAAGAGTGACCTCTGACCCGACGTATGATGTATTGACGAACGCGGAAGCGCAGAGGATAGAACACTGGGCATGAATTCGAAGTCTAAAAGAGAAATGTCAGAGGAGCATGAGTTTGTTGCGCAGCCCTATTAGTTTGAACCGCGAGAGGCAACAACTCTCACCTAAGCTTACGCTACTCCTACATCCTACATCATACATCAGGTCAGAGGTCACTCTTCTGCCAGAACTCAACTCACGTATGGCCTTTACTGTAAGACAGTGATTACAGTCATTTTTGGGTGAACTAACCCTTTAAAAATGCCCTATAATGACCAAAAACCATAGCAACTGCTTAGCAACACCATAGTAACCACCGAGTACACCATACAATTGGCTTAGCAACTGCCATAGAACACCCATAGCAATCATCTAAAGGTGATGATACACAGGGCAACATTTTGAGCAATGTTGCTGGGCAATGTTGCCGTCAACGGGCAACCAGATGAGACACAGGGTCCACGACCGATCTAAATTATCCAGGTAGAAATGTATTGCCCATTTTCAATGGGAAAGTGCCCAAGCAACAATCGCTCTGCAAGATTGCCCAGCAACATTGCTCAAAAAGTTGCCCTGTGTATCATCACCTTTACTCTGCAAAATCAGGACATGCTGCCAATTGCCCCAGAGGCAATCAGTATACTCATAATACATATTCTCACATATTCTCATTCTCACTTGTTTCAAATATGTAATTATTATTGGACTGCTCCAAGGCAAATTTTTAAAACAGTATTTGCATATGTGTGTCTTTGTGTGTGCCACATGCTTTTACAGGTGGATGAATGCCTGTGTGCCAGCACATTTTGTTGTGACAGATTGACCATCTCAAATTAGACTTCACTGTACTGGCTACGTCTTCCCACGCAACACTGCTGAGATCAGACACACATTAGTGTGGATAATGAGGGCTGCCCTCATTGTAACACCTGAGCGCTGACTGAATCTTCTCTCAGATGCCACACGCTCACTGATCAAAAACGACAGACCTCATCATTCATACATTTCAGCCTCATTTAAAGCACAAATATGGAGTTCAGGGTATGACACCGTATTTTGTTATATGCAAATACATTCTCATTCAATTCTTGAAGGGATTGTTCGTCCAAAAATGAAAATTCTGTCATCATTTACTCACCCTCGTGTAATTTCAAACTCGTATGACTGTCTTTCTTCTGTGAAACATTCAAGGAGTTATTTATAGCAGAATGTCAGAGATGAAAATAAAGCAAGATTTTCAGAGCACACAAAACTATCTTATGAATTCAGATGACTTGGAAATTAGTGCAAATACACTCTTAAAAATAAAGGTTCTAAAAGGAATTTTTGTAGCAATGCCATAGGAGAACCTTATTTTTAAGACTGTAGGGTTCTATGAGCACGTTTATGATGATTTTATCATGTCTTTTGTCTCATTTTGCCCTTTATTAATGTGACAGTTCCTGGTCTCTATATCCACTTTCATTGTCTGAAATAGAGCAGTGTGATTATTCTTTGAATCTTTTATCGTGTTCTATAAAAAAAAAAAAAAGTTGTTCGGTTTGAAGTTACATGAGGGTGAGTGGCAGTGAACTATCCCTTTAATCATTTAGAAAATTGATAAAATATTACAATTTTAAAATGCTTCTGAGTAATAGTGTGACCAAATAAATAACCTTTTTATTTCCACAGAATTATGTCACACATAATGGACATAGGTTTTGTGGATATTGTTCTCTCAATCAGGCTTGGACGCAAAGACCAAAACTGAGGTAAAACTCAAACCGGTAGGTTTGCTTGCAGATATGGCAGGAACACAATGCATAAACATGAGATGATACTTGAGATCATCACCAGATGAGATAGACTTGTATTGTTAGCTTTGATTTTTCGTCTTACAGAATTGTTGGAGCACACACACACATAAGGTCAACAATTCAGAGGCTAAATCCTTCGAAGGCCGCATTCGAAGACCGATTGTGTCACAGCGGCGTGACTAAGGCTGCCCTAATTCGAAGGCTCCTTCAAATGCGGCCTTGAAATGCATCCTTCGTTTCCTGGGCAATGAAGGATACAACAGCCTACCCTACCCCAGAATTCATTGCGCGCTGGTGACGACAGGATTTTTTTAGAGATATTGCCAGAGTGTGTGCTCCTATAGTGCTGGTGTTTGGTAACCTAAACCATCATATACCGATAGGATTGTGTTTTGATTGATGGAATGTGTAAATCCTCTTCAGCGAAAACTTGTGAATCATCTTTTCACTGTCTGAATGATTTTATGATTTATAGATATGGTCACCCAAAGAATTTAAGCTTTTGTTGCCCTTTATTTCACACAGTTAATTCTTGTAAGCACTTATTGTGACTGACCTTTGAATAGTGTATTCAATGATTCTCCTGTTGTAGATTCTGCTGTAAGCAGTTTAGTAGTATTCAGTTTCCTCATTGTATTGACTACTGGAGCTGGCCTGTGAGAATACAGATGGGATTAATGTTACTGCACCAATATCATCTCTAGTCACCCCACAGCATCTAAGACTGCTGCTGAGTCTTTGTGTGAGAGTCTGTATACAGTTAAGGCTTGTAAGTGTTGCATGGTGTATTTATGTGTTTATCTCATGCTTACACATTCTTAATCCTCTCTGTCTGAGAATAGAGTCCAGTAATTGCTTACTCTATAAGAAGGCTGTGATAACTGACAAGCCAGAGTTAGGGGTGGTGGAACCCCCCTTTTTGTCTTGATAAACAGCTACTTTTGTATCATGTTTGACATATTCCTGAATAAACTCTGTTTTCTGTCCTGAAACAACCCCCCACCCCCCAAATCAGTTGTGGAAACTTAAAATCTTAATCAGATTTTATTTGTCAACTTAATCATGCAGTCACCTGTCAAGAAACAGGGATTCAGTTTATAGTTCAGAAATATCATGGGTGTATCCGATCGTGACAAATAATATCAGGATGTGCTACCAAAGCTATAGGTCAGGGTTAAGTTCAGGGGTTAGTACAGCACTTACCCACCTTAGTATAGTACTAACCTGATCTCACAGAAAAGTGTAACTATGTTACGAGGTGATGATTTCTTATGACTTTGTATGATGTCAATCATACAAAAACGTACGATTATTCTAAAAAAGCAAGCATGAAGGTCACTGGAGCGTAAGCAGATAATGTGAAAATGTACAAATGAGATTGGATGCATTTATACGAATTACACACCAATTCGCTAGCCTGACTTCGTCATACTCATATTCTAGTCAGAATGTGAGTCTGAGACTGCTCCATAGAGATTTGATTATGGGGCGTGTCTCAACCGAACCAGGAAAAAAAAAAACTCTGCACTCAATTGGATAGACCTACAAGCAATCAGAGCAACGGAGTAAATGACGCATGTTCTTCATTCATATTTTCAACCAACAAAATGTCGCGGCTCTCTGTTCCTCTTTTAAAATGAATGCGCTGTGGATATCTTCTATAACAGACGCGATGGCGGAATCTACACATGATGTTTCATAAACAAAGTTCGGGAGAAGCACGTACAAATAATCAATCCAATATCAACTTGTCATCAAACAATACCATGTCTAACGTTACCCTATCTATCAGCATGAGGAAGCATATTCACTCTGTCAACTTACCTAACACTCCTTGACAGTTTTTCAGCATCCCTCCACCACCCCGAATCCTCACTCTTGTCTTGTTCTCTCACAACCAGGAACACGGGGGAGTATGGCTACCGAGCCCACAGCCCTCGGACAGCACGTCATATACGCATTTAGTCTATCTGACTTATTTGTGTGAACTCGTGAAATCTTATATATGCATTTATTCTATCTGACTTATTTGTAAATGTGAACTCGTGAAATCTCAATTCTCCAGCTGCACTCGTCTTTGTTGTAAACTAATTCAAATCAAGCGCTCTTTGGTGACGTGGATGATTACGTTACCGTTGCTCATCTGTCCATCATCGTATAAAGCCCGCCCTGACAATTTGATTGGTCCGAACAATTTTTGTTCGGGCATAATAGCTCCTCAACGGAGCGAGTCCAGACCGAACTTCCCGACCAAAAAATATTGTGGGCGGGGTTCGGGCTGGCACCCAGGCTACCAATTCGCCAAAATGTATAAGTTACAAATTGCCATGAGATTGTGTTGGTTTAACCTTAACCTTAAATTTGGAAGGGGAAATGGCCTGCAGAGTTGCATCATCTTTATACTCTTTCAAATGCAAGTAGCTTTAGACCTCCTCACATATCTATTTTTGTTGCTTTCACATTCATCTTCTGTTGTTTTTATTGACACTTTCCATCTTCTTAGTGGACCCACCAATTAGTGCAGGCAGATGGTGCGCATGACGGAAGAAAATTTGAGCTGCATTGTGTGACAGACATAGCGGCAGCAAATGAAGTATTTTGAACTTTGAAGCACTATTTGAATATATGTCTGAGACAGTATTAACTCTGTTGGAGAACAAGACACATTATTTTTATCTTATGGATGAGAGGAGAATATGAGGAACTTGGGTGAGGCCGAGCGTGAATTGTCGCTGTGGGTGTGACAGTGTTTGCTGGTTTTTACTTGCTTGCCAAGTGTTCGATTGTGGGTAGTTGTAAAATGGAGACCTTGGAAGCTTGTTTGTGTAAGTTGGTGTGTGTGTAATCCTGAACTGAGCTGAGTGAGAATGTGTTGGGTGGTTTTATTGTGGTGAGGTAAGGGAACTAGAGCTCTGGGGGGTCTCAGCTATAATGATGCACTATTGATGCAAATCTGTTTAGTCACAGGTTCCATGAGGGAGCCAGCCGAAGGAGGTCTGGGAGTTAAACCTCAGCTAACTCTATTAATGTGTATTATCTCCTTGGTACGTCTATGTGTGTGAGGGGGGTGGGAGTGTGGAGACCTGGGAGTTCCTTATCTTGGCAAAACATCTGCTCTACTAATCTCTATTAACCTGTGGGCTCTCCAAATGTACCCACATCTTTCTGGGCTTGCTTTGAGCCTCCAGTAAGAGTCCTGGGTTTCAGTGAGACCCTCTAGGGAGACCAGTCTTTGGGAAGAAATATCAGGGGGCTGGAATAATGGAGCATTTGGAGATAAGCCTTGAGTTACCTTCAGGAATTGCCTGTAAGAGGCATAGTCATAAACTCTTATGAAGAAAGTGTGGATTACTGTCAGTACTTGAGAAGTGTGAGGAGAGTGTCATGGGGGTCTTTAGTTAGTGATGCTTGTTAAGGCAAACATCACTATTATTACAGTATTTATCATACTTAACATTCTTAATATTCTTTATATCACCCAGACCTATACACCCTACCAAACACCTAATAACCATTGAGAACATAGCAACCATACCCACAACCTACAGTAACACTGCAGAACATCATCATAATTGCCTAGCAATGCCCTAGTATGCCCTAGCAATGCAGTAACATCCAATTAGACCACATACTGTAGCAACAACCTATATCAATGCATATAGGCATCTTCAGAAAATGGTCCTACCTATAGTTGACACCTATAATACTACCTACTTAGATGGTACTGTGTGTGTGCCATTGATTACTAAGAGTTCTTCCACCAACAGCGAGTAATTTAGTTACTTAGAATCAGCAATCATTCAAGATGTTTATAGGACATATCTGTCATGGAAGAAATGTGACGGAAAGGCATGATGTTCGCAGTAGGAGCTGGCACATTTTCATTCCCATGCGTGGAGAAAGAGGGGGAGACATACATTTGTACAGTGACTCATAGTGTGCTTTCATACATCATACCAGCTATAGCTGCCACGGGGTTGGACACCCACGTACTGAACTGTTTCGAATGCAGAAAGCCTGAGTAAACCTCTGATCATCACTGGAGCTCCTGTTATAAAATATGCACCTTGACACAACATAAAATGAGAGGTGGGAAGATGAAGTTAAATGAAGGAAAACGAAGACAGAGAAACTGAATCGTGAGACGTTGCTCTGCGTAAAACAATTTGTGTGTATGCTCTCATTCTCTCTCTAGAGAGTAAAAATACAGTCTAACAATGGAAATGTGCCGCCTACACATTCACACTGGGAAAGAAACTGTGTGTGTGTGTGTGTGTGTTCGATTTTGTGTGTGTGTACTTCATTGGTAACATCTGCAAAACCCTGCTTGAAGAAGGAAGATGAGTAAAAGGATTTTTGGTTCAATAGTACACATGATGCATTTGTTTGTATACATACACATCTGTATAAGTGAATATGTGCATGGATGAATGTAATTGTTGGAGTGTATTTGTGTGTGTGCCCATGTGTGTGAATATATGTTAGTTAACTGACTGGAAAAGGCCTGTGGTGAGTTTAGGAAAAGCAGCTGCTCCCATATTGAAACAAACTCAGTTTTGTGCTCCTCTTCATCACTGCTGTGATTAGAGACAGGCCTGACCTGAACACTACAGTTAACTGGAGCACTGGGTCAACAGTGATCTGCTCATCTAATCAAATATTTTGGATGTTACTTTAATAATAATAATGATAATAAATAATAGCAATAATCTGTTTTAGTAGTGGGATCTTTTTACAAGATAAATTGTTATGCCAGTGTGTGGCATTGAGAGACTATCTATGAGTAGCCATTGAAACATTCATTCAACTGGATCAAATCAAGTGACTGAATGCATCTGAATATGCTTACTTCCCTACTTTATAGTAGGCGAAAAAGTATGTGAAATAGTATGTCCGAAGTCTGGATAAGCTTCCAGCGAGATTCCAAAGTGCACATCCAATGGACACTTTACTATCCAATGAGGCCATTGTGAATGGCAGTAAAGTGACGCAACTGATACTGTAGGTCACATGACAGCGTGACGAACGTAGTATGTACAGATTACATTCATCCTACAAACTTTTATTCTATATGGAACAGTTTTTACTCAGTCGTGAAGCAATTACTTGCCACTTTCTGTATGGATGAATCATTGAATCATTCCGACTCAAAATCTCAACCGATTTGTTCAGAAACACTGATTCATTTACTAAAAACAAATCAAGTGATTTTCTTTGAGTGAATAATTGAATCATTCACTCAATATATTTGTTAAAAAACACGGATTCATTCAGGAATTAAATTGTTGACTGAAGTCCTATGTGTTACATGTGAGTGTACATGGATTTATTAAGCCTAGGTGTATATGTTTGTTTATGTTTGATTATGTCTAATACATTTTTCTCTCTTTTATGGGATCCTGTCTACATGAATATGACATTATGAAAATAACTTTAACTGGAATTGCATGATGCAGTTCGTGTGTGAGTGAAGCGCTATGTGTTTTTCAGCACAGTACCCACAACCTCTTTTTTTCACATTCACTTCCCTCTGGGGAAAAACAGCTCTCCCCTGCCGTGCTGGAATCGGCCCCGGCCTATGAAAATCTCAAGTCATGATGACTGTGGGAGGTCTTTTATACAGCTGCAAGCTTTGAGAATCTTGTGTTTGATGTTGCTTTGCAAAAACATACCCCTTTGAAGCACATTAGATGCATCTCTCTCTCAGATCTGAGGATGGAATGATGGGTACAGAGAGGTATTAAAGCACAGAGGAAAAAACTAGGGAACTGAGAAATAATATTAGGAAGATTGCACACTCTCTGTCCTCTGTGTCCCTCTCCATTTAGCGTGTTCAACCACAATGAGAAAACACACAAACATGCTAAAACACACTCAAACTGAAGTTTAAAGCCATTGTGAAGTCCTCTGAGGAAAACTGTATTGCTCACAACTCAGGAGACTTAACTCAAATGAAACATGCTTTAACTATAAATATGAGCTTCTCTCAGATGTTTCTTCTAACCATTCTAAGGGGAAATAAAAATGGAATTCCTTCAATTAGAGGAACTTATCCTCTGTTCCCCTGTTTTAAATAATAAAAAAACCATTGTCTAGTTTTTAAAGCATTTTCGCTCTTTAAAATATATCTCACTAGTTTGACTACTTTTTATCTTCCTTTTTTATAGTGGATTTACAATAAATATTTAAATCTGGAAAATCCCAGTTTGCACTTTTAAAATCATATTAAAATGAATTTCATATTTGTAATTTCTTTAACAAAGAATTACTTCCCCCAATACTGTTATCAGTGAGGACAGAATAGGGACAGTTTGAGAATCATGAATGTCGTTATTTTAATATTTTGCTTACTGATCTGAGAGAAATGCTATGATCTCTTCTGACACTCTAGATGAACATGTGAGATTACTAGGGTCAATTTCTACTGCAAAATGAGAGACAATTGAGATATTAAAGAGATATATTTAGTGTTTTTTCCTCTTTCTCTCATCTGTATGGACAGCTTGACTGTAATTATCTCTACTAATATCACACACAGCACTAAATTCAGCTTCCAGTAAATGGGTCCTAATAATATGATCATTAATATCCATCAAGTTAATTAAGCCCGACTGCATAAAACAGATGTAGAGCTGATATGCACGTACACACACACCGCTGTCTGACCTGAAAGAGGGGGATACGATTCTTAAAGGTCAGTGCTTAAAAGCCAAGTGTAATGTGCCCTCCTGACCCTGAAGCAGTCTGTCAGTGAATAAAGGAGGATAAGAGGCAGCTCTTTATGGCTTGTTCAGATCAATACTGTCTTTTCTTTACCTCACTACTCTTGTTTGACCAGTTTGTGTTCCCTTTTCACTTGTTTATCTTATCTGTTTCATCACTCTCTTTAGTCACCTCTGACTTTAATCTCTGGTTGTTGTTAGTGACTCCGTCCATTAAGAATCTCTCAGTCGTCGTCTTTCTTTTCTCAGGACAACTGTCATTGGCTTGCTGGAAGAAGGTGTGGGACAAGGAAGAGAGCGTGAGAAATCCGTTCATCATTTAAAACGATCGAGTCTCTTTAGAAAATTTGGACTAAACCGCTCAATTCATATGGATTCGTTTTACGATCTCTTTATGAAATATTTGAAGCATCAAAGTGGCTGTCAAAGGAAGGACAGAAAGTTATCAAAATTCATCAAAAAGATGAAATTTGTGTTCCGAAGATGAACGAAAGTCTTACGGATTTGGAACGACACGAGGGTAATTAATGACAGAATTTTAATTTTTGTGTAAACTGTCCCTTTAAGGTGAAAATGTATGACAATATCCCAAGTTTTTTTTTTAGAATCACTAGAACCCGTTTCTTTTCTTTTATATATATAGGCCTATTAAAAAAGAGCAGTTTAACTTTGGATAATTTCCCACTTTATTCTTGATATTTTTATTTTATTTTAATTTAAAATAGCATTTACTGTACAATATCTCCAAAAACTTCAAATTGTGTATGAACATTGTACTAATTTTTGAATTTTATTATTTTATTTATTATCATTTTTTATTTTATTTAATTTTATTCAGTGTTTTTTTAGAATATATAACAAATGCCATTTATTTACATTTCTCAAGCAAAGCATTTAAAAAAAAAAAAAAAAAAAAACTTTTAAAAATTTGAATTTGCGAGAGCCTGTTTTGCAATATTATATAAAATCATTGTTCAAAGACCTACAATTCCTGTCTTTGTCCCTGCTGTCATGTGTTGTTTTCGCTCTGCTAGCATGTCTCAGTGTCTCGTGAAGGCATCTGCGTTTAACCCTCTTCAGAGGCTTATTATTCTATTATAATCTGCTGTGGTGCCCTAACAGTGATCTGACACCCCTTAGGCTGTGAATTTGAATGTGTGTGTGTGTGTAATGAAGGGGTGCAGCTTGAGCCCCACACACAATGCTCCATATGGAGACCCAATGGAGAGGAGGGAAAAGAAAGACACAGATGACCAGAGAGTGACACACTCAATGATTCACACAGAGTCGTAGCGAGCAGCTCCTCGAGGCATGTTATTTTTGGGGCGAAGAGGTCTGTTCTGAGATGGAGAAGGCCTGGAATTAGACCAAACACACACACAACTAATAATCCTCATTCTGCTTTTCACTGATAGTGTTCAAATACACTTACACTTATTCTGCAGGCCCAGCAGGCGGCCGTCCTGGCACCGCTCCACCTGTGTGTCTGTGTGTCTCCAGTTGGGGAGGGAGGGTTGTAAGACAGCTGCCCTCTCTGCCACGGCCAGCGTCCTCCTACCGGGTATCAGTCATGGCACCATCCCTCGCTCTCTTTCATTCTGAGCTTCTCCACGTGGCACATTCACTCTAAACGTACTCTTCCTTTCTCTTCCACACAGACGTCACATAGAGTTATCACCAAGGCAACAACTGTGGTGTAGTGCACGAGCCTCATTGAGCTGGTTTGTTCTGTTCACGGCCCACGCCCTGAGCCCACACTCGTACTCACCACAATCAATCAGCATGTGAGTTTTAGCTCTCATAATACACTCATAGTTCAGCACAGCTGCAGATTCGAGCCATCAGAGTCAGTACACTGTGACCTTGTGATGCCAATTCAGGGTAGAATGAACTTAGACTGAGACCGAAAGATATTTAAAACTGTTGCAACTGAGGTAAATGCATTAAATTATGATGTTAATAAAAATAAAATGCTGTTAAATAATCCTGCAAAAAAAAGTATGGTTTCCACAAGAATTTAAAGTTAAAATATTAAATATTATATCAACATTGATGATAAGAAGCAAAATTAACATTCTGAGCATCAAATCAGCATATAGTGTAACAAATGGACAGAAATGTAAGATATTTTTACTATTAATTCTGCCCTGTGCTGCAGTTCTCAAATCTAATATGTGTTTGCACATATTCAATCTTGCAGCATGAAGGCACAAGATGATGTCAGTGATGGCAGATTCCATTCGCAGTGTCATGTAATTGTATCAAATATCATGTTGCACCAAGATGTAGTAATCCTATGTCTAATAATATTTCACAATTATTCTTATAATCTAATGTATTTACTCACTTTACTTGATTCACAGTATTTGTTTGTCTATTTGCACATCCTGTTCATTTGATCAAGAAAAGTTATGCTTGATTTAATTCTAAGTACCTTATATATTCATAAACTGATCTTTAGCTCTCTCTAGTGTTCAGCACCAAATATGACATCTTTCTCTGGTCCCGTTTTTGATCATGAGCCAACAAATACATTTGTGCCAATATATCTGGGAACCAAACGCACACAAATATGCATGTTGAGTAGTTTCATATGATGCTCTTTAAAGTGTATGTATTACTGAAGGAGGTACATGATGTGTGATTTATACTGGCTTGTTCCACTGGATGGCAGTCTTTTCAAATGATCTAATTTGCCAATACATTTTGAAGTAATTGTGACTGAAACCTAAAACAAAATGAAGCATAAAAATGTAATGTTTCCAGTGCATTCTCATGCAGCGGAGACAGAATAAAGCTGTGTTTGTGTGTTTATGTATTTGTCTGCTAGAATGTTATTTCATATCGTTAATATAAACTCAATAAGAATGTGTGTGTGAGTATTGCATGTTTTCCCACAGGCTTCTGTGTCATGCTTAATGAAGCCACATAGCTAGTATCCTGTTGCTATGGCAACCTTCAGTTACTGAGGCCAAAGTGTTTTGTGGAGAGACAGACACTCCATCACTCAGAAGACACATAGTGTATCATCTCCTCCAAGCATGATAATGATGATGATGTAATCATCATGGGCAGAATATTACTATCCAACACGGTTCATGCGGAGCTCTGACACATAAGCACACACAAAAGCACAGTAAATATGAAACACACAGGTGTGGCTCTATGCTTCAACGCCCTCCCATGCTTGTTTTACACCCATTTGGAGTGGTGCCAGTCTTGGGATTTAACCATCAAGTGTTGGACAGGAGATGGACTCATATTTGTCTGTCTCTCAGCATATTCAAAGTTACAGTGACCTTTTTCATTTATATACATCCCTGCACCTTTATATTTATTTTTGCAGGTTGATTTAATCGCAGGCCATTTTTTCCTGCAGCACTGACTTTTGACTTCCCAGGAATATTACAACCCACTGGTACATAGTGCCTGTTTTCATTGGAATAGAGATATTATCTTAGAAGCTGTGTTTACAAACCTGTTCCTTGGGTTATCAAATTGATCTCAGTGCACATCATTAAACTTTAAATGGATTTTACAAACAGAAATTGGGTAGCTTATTATACATTTATTATACACATAGATACATTATACACATAGATACATTATACACATAGATATACATTTTTATAATAGACGATAATCATAATTTTCAACATAATATATATTGATCGAGATATACCGGTACTTAAAAGTATAATTAAGTATTCTAAGTATACTTGGCTTGTAGTTGTGTTTACTCTTTCATTACACAAACGTATTTAGTTTTACATACTGGCATACTGTTACATACATGCATACGTTATAGCACCCAATACAATAGATTTGTTTTAAAAATATTTATTTATAAAGAAAAAAAATGTGTAGTCCACTGCTACTGTTATATGGTAGGGGGCGCTATTACGCATCTTCTGAAAGAGTACATAATCTACACACAGAGCAAAAGAAAGACACAGGTGAAGAAGAAACAGCAACTAGAGATAGAATGATTGCTTATGCACATGTAATCTAACACGATCATTAAACATTAACAGCATATAAATTAAAACTGCCTAACATTACTGAATGAAATGGCGACTCAGGAAAGGTAAATGAAGCTAGAATTATGCTCTGATCTTTTTATATATACTGTGGCTCAGATATGCATACAACAAACTATTCTGGGGGCCATGAAAATCTTGTGCAAATTATAAAAAATGTTGGCATGGCCTAGCAACAAAAAACGCTGATGGGGAAAGAGTTAAAGTACAGTTAAAGGTGTATTTCAAGTATAAAAGTTATACTAGTTGTGTACTCTAAGTTTAAACGGTTACACTTAAAGTATACTTTTATTTACTAAAAAGTGGGCCAATTTAGTCCCAAGTAGTATTGAAAAAGTACACTTACACTGCAAGTGCATTGATATAACTATACTACATAAACTACATATACTACATAAAGTACTTTTTTGTGAGGGTATATACACTCCCCAACATGGCTAAACACTTTAAAGGAGACCTAATGACCCTTTCACAAGATGTAATATAAGTCTGTGGTGTCCCAAGAATGTGTCTGTCAAATTTCAGCTCAAAATACCCCACAGATAATTTATTGTAGCTTGTCCAATTTTCCCTTACAGCGTTTTGGTGGCCTGAGAACACACACTTTGAAATAGGTTTTAAAAGTGATACTGTTATCATCTCCGTGTAAACTTCAAAAACGTGAATCTGTGAAAACGTTGACTGCATGCACATTACGTTTTTAGCCTATATGCATGCCATGCACGATTGAATGCGTATGTGTCCAGGCCCGTATGTCTTTCTTTACAAAGCGACATTGCCAATTACTTGTCTGGCATGCATATTACAGCGTTTTAGTCATTTCCACGGAACCCTGTCAACAGGAATCATTTTGATAACGTTTTCATCTGTACAGAGGAAAAAACTTTTTCTTGTGAAAAAAAAAACATTTGTTGTGTCGATGAGGCCTTCGCAGGGGATAGTTGACACGGTCTTTACTGACACTACAGGGCTGCGTTGTGGTTGTGTCCAGGTCCGGCTGACTATGGTAAACCTCGGGATAAACAGAGAGACTAATATTAGCGTAGATGCCATTCTTCTTATGATATAACAAGTACATCTGGTGTTATGGAAAGTGTTATCAGTTCCGGCTGACCTAATTTATGCAGCCTATAATTTCACATGATTTGAATTATAGAAATTGATAATGTGTTATGTGTATGCCAGGTGAAAGAGATGTGTTTTAGTCTAAATTTAGAGAGTGTGAGTGTGTCTGCTTCCCAAACAATGCTAGGAGTTTAGGTGCTAAATAGGGATCTACCGCCAGCAGTTGATTTTAATATTCTAGGTATTATCAACTGGCCAGAATTTTGAGATCAAAATAGAAGGACTATAATGCGTTAAGAGCTCGCTCAAGTACTAGGGAGCTAAACCATTTAATGCTTTGTAAGTAATTAGCAAGATTTTAAAATGTATACAATGTTTAATAGGGAGCCAATGCAGTGTTGACAGAACTGGGCTATATACTGGGATACGTATCCTAATGACAAAGATGAATGGCGACCATAAAAACAGTCACAAGGGTCATTTTTTTGTAATTGGGATTTATACATAGGCTAATAAATAAGCTTTCCATGTATGGTTTGTTAGGATATGACAATATTTGGCCGAGATACAACTATTTGAAAATCTGGAATCTGAGGGTGCAAAAAAATCTAAACATTGAGAAATTCGCCTTTAAAGTTGTCCATTTATGTTGGAGCTTTTGCTGCATCCACTCACAAAAATAAAATTTTCATTTATTTACGGTAGGAAATTTACAAAATAACTTCATGAAACATGACCTTTACTTAAAGGTCCCGTTCTGCGTGATCCCATGTTTCAAACTTTAGTTAGTGTGTAATGTTGCTGTTAGAGCATAAATAATATCTGTAAAATTATAAAGCTCAAAGTTCAATGCCAAGCGAGATATTTTATTTAACAGAAGTTGACTACAAAAAACGGCTCGATTGGACTACACCCCTCTACTTCCTTCTTTAATGATGTCACTAGAACCGTTTCTTGACTAACCTCCGCCCACAGGAATGCTCCCTCAACTCTACTGGCTACTTGCGCACTTCTTATAACTTAGGCTACTGTGTTTACTCAGCTCTTACGGTGATTTTCTGAAGTAAAACTGACGCTTCATCTTTTGTGTGATGTACAATAAACTTTATTAAACTCATCAGTACATGTTTGATCATCATTCAGACAGCAGACTTGTATGCTATTAATAAATAATGGATACATAGCCTACAAGCAGATGACAAATACGTTATAATAACCGTAATTAAACTACTAAACTATACCTGTTTCATCTCTATACAGCACTCTGACTCTGTAGGCATTATTGTCCGACTCGAAATGAACACCGTTACTGAGAGTTTCTGATATTATCATCATTCCGTGAGATGAATTTTTCCTGACAGACTGAGCGCGAGCTCATGAAGCTCCGCCCCCTGTGTCGTCCAGCAGCAGCTTATTTGCATTTAACACTGAAACACTGAAACAGCTCGTTTTTCTGAGCCCCAAAAAATGTCAATTTAAACATGCTGTAAAAAATGATCTGTTGGGTATTTTGAGCTCAAACTTCACATACACACTCTGGGGACATCAGAGACTTATTTTACATCTTGTGAAAAGGGGCATATAACGGGACCTTTAATATCCTAATGATTTTTGGCATAAAAGTAAAATCGATAATTTTGACCCATACAATGTGTTGTTGGCTATTGCCACAAATATACCCGTGCGACTTGTGACTGGTTTTGAGGTGTAGGGTCACAATTAATTATATTAAGAAGATGATCTATGACCTCTGGAAGCATCTCTTTCAGTAGCTTATTCAGTATAGGGTCTAACATACATGTTGTTGTTTAGATGATTTAATGAGTTTAGACAGTTCTTCCCCTCCTATAGCAATAAATGAATGGAATTTTTCCTGATGCGATGCTGTAGAAGATGGTTGCATGGTTATAATTTTCTCTCTAATTAATCCTGACAACATGAATACAGGTGTTCACTGTTCAGCCCTATATGAACCTGAGAGACTCCGGCAGAAGCAACAACTTTGAGAATGATAGTTGTGTAACACCACTATGCAGCTCTGGTGAGTCTGTCTGGCAACCAACATCCCCTGTGCTACTGATGTGTCACTGTGCTGGTCTGTGAAAAAATGTAAAAAAAAAAATTGAGTCTCTTATCTATACAGAAAATATTCACAATGTTTAAAAAGACAATCGCCTTATACTGCATAGTTCATAATAAACGTGCGGTTATGACGTATATAGACCATAATCATTTTCGGGTTTAAAATGTAAGTGACGACATAACTCTCCTCTCTGTGGATATAATCACAGACATTAGTGTTAACTTTAGCTGCATTTGCCGTGGGAGTTGCTAACAAGCACATTTGGAAAGGCGATTTTCAATCATTTACAAAATGTAAAGTGTGATACTTATGTCTTCAGGGTGTGAAGCAAGATCACGAACAGTAGGTACTGCTCCATCCTTGAGTAACAACTTTTTAGCTAAACTTGCTTTGTATTGACCCTCGGCCTTGTTCACAAATCAGTCTGGTGTAAATGATTAGCGCAGACATGGAACAATTTTAGGTAACTTGAGGGGCACATTCCCATCATAAGCAACATTAATCCACTGCGTATTCAGTAGCTCAGTTGCTTATGCTCACTCTTACATCCAACAACAACACACCTGACTTTCTTAGTACGAAACTGAGACATTTTTCTTATCACTAAAGCAGCCCCAGCTTGTAGAAAATGGCGGACTGTGTACAGCTCACTGAGGGCATAATTCGTCTGCAGTTGTGGGCGGGGCCTAGACATGTGACATCACAAAGGTAGAATCTGCAAACGGCTTGTTTTGAGACTTTATAGTGTTTGGATTTTTACCATTATAGGATGGTTGTGTACACATACTGCTGCTGACACACATTTTATGTTCAAACACCATGTAAAATTGAATTTTGCATAATAGGTTGACTTAACCTCAAATAAAATACGCACTACTTAAAAATCCATTGTCTCAGAAAAACATCAAAGACAGAATGAAGTGTTTGTCAGAATATGGAAAGTTTGATTCAGAGTGGTTCAGCAGAGTTGTGTTGAGTGATGAATCACAATGAAACATGAGTTGATCCAGAGTGGTGTCTTTGAAAATCTGGTGAGAAATATAATATAAATGCATCTCTACCACAGTGGAGCATGGAGGAAGAGGCGTCATTGGGAGTACAGGAGAATATTGGCTTGCTTCCTACAAATTAAGTTGTTTTCTAAAG